>NC_044562.1:14537096-14845534 GCF_007565055.1 Rhinopithecus roxellana | reverse complement strand
GGTCCTTATTGTACAGAGGAAACTGAGGCATAGAGGTAATCAGTGACTTCACTAGATCATGTTACTGGGTGCTTGGTTGAGCTGAAGTTTGACCCCGACCTGCTAGCTCTGTGAACTCTCAAAAATTAGGCAAAATGGGCTGGGCACGGTGGCTAACGCCTGTAATCCCAGCACTTTGGGAGGCCGAGGTGGGTGGATCACCTGAGGCGAGGAGCTCGAGAGCAGCCTGGCCAACATGGTGAAACCCCTTCTCTGCTAAAAATACAAAATTAGCCAGGTGTGGTGGCGCATGACTGTAGTCGCAGCTACTTGGGAGGCTGAGACAAGAAAATCGCTTGAACCTGGGAAGCAGAGGTTGCAGTGAGCCGAGACCACAACATTGGACTCCAGCCTGGGCAACAGAGTGAGACTCTGTATCAAAAAATAAATAAATAAAAATCAGCAAAATGCTCACATTGATGAGGGTCTTTCATCCAGGCCTGGCACAGGAATGGCACAGGAATTCATTCATGCCATTCCTACAGCAACTCTGTGGTTGAATACTGACATCGTGATGATTTTTCATCTTCATTTCACAAATCCATAAGCCAAGGCTTTGAAAGGGAAGTTTACTCCCCACAGATCAGCGTGATGATCGCAGTGGAGCTGGAGGCCCATTGACTGCCCTGTGATTCAAATCTCTCCTCTTGTCCCTAAGTCATCTCCACTCTTCCTCCTGCTGCCCTACACTGGTCTTGCTGGAATTCCAAACTGTCTCTTTAGGATTCTTTCCGACTTGACCAGGAGATTCTCAAAGCCTTAACCCTTTTACAAAATCAAGATTACCTTCCAGCTCTATTTGTCTATGTTTTCTGCAACATGACACATTAATTGGCACAAATCTACCCTCACCCTGAACCCTTTTTTAGATGCACTTTGCAAGGCCAACTGGGCTTCTGTTTTATGTGGGGTGAGGGTGGCAGGCCACGCACATTGTCTTCAGAGGAGCAAAGGCTTGCTCTATCCCACTTGTCCAGAAGAGGCTCAACTGCTTGCCCCCAAAATTTGCAATAGACTTGGTCATTAAGGTAAGAATTGCTTTCCCTGAAGTATCACAGATGCAGTACTCCCTTTCTCTCAAGTTTATTGATTTTTATTTTGTTTTCTTTTTCAGGCCATGAGTTCCATGGCTCAGCACTCTTAGAAAATGGATGGGTGAAAAAAACTCAAATATAAAGCTTTTCTACCCCCTCTCCTCTACAAGTTATGCATGTTAAATATATATCTACATTTCCCTGGAAAGCAAAACAAGAACTGAGATGTTCAAACAAATTAACCAAGAGAGAAAAATGCTGTTTAAGAAAACAAATTCTGGGAGATGGAACAGAAAGAGTGAAATCCTATTTTTTTCCTAGTAAACCAATTAAAGCAGATTTCCTTTAAGTCGGCCCATCACTCACAAGGCTTTACACACACACACACATACACACACACACACACACACACACAGACACACACACATACATACACGCTATTCATTTAACATTTGCTGCCCTGTATATTTCCAACTGCAGACACAGACCATGGATTCGGTTGAGAATTCCACAGGAGAACAGTAGTATTGGCAAACGAAAATGATTACAGGAGGTTGAAGAGCAGTTGCTGAAGGAACTGAAAACGTTTAGAGCATAAAAGCGAAGGTCAAGTTAGGGCGTTATTGCAGCCTTTGAATATCTAAAGAGCAGTCATGTAGAAAATGGAATAGACTCATTTTGCATTGTTCCAAACTGCAGAGTTTGAATGACTGATGGAAGGTACAGAGGCAGGTTTTGGCTCACAGTAACGAAAAAAAAAATTGGAACAACTAGTGTCATAAAAAAAAAAAAAAAAAAAGGAATGGTTTGCTTCTGAGAATAGCAGAGTCCCTCCCCTGAAGAGTTTCAAAAAGAGGCTTATATGGCCATCTGTCAAGGATTTTGTAGAAAAGATTCATGTGTTAGTTGAACAAGAATTTTCAGTCCTGGCTGCATAGTGGAATCATTTGGTGAGCTTTTAAAAATTCTGATGCTTGGACCTCACAGCAGATCATCTGACTTAACTGGTCTGCACTGGAGCCTAGATATCAGGCTATTTAAAATTCCCCATCTGATTATAATGAAAAACCCAGGAGAGGAACTCCTGGGCTTGAGGCTGCATTCATCCCATTGGTCATTATTTGATGGATATTTATGGAGCAAATACTGGAGGCCTGATCTGCTCTGAGCCGGGTAGGAAATGGTGTCCGTTCGGGCACGTTAGCACCCCGACTTCTCAAGGCAGCACCAACCCTTCTTCCCTGGAAAAGTTTCTCTTTCCAGTGGAGGTCGCTTTGTCCATCGTGTGGCAGGACAGAGTGCAGGATAATTTTTGCTCCTTGGCTGCATCCCTCTACCCGAGAATAATGTGAACTTCTGCACCTCGGGGGAGGAGAGGTGTAGCTGTGAGGTGTTGAACACTGGCCCTTCGCATTTCCCAGTGAATTAGCTCCCATTCCACCTCTCCTCACCCCCATCAGCTGATAACACCCATTTTGCCCTTTCTTCATTTCTTGACTCTGGCACCTACTCCTGTTCCCTTTATCTCCCAACCAAACTCCTTGCACTTGAATTCCTGTCTTACGGTCTGCTCTAGGGGAATACAAACTCAGCAGACACAGAATAACCCAGCTCATTCTGGCTCAAAGGGGCCCACACTACAAGGAAAGCCGACAAGAACAGAACTTGTAACTAAGGAGCATTATATTCTAGCTATTCAGAAGAGGACATTGGAGGTTAAAGAATTGATGTATCTACTTGCTATGGACTGAATGTTTGTGGCCCCTAAAATTCATACGTTGAAAGCGAATCTCCACTGGGATGGCATATAGAGATGAAGCCTTTGGGAAGTGATTAGGTCATGCGGGCAGATTTCTCAGAAATGGGATTAATGCTCCATAAAAAACGCCCCAGGGCCAGGCTCAGTGGCTCACACCTCTAATCCCAGCACTTTGGGAGGCCGAGGCGGGTGGATCACCTGAGGTCAGGAATTCCAGACTAGCCTGGCCAACATATAGTGAAACTCCATCTCTACTAAAAAACACAAAAATTAGTGGGGTGTGGTGGCATATACCTGTAATCCCAGCTACTTGGGAAGCTGAGGCAGGAGAATCGCTTGAGCCCGCGAGGAGGAGGTTGCAGCGAGCTGAGATCACGCCACTGCACTCCAGCCTGGGTGACGGAGCAAGACTCTGTCTCAAAAAAAAAAAAAAAAAAAAAAAAAAAAAAAAAAAAAAAAGTCCCAGGTGGCTTTCTTGCCTCATCTTCATGTAAAGTATAGAGAGATGATGACTGTCTATGAACCAAGAAGCAGGCCCTCCTCACCAGACACGGAATCTGCCAGTACCTTGATATTGGACTTCCATCCTCCAAAACTGTGAGACATAAATGTCTGCTGCTGATGCCACCCAGCCTCTAGTACTTTTCATAGCAGCCTGAGCTGACTAAGACATTGACCCACTGTATTCAGTTCTCCTGCAGACGAGTCAGCATCTGGACCCAGCAAGGTTGGATGCCAGGGGCCACACTCTAGACCCACATTCTACGTTCCCACTTTCTACTGGAGACTATTATTTTAAATATTTATTAAGCATCATTTACTATGTGTGCCCCACTTCATGTTTGCTTTCTAATTCCTTCCCTAATTTTCAGTTTGTTTCCATCTTTTAAAGGAATTTCACTATCCTTTCTCCTATCTTCGGAAAATCAGTGAGTGAGAGGAATTATTGAAATCATGTCATTATGCTATGAAGGGTTAAGTTTTTATTAATCTCCTTTAGTAATCCTGAACCTCAAATTTCAGCCTTAGCCTAAGGGTAGTTTTAGGTTGGTTAATCACTCCTGGAATATTCAAAGTAGAACTAACCCTAGGGATGGTCTAGCTGACCTTGATTCCAGGATTCTGTATGGAGTCTCAGTCTCACCAGTAGTTTCTATAGAAACCAACATTGATGAATGAGGATGATTTTCATTTGCCTGTCTCCCAGTTACAACTTTCTTTTAATAGGAAACTAGAGGGGAATTATGATTGCCAAGCAGAGAAGTACATGCTATAATAAGATAGAATCACTGGCTATTTCCTTCAAAACTGAAATTTAGATGCTTGCTTGTTTGTTCTGTCCATGGTCCCTCCAATCTGTCATGTTCCTCTCCAACACCCTGGCTGTGAGATCGCCTTGCTTGGAATGCCCTCCTCATTCCTGTCTACCTTTTGAATTCTCTCCAGCTTTCAGTCCATGTCCCTCCACGTGCTCTCTCCCTCCGCAAAACCTCCTCCAGTCCTCATTAACTGATCTCAACCCTGAGAAATATATCAATTTCAATTTCATACAGCATATATAATGATTCCATTCTGATGCATAAAAGGAATACTTAAGAACAAAGAGATGAGCAAAGGGGAGACCTGCGACTCCAGCTCTCCCACTTATTTGTTCACAGACCTTGGGCTATTTGCTTAACCTGCTTGAATCTCAGTTTTCTCATTTGCAAAATCCAGATGGTAGTAGAATCTACCATATAAGAAATTCAATGGGAAGCAGATATAATGCACTTAGAATGGTGCCTCGCATATAATATGCATTTAGTCAATAATAGTTAAATCATATCAGTTTTTATATGCATCACTTCATGGGGGAATCCTCACGTAAGGTACTTAGACGGCAAAGTCAGACAAGCCCTGTTTTACCCTTCTCCTGTATGTGCGCTGGCTTACCCGAGGTAGAGCACAGTCAGCAAGTTGCTGTACCTCTCTCAGACTCCACTTTCTTTTCTAAAAGAATGCATTTGCCACCATCCACGTCCCATAGTTTTAGTCAAGTTTAATTTAATGAGTCACCATATGGCAAGTGTGTGTTAATGTACTTTCAGTGGGTGTCCTATAAACTTATTCTCCTAGTCTCACTTATCCTCTCAGCCACCCCTTAAGAAGTTGTAATTTCCTTAAGTAACAGTGCCTGGTAGTCACCAGATAATTGGTTCTTGGTTATATGCCTGAGGACACATGTACATATGGTATAATCACATGCAGTGCATGTCCAGGCTAAACTAATAGTAGCTGTTATTGATTCCTGGGTTTGAGATCTTTGTTCACCTGGGAAGAAGGATAAATAGGGATTATCTAGGTTAAGGAGACAGGGGTGAATTGTCTTTACATGAGACAACTCCATAGAGCTAGGTCCTGTGTTATCTCTCAGACACAGTACATACATATTCTTAAGGGGCTTAGGCCAGTGAGTTAAGACATTTAATTGAAATTCATATGACAAAGACAACAGAGAAGAACATTTTTTAAGTGTTGATTTAATTAGTAGCCCATTAGGAGGTCCAAATAACGAAGAATATCTCAGTAACACAATGTCTAAAATCACACTAACTAGTAAGTGGCAGAGCTAATTTTTAAACCTGGTTCATCCAACTTCCCAGTCCTCTTGACAAAGTCAGCAGCACTTACCAAGTCCTGAAAGCAAGCTCATGAGGATGCTTAGAGAAGGGAGAGTCACTGTGGAGATCTGGCAATGCAAAAGGAACCTAGCAGAAAAGAGGGGACCAATGTGTTCCTCTCTCTCCTCTGTTTAGAAACCTCTCAGGGCTTGGCATTGCTCTTAGGATTCGGCCTAAATTCCTGACACTGGCCACAAGACTCCCACTGGGAGCTCCAGCCTAATTCGTCCCATATCATGGGCTGTTTCTCCCTTGTACTCATTGGACACGTACACTTCCTTTCTCTGCCCCACTCTGGGGTCTAAGTTGGAAAGTCACATCCTAGACCGTGTTAGGTCTTCTGCTTAGAACTTCCTGCTACCCCCACCAGACACTTCCAGCATCCCGTGTCCCTATTACTCACATATGTATCTCCAGCACTGAGCTTGGCCCATAGGTATGCAGTAGGTGTTAAACAGGCATGAAAAAAATGACTGCATATACTTGGATATGTCAAAAGCACACGCTACTCTTCAGAAGGTACAGGGGGCTGAGTAACAATCTCTAATATCCACACTACGAACTAAATGTTTGTATCCCCCACAAATGTACATATTGAAACCTTAATTCCCAGTGTGATGGCATGTAAAGATGGGACCTCTAGGAGGTGATTAGGTCACCAGGGTAGACCTCTCACAAAGAGATTAGTATCCTGATAAGAAGAGACAGGAGATAGTTTATTCTCTTGTTCTCTCTTTCTCTTTCTCTTTCTTTTTCTCTTCCTCTTTCTTTCTTTCTCTCTTCCCACCATGTGAGGGTACAAGGAGAAGACAGCCACCTGCAAACCCGGAAATGGGTCCTCGCTAGACACTGAATCTGCTGGTACCCTCATCATGGACTTCTAGCCTCCAGAATTGTGAAAAATTAATGTCTGTTGTTTAAGCCACACAAGTCTATGGCATTTTTGTTATAGCAGCTGAAACTGACTAAGAATTCATTATCTGACATCTCTAAATTATCTGTTCCCATAATCCATATCTATAGCCTATTTATAAGTTACCAGCCTAGACTTTGGTTTGTAACTACAAGCTCCATGGGGTAAGTGAATCAATGAATGCACAAAATCAATAAAGAGAGGCTGAGACACACACCTTGGGCATGTTTGGAACTATGTGTTGCTGCATTTCAATTCTCAGTCACTTAACACACTAATTCAAATATAGTAGAGGCAAACAAATTTAAATGTTTTGATATAACAGCAAATGGATACTTTCTGGTGGTGTTCTTTTTTTAATTGGAAATAAATCCATACGCTCTTGTAGAAAAAAAAAATTCTGATTAGGATTTCATCCCTTTACTTTCCACAGTATTTTTTAAAGAGTACAGAATTAAGGGCTTTCCCACTTCATCACTGTGCCAGATTTTTTTTGACTAATGCAGAGAGGGTACAAGAGACAGAGATCTAGGTTCTAACCACTAGGATCGAGGTTCTCAAAAAGCAGCAGTGTTGGCCAGACGGTGAAAAGCCAGAATCTCCTCACCACCATCAGTAATGGTCTAGGAGGGTCAAGAAGCTGCTTCTGCACTGTTCACGGATGCCAAGGGGATTGTTTTGGCGGCAACAAAAGACACATAGGTAGCCCGGCCAGCTATGAGCTGTTCAGCGTTTGCTGGCCCTATAAAAATACAAGAGTTTTATTTTTATAGTCAGGTCCATAGCGGAGGAAGAAGCGGCGGTAGCCTGACTGTTGCTATTCTCACTTGGATTCGCACTGCTCACTCCACTATTGCTCTCAGACCTGGTGATGGCCTTTACAAAAGAGTTTAGTCTCTCTTTTTCTTTTCCCTTCTGTTTGACGAAAATTTCTAAGCTAAAGAGAAGTAATGCAGAAAATTGTGTTATTTGCCCTGGTTGCACATCTCAGAGAGCTCTGAATACAGATAATGCAACTGTAAAGCCAGTGCATTTGTGATATTAGCCTTCATTTCAACTGATCTCAGAATGAAGTTGAGCTTTTTCTGAGGTTTTTTTTTTTTTTTTTTTTTTTTTTTTTTTTTTTCAATTGACACTATCTTGGAACACAAGGTAGCAAATGCATCTTCCTACCTCTTCATCTAGTGACCCTTTTTTAAATAATATGCACCAAGATTTAATGTCTGAACAGGCAACTTCCTCTCTTTACTCATTTATCAAAATTAAATATAAGATATAGGGACCCAAAATGTAATGGCTGGAAGGATAATGAGAGTAGAGTGAGGGTTGTGAACAGACTAACTGGAGGAGATCTGGATGGCTGGAAGTGAAGAAGGATTTAATGAAACACCCATGACCTTGAAGCATTGCAAGGAAACAGGTAACACATGTGATTAACATGGAATACAACTGAAAAAGCATAGCTGCTGATCATTTTATAGGAATTCAGTACATTCAAGGAAAACTATTGATAATGCTCATTCATTCATCTCATATATGCACATACATGTATATATATTTGTGTGTGCATATATATGTATATATACGCACATACATGTGTGTATATAGAGCTCTGTTTTTTATATATATACACATTTCTATATATAGATGCATAATGTCTGATTGTGTGTATATTTGTGTGTGTATATATATACACACGTATACACACAAATGTGTACACACATATATGTATTATACACACATGTGCACACACAAATATATATACAATATGTGCATATATATGAGATGAATGAGCATTATCAATAGTTTGATATATCTGCAGTAGTGCATATATATCTCTCATATAATATGCATTAGTGCATATATATAAGATGAATGAGCATTATCAATTATTTTCATAATTCTGACATGAGCATCCTTATTCAAAAAAAAAATCTGTGAACATTTCTCTTTCTTTATTTAGGATAGATTCCCAGAAGTGAAAATCCTAGGTGAAAGGTCCGGAGTGTTAAGGTTCTTAGCATTGAAATAAATTTAATATGAATTGAAAATTTTCTAATATTCCTGTGTCCTACCCCCTCTCAGGAAACTTTGGGAAGGGAGGGTTTTGTGTTTGTGTGTGTTTTGTTTTGGGAACTCAGTTTAGCAGCATGAGTGGCTTTTGGCACAGTTAGGCGTCTCGGCATTTAACAGTTTGGGTCTGAGCTGAGGTGGCAGCTTCCAGTGGTAAGGACACCTGGCCAGAGTCAGGACGGCTGCCACCAGCTCCCGGTCTCAAAACACCTGCCTGCTCCTCTCTGTGCCTCTATCTCCCTTTCTCTTTGTTAGCAGGTGTGGTGACCTTTGTCTTATCTGCTTTAAATGGACTCTTCTGAGAATAAGACAAAATATTGCTCACAAAAGGTCTTTTAAAGTAAAAATTGCTGTACAAATATCAGGTGTTATTAATTCAACACCCAGCAATGGAAATTTTCATCAACTATGTATTATTTACAGTCGCTACCAACATGTATCACATTCAACCCTTCCCATGAACTTCAAAGATCCAAATCCCATTAAATAAATTTTAAAACATCAAATCTTCCCTATAATTAATAACAATGACTGGGCACAGAATTCTCAAAGAGAGGCTTATCTCCATTCAGCAACAGTGTGCACTAATGAGAGACCAAAGGAAGGAGATAATTACAGATCAGAGTCTCCTTCACCAGTCTCTGGAGACCACTGCACAGGAAAAACAGGCACCTGCCTCACGTGGCAAGTATCCTGCTTCTGAGAGCTCTCTTTTCCAAGACTCTGCTGTTCCTCCTCTGAAATAAACTACCAGGTGAAGGGGAACTGGGAGAAATCTACACCAAGAGAGGGCAGATCATGGTGCAAACTGCTCTCCTGCTTTTTCAGGGGCTGGACTGGCTTTATGGAGCATCACTGAACTTCTCTTTAGTATTTTTCAAATGGTAACAATTCTTTACTCAGTGGTATGAAGGTGATCAGATAACATCTTGAGGGCTTTTTTGTCTCTTGAAATACAGTGTGTGTGTGTGTGTGTGTGTGTGTGTCTGTGTCTGTGTCTGTGTCTGTGTCTGTGTCTGTGTCTGTGTCTGTGTTGGGCTAGAAATAAGAGGATTTTATATTAAATACTTCATTTTACACCATTTATTTTGTTAGGAATATATTTAGATTTCTTGATCAAAGATTAGAAAGCTTGACCGTTGTTTTTGAGTGGCTCATAGTCTTATGGGGGGAAGAAAAAAAAAAAAAAACACTCCAACAAAATAAAACAAGTAAATGGATAATTCCCACAGGTTCATTTCCAGGATGGAAAGAAGATTGAACAGCTGCAGGGATGTGGTGGAAGGGAACCTACTGTAGACTCAGGACTCAATATATAGCACCCTAGTGGAGTCTTGAAGGGCTACTAATAGTTAGGCCAAGAGTGTTCTAGAGAGGAAACGTTTATTATACAAAGGCTGCTGGTGATGGGCAGAACATGGCTTCTTCTAGAATTATAAGTAAATCTAGAGGGTTGATATACACATGTGGTGTGTGTGTGTGTGTGTGTATGTTTGTATGTGTGTGTGTTTGTAGGGGAGGGATCAGCTGGAACTCGGATCATGTGGGTTCTTACATGCCATATTTCGGAGACTAGAGACAAATAATAGGGTCATTTATCTTTCTGTCAATAATCAAATTAAATAGATTTTCTCTCAAACTCAGGGACAAATTCTCCAATTTGGCTTTGCATGCAGAGTACAGCTTCTCTTCAGCTCCAGATGCTCTGGCCATGCTAGAACAGTGGAAGCCCAATGTATGGTGGTTTAGGGATACAGTAATGAATCGTAGAGAAACCCGCAGGTGAAAAAAATAAACAAACAAACTTTAAGGTCTTCATGAAAATGCATACATACATATCACTGAAAGTCCATCTCTTAATATTTGTAATGAGGCCTGAAATCTAACTTCTTTGCATGCTGCTCCATTAAGAACACAAGGCTCTCTCAGGCAGTATTGTCAAAGTCCCTGAATGAAAACAGGGTATTGGTAACTGTCCCTTAGGAAATCATGGCACGAATGTGTTTAAGAGCAGGTGGACTTCAGCTTATGCCTGCCCTCTTTTCTCATTTGCTTGCTGTTGCTGTATAGGGGAGGGCATGTGACAAGGAACAGAGAGCTCATGTACACTTAGTGTCTCATCAGTCTTGGGGTCTCACCTGAGTCTGATCACACATGCTGGTGAGATACCAACAGAGAGGAGGGAGAGGGGTCAGCTTCAACCGCCAGGCTTTTGCCTACACTTCCTCATCAGTAAGGGATCATCTCTAACTTTCTCTCTGAGGTAACGTTTTTCAGTTCTCCATTTTTCACTGAGGAAAGCTAATTTTGATAAGATTATGCTCCCTGCTGAAATCTATGAAATCCCACAAAATTGAGTTGTTCGCAAATATAAATCATACTGGGTAACGAAGGCATGGGCAGAGCATCTCCTTGACTTTTCTTCTGATTTTAGAACCTGGAACCTCCTCTGATGCTGTTGACTTCAGCCACACAATGTTAGTCTCTAGGCTCAAGGCGCTCTGCATGCTACTATCTCTCCACAACAACCATTGACTTCTCCACATGTTCTCATCTTGCCATCTCTTCAATGGCAAGTACAAGTCCACCATTTTCTCTCCAGATTCCTGACATGGTTTCTGAACCTCGCAATAGCATTGATATATCTGTGTGTCACTCCTCACCAGAATGTAAGCTCCTTAGTATTAGACTGGTTTTCATTTCAATTTTTATTCCCCTAAAGCACCCAAAGTAGAATTTTGTGTGTGTGTTCAATACATCTGTATTTCTGAGTGAAAAAAAAAAATCTTTAAAATTGAACTTCTCTACGCTGCATTGGTTCTAAGCTATTACATCTGGGTAAATGGGTTCATAGTTTATTTTAGAATTAAAAGTTAAAAGACTTCACTGAAGTTTTCTCTACACCAAGTCCTATGTGGATCCAGACAAAATCGAGGATTTTTTCCTTGTATTTCCTCCTTTTTCATTTATATACAAATAAAGTTTGGATTAACATGGAGAACACATTTGAAAGAAAAAAAAAAAAAAACTACAGAGGAAAACAGACATTATAAAAGTGTCAAAGGCAGCTTTGTTGTTTTTCATGTATTCATTCATTCATTCACAAATTGACACCATCGCACACCCTATGTTAACACACTGACAGCACGCCAGTAGTCAGTCAGACCATGTTCTAGGCAGTACAAGGTGGTGATAGAAAAGGCTATCTAGCGCTTGAGGAGCTCGTGGGCTGGAGGAGAAGACAGGCATGTGCAGAACCCAGCACAATATAAGTCATGCTGAAGGAAAGAGTGTGAGGCAGGGGAACATAGGGGAGGAATTTCTCCTCCAGCCTAGGTTAGAGAGGTCACACTTCTTAGAGGATGTTCTTCCTAAAACTCCAAAGAAATTGTGACAGGACATCCCGAAAAGACAAGACTGCATATACAATGACAAAAGAGCATTTTCAAGGAAGAGCATGTTGCTTTCACTCACCAGAACTTTTCTGACGAAGGACCACTTTCAAGAGGAGGTGACAGTCTAAGAAACGTGCAGAAAAGAGGTGCATTGCTTTCAGCCATCCAGTTTAAGTATAGATTTGATTTTGCTTACACATTCCCTCGTCTTATTAACCAGACAGTCCCTGACTTATGATGGTTCTGTTTAACATTTTTGACTTTCACAGTAACGCTAAGGTGAAAACATTCAATAGAAACTCTACTTCAAGTACCTGAACAAACATTCTGTTTTTCACTCTCAGTACTGTATTCCATAAATTACATGAGATGCTCAATATTTTATTATAAAATAGGCTTTGTGCTAGATGATTTTGCCCAACTGTAGGCTAATGTATAATAAGTGTCAAACTCATCCCATTTAAGGTAGGCTAGGCTAAGCTATGGTGTTGAGTAGGTAAGGTATATACAATGTGCTTCAATCTATGATTTTTTTAACTTAGTTGGGGTTAATTGGGGCATAGCTCCCTTGGAAGTCTGTAAGTTCTGTAGCTGTTTCACTTTTCCCCTCTATCGTTAGTTCTGTCTCATATTTGTTACCCTATGGCTGCAGCAATGAGAAGGCTCAAAATAAGAAAGCATGAAGCCATTTCTCAAACTTTCTCTGATTCACTTATAGCTCTAGGGATTTATACATTGGAAAAGACATAGACTCTATCCTTGAGAGGGTCGGGTGATTACAAGACAAGATTACATTCTTAGGGAAAAAATAGGTATCTCTCTTTAATTGGAAATTGGACATCACAGCCTTTAAGTATGAAAACCACATGCTGCAGATTAGCCGCATGGCACAACTTCAACATTCCTCATCTGCTGTTAGACAGTTCACCTAGATTTAAGGTTCAATGCCACCACAACAGTCATTGTACAGGAGTTCAGATAATGGCATGATGAAAAAAGTAGGCCATCAATAAGTCTTCGTGAAGGAGATTGTAATTGTCCTAGCTTGGAGGACAGAAAAGAATTAACACAGTTTATATGGCAACACCATGAATTAAAAGACACCGGCAAGTATCACAGTTTGTGTAAACACACACACAAAAAACACAAAACCCCAAATGAACAAACGAAGCCTGGTTCTTCACACCTGGCCTTTTGGTGGTGAGAAATATTAGACGCGGATGTGTAGACATTGGTGTATAGTTGCTATGGAGAAAGGAATAGGAGTGGACATAGCTAGAGGATGAGACAAGCTTAAAGACTCCACAAGGGGAGGCAGAGTATCTGCAGCCTCAGAGGGAAACAGACACTTGTTTGATTAATGGAAGTTCTTCTTATGAGCACTTGAGTTGCCTGTTCCTTTTTAAATGGTTTTCCTAGTCTTTCTTGAAGCCCATTCTTACTAATCCAGGGCACATGGATAACAGAAACGCAGCAGAAATAAAGAAAACAAGCTTACATCTTCCTTATAGAGGTGCAATGACTGAGGCCCAAAGAAGTACGAGCCAGCCCCAGGTCCCTTTGCTTCCCTGTGTCTAGCTTTGGTGGAAAACTGATTGCAATGTCATGTTGCTTTCTGGAAACACGCCTGGCCCTCAACGGGAGCTGGCTGGGGAAATGCCCTGTTCTCCAGCAAATATGAGTTCTCAGAAATGCTGCAAATGATAATGCTTCATAAAAGGTGAAAACCTTGGCTGTTCATTAGCTTATTCAGAGAAAAATTATACAGTGTTTGAGTCTTTCAGGCTTTCTTACTTCTTGTTCTTCTTGCCCTTCTATTAAGGGCCTCACTGCTTGTAAAGGAAAGAAATGGGAATGAATATGGAGCTCTGCTAGCCACATGGGCATACCTTGTCCCTTTATTTTAATGTAATTCTCCCAACAGTCTGTATAGCAGATATTTTTATACAGTTACACAAACAAAGAAACCAAAATACTGGCAATATAACTCAGGTCACACAGCCAGGAAGAGGTAAAATCACAATTTGAAGCCTACTTTTTCCAAGTATAAAGCTCAGCAATCTTTCTACAATATAACTTTTCTTCTGGGAGGATAGAGTCTTGGGGAGTGGTCAGGTCAGAGGATTATTGGGAAATCGTGGCCGCTAAGATGGGGAATGCAAGTATATGTAAAAAACTAGGTGGGAAAGATCATTAGGACTATTGACTACAGCCAATTATTTATATTTGTATGTCTTTCATTTTGATTATCCGCATGATTTCTGGGCCTCAGGACCATGCACAATTGGGTTTTATTAGATAGTGTGTTTTATTGACTAGAAGCAGACAATATGGATTTTATGAGAGAAATAGCATTGTGCCAGAACACTGGCTGAGGTTAATTTACTAATAGCAAGCTTTCTGAAGAAAAGGTTGCCTTCTAATAGAGTGCTGTTTCCAAACTAATTTTAATTAATAGACTCCATAGTTTCTGTCTGGAACCCAGGTGTGTTAATATACATAGCTTGCCTTGGCTTTACCATTTTTTTTTTTTTTCTTTTCCAAGGGCTAACTAGTGTGGAGGAGTATTTCTTAATTGTGTCAGCCCTATTTCCCTTTAATATACACAGTTTCATCGCTCTTGTAATTTTCTTTTCTTTTACTGCAGGAAGAAAATGAGGGTAGGATTAGGCAACTAATGGTCCTGTGGAATGAACCTCTGAGAAGCTCACTGACACACAGAGTTTAGACATTGACAACACCTCAACTTTGGCCTTTACAAATGAGTGACACCAGAATCGGGCCCCACACACATTTACAAAATGTGCTTGGGTGACGCATAGGACGAATTAGCACATTACACTGGTAATGTTGCAGTAAAGAACGGAAATTAAGGACTCATGGAAAAAGAGGAGGCTACTTTAGCCACTTCAACTTCCATCAGACCACAGCTGCGTCACAGCAGCGATAGACACACTGTCCTTTAACAGATGCATCTGTTGTTTTGTTAAAGTTATTCATTCATTCAAAAATGTACTGTGGAAAAAATATAAAATATACACCGTGAAGTTTTTGTTTGCCATTTACTGTGCTAGGACATGGACACACAAATATGACCAAGGTGTGGTCTCAGCTGTCAGGGATCCCACAGTGTGCAGTTAGAACAGATCTGTCACTATGTCAGGGGTCTGATAGCTGATCCCTGACATAATCACATATCTGTTCCAACTGCAGAGCAAAAAAAAAAAAAAAAGCATTACTGGTGCTCCACAGAAAGGCAGTGCTGGATACAGAAGAGACACAAAGAGAGCAGTGCTCTGTGGACAGGTGTTGGCAAAGACTTCACAGGAGAGGCGACACTTGGGTGGAATCTTCAAGGACTCGTGAGATAAGCAGAGGGAAAGATTTCCTATAGAAAGAGTGACACATGCCCTGGCCCTAACTGTGTGACCAGGTCCTTTAAAGAGAACTAGAGCTAGAGATGATCACTGTAGACCTCCTTCAGACTGAACGGAAGCTTAGATCATCCGAGGGAGGCAAGTCACTGCAAAAGGTGTTGATATAAGAAGTTTGAAGAAGGCATAGGGACTCTCATAGACTTTTTTTTTTTTTTTTTTTTTTTTTAAGGACAAAAGGGCCTTGGAAGGGAGAGGGACACTCACTTAAAACAGAAGGAGCTACGGAGTGGAATGGAAACATCTGAGTGTGAGTTTCACTTTGTCACCAGGATGAATTAGAATTGTCAGTCTTTCTGAATCTTAACTACCTTTTTTGCATTTTCAAATGAAAAATGAGCATTATGATAACTAGCTTATCTTCTTCACAAGGATATTTTGCTGATCAATTATATCCCATGCTTTGTAAACCAGGCAGGCTTCTACAATGGAAGACATGCACTGTAATTATCATTCCTATTATTATTGCGGTTATTAGCCTTGCTTTTAAGGAATTAAAAGGAGAAATGTGAATAGAGGTGCATGACAAAAGCAGCTTAGACAGAGGTGCAAGGAGTAGGTAGTTCAGTGAGCTAGAGAGAAGAATTCATTAGTACAGTTGGTAGGCTGAAAAATGGACACTTATGATTAAATAGTTGTGAACCTGCCAAGGCACTCAAACACACATTATTGCATCTAATCTGTACACACCCCCCTGCAGTGGACAGAACAGTAATTGTATCTCTGATTTGCAGGTGAGAAAATGAAATGATTCTTAGCTGAGTGCTTAACACATAGTGACTTCTCAGGAAATATTAGCTATTGATAATATTGTTATATTAGCATTAGTAATATTGTATCACAGTTATTGGATGCTTCTATAGCTTGAATATTTGGATAGCCTCAGGAACAATAATGACCACTTGTTAACTAAATTGCTGATCTGTAAACTGGGATGAAGTTGATTCTCTCTGTCTCACAGAATTATTCTAACGATAAAATCAGATAGCTCATTTGGAAGCATATTATGTAATACAGTCAGATTAATGTAAACCACCACAAAACCATGTTTTATAGGAAATATTTGTTTATCTGTGCAAGAAAATCTTAACTCTAACAGTTCAGCACAGTTCACCTCACTTAAATATCTAACTACAATCATACAGGCCATTAACTCTGTACTTTATGAAGCCAAGACAAGGATTTGGTGAGAATGACCACTCACCAGTGAGCACTATGAGCAACCTTGTGTATTCTTATTCTCAGCAAACTGTCGAGGAGGAGCGATAGGCTCTGCTCAGATCTCCAGACCTTTCCACTCAAGTGTAGTCTGAAAGTGAGCCCTTATGAAAAACCCAATGGCACTGTCGGCACAGGGCCTTTGAATACTCTCCTTTCTTCCTGCCAAAGTAGAGCAGGACCTGTCTGTGAAATCCTTTATCTCAGGAGAGTGTGAGCCTATTCAAAGGACTGTCTCTGTAGATGATTATTAATACACTTCTCCTTGGGTCTCTTTCATGGTTTTTCCTGCAGAGGACCAAGCCCTTGGCTTTCATCCACTCTTCACACACACACACACACCCACTGCACGCTCATGCCTGAGGTACAGCGCCAAGACACAGAGCAAAATGAAACACTGTCCTTATCCCCGCTCATCTAAAAAGAGCTGTCCATAAGACAGGGCCTATTTCTTTCTAAAGCTTCTGTAGTGGGATGAAAAACTATGTAAACAGAAGAATGATTCTAACATACCTGTGGGGCTTTTTTTTCCTATAAAATCTTTTATTTAGCTCTTGTATAGAAACCACCCATTCTCCTCAATGGAGAAAAACTATCAGTGCCTTGCAGCTGCACTACGCAAGCACATTTGGGTTGAATCTGCATGGGGCTGCCAGAACTAAATGAATTCTGAGATTAATTCCCAATCTATTACCTCCTGATCACTCACCTATCAGCACATCACTGAATTTGCTGAAACAATGATACAATCCAATCCCTGAATGCAGAGTCAGATAAACTTGAGAATGAATCCCGCATCTGGCAGTTACTAATGTGGTCACTTTACTTAACCCTTCTCCATTTCCTCACCTGCAAATGCAGTTAGTAATACTTGTAATACAAGATTGTTGGCAGGACTGAATTGTCCTGGGGGAAGTGTCTCATGGCATTTCTTCACAAGATAAACAACAAGGTGCCTTTTTATTTATTTATTTATTTATTTATTTATTTATTTATTTATTTTTATTATACTTTAAGTTCTAGGGTACATGTGCACAACGTACAGGTTTGTTACATATGTATACTTGCGCCATGTTGGTGTGCTGCACCCATCAACTCGTCAGGACCCATCAACTTGTCATTTACATCAGGTATAACTCCCAATGCCATCCCTCCCCTCTCCCCACTCCCCATCATAGGCCCCGGTGTGTGATGTTCCCCTTCCCGAGTCCAAGTGATCTCATTGTTCAATTCCCACCTATGAGTGAGAACATGCAGTGTTTGGTTTTCTGTTCTTGCAATAGTTTGCTGAGAATGATGGTTTCCAGCTGCATCCATGTCCCTACAAAGGACACGACATGCTGCTATAAAAACAAGGTGCCTTTTGCGTATAGAATGTGTGATCTTAATAAGGGCATGGTTTCGAATGCATCACTACAGTATGGCTCTAAGGCAGAGATAATCTTCACTAAAATTTATAAATCAGAGAAGTGGGGCTCCATCAACTTTAAATAATGCACTTAAGATTGCAACTCTATCCCATCAGGGTCAGTACAATAACCCAAGTCTTAGGTGAAGGATACATCCACTAAAACACAGCTATTCACATAAATGAAAACTAGCGAACTAGATTGCCCTAATGTTTACATTTTTCAGAAAAATCAAACTCCACAAATGGCTATTGCTATGATATTTATTTGAATATTCTTCTCAGAGTCTTTATACTTCTGGGGACTGCTACTATTATTACAATATCACTTTCTTTCTTAATTATAAAAGAGAAAAAGCATATGAATAATTTTAATTAATGCATATTCTGTGTGTATTCATTCAATGTTTGAATGTCTGCTCTGACCACAGCACATTACAGAGCACTAAAGGAGAAGATTATCTAAGACGGGTTAGGGTTAGGATTAGGGTTGGCAGCCTAGTATGACATATATTCAAAGCGCGATTTAAAAAATTACATAAACTCTGAAATAATTAAATATAAAAATGAGTTTGGGGCTCACAGTCAGTGTTGTAAGGGCTAAGAGGATACTGTAGCCACCAATGAAACTTCCATGGAGGATCCTTGGACTGCACCTATAAAGAAGATAGGTTTGCATAGGTGGGGTGACCAGACATCCTGTCTGGCCCAGCCAAGCCTCATTTTTTGAAGCTTTTTCAGGAATGATCTTTTTTTTTTTTTTTTTTTTCCACTCTCAAAAGTTGTATGATCAGCCCATGAATAGGCTAAAGGGCAGTGATTCCACCTACAAGATTTAGCTTCCATGGAGGAGGGGGCAGGTATACAGGTAAAAGACTGAATAAGCACTGTGGGAATGGAGCCTGAGTCGGTGGGCCCAGAGATGTGGCAACAGGGCACTTCGTCTGGGAAGGATCCTGACCACCAAGACATAAGAGTCTGTGATGCCTTCTCATTCCTTCTCCTGTTCACCCATATCAGAGTTAGTACTGTGAAGCCAACTAAATTTAACACTAAAACAAAGGTGATTTCTTGGAACTTACGAATGAAATGAAAGATGACCAGTTGCAGACCCTGACAATATATTTGCAATTTGTAATTTTCAGTAGCAAATCCTTGTCAATGGTGAAAGGGAAATCAGACAGAGATTTTCAAAGTCTAATTACAATAGCTTGTGGCTTTGAATTTGGCAAATTGACAATCCATATAGAATGAAGATGAGATCCCAGACCAGGATTTAATGCCAAAAGATCCTTCTTTCCTTCGGTGCATGTAATTTACTATGATGTCTTCAGTGCTTTCAGGATTAGGGACAGTATCTGTTTACTCATTTGCAATCCTAACAGAAAGTCTTTTAGAATGCAACATAGGTCAGCTGAAGGCACCCTTCCCGCCAACATCCGTCAGGAAAATAACAAACCAAGATAAAGAGATTTTAAAGCAATCATTTTGGAGCTTCAATAAAGGCTTTCTTAATACTGTTAAACATGATTTTCAGGCCTTTCTCTCAAACTGCAATTTTATTGTGCTCAATCTAATACCTTGTGTTGGGGCAAGATGTGCCTATTATGTTTGCCAAAATTTGTGCACTATGAAATATTTAATACCATCTTTAACAGAGAATAAGCAAACCCCTGCATGGATGCAATTCTGGAAATGTTAGGAAGTCCTACCCTCACCCCTCTTCCTTGCCCTTTGTCTTCTTGTAGTTTTAAAATTATTCCCACTTAAATACTAGCAAAATAGGTATCATTGCCCCATGTTAGAGAAGAGGATGAGGATGCCTGGGAAAGAGAAGTTATGCCCTCTTGGCCACAGAGTTCTTAGTCCAGCCTGGCTGTGGGACAAAGATATGCTTAACCTCAAAGCCCACAGAGTTCTCTTCATTCCACTGGCTTTAGAGACCTGTCTTTAAAAGAACTTAACTCAAAAGTGTGACTGCCTCTGGAGAAAAAATCACACCTTCATTTACTTCTTAATTTAAGAAAATATATATATATATTCTACCTGGGTGTCAAAGAACCCTCAGTTCCAAAAGCAATCTGCTCCATGTTAGCTGGGAAAGGGGTGTGTGTGTGTGTGTGTGTGTGTGTGTGTGTGTGTGTGTGTCTTTTAACATCTCTGTGTTTTGATTTTGTGTCTGTAAAACTGGGACAGGAAGATTAGCAACTCAAAGATCTAAGGGATCTGGCACACAGTAAGCATTCAGTAAATTGAAGCTCTGTGACTTGTGCCTTTTCCTTCTATCGCACCTCATCACATGCTTGTGCTTCCAGAAGCTGTAAAGTGTGGAATTTGCTAATTCTAAAGTTGAGTGAAACTCATTTTGGTGAACCTCATAAAAGGGTTACAGAGAAGGAGAGAATGTGAGATGAAGGAGAAATTGCTCTCTTGGGACTGGATTTATCTTAGATTGACTGTTATGCTTGCAGACACCATGGAGATGAGCACTTTATACTTGGTCTGATAAATAGAAACAATTTTACCAGAATCATTCAATATGCAAACACTTTAAAAATAAGCAAGGGCTGTTACGACTTTAAATATATCTGTGCCTGACAGCCTGCCTAATGTTTCATGATTTAATTAGTAATATCATTTCCCTGGACTTAAGGTTATCAATCATGTTACAGTTATTTCATTTCTGGCTGTCTAAATATAGCTGGATAGGGTTCTGGCATTGTTCCCTTTGCAAAGATGAGGGGAAATTTTCAAGGAGAAAATGGTGGCAGGAAGAAATAAGACCACTGTGCAAAACGAGCCACGAATCTGGCCCATCAAGTAATCCCATCTTTAATAAATCCACAGCTATTTAGCATCTCCTCTCTCCCCATCATGAATTAGCTGATATGAAACCTCCAGCAGAACACTTGCTAAAGAGCTGAGGAGGAAAAATGAACATACAAAAGCCAATTAATCTAATTAATGGTGGTAATAGTACTATGCATCTGTCTCATACAGTTCACAGCAGGCACTTCTGCAGAAGTGATTTTATTTAACCTCATTTAATTAGCGTTAAGTGCTACATTGTTTGATACACACTATAAAACTCAGCTGATGTTCATCTAAGGGAAAGATCAATGTGGGATGCAGTGGTAGGGAAACTTCAGGTTTTGATGTGGGTTGTAAAAACCGGGTGCATGGGATAGTTTAGGAATGATTGGGGGATGGGGCAATGAGTTCCCTATGGTACGTCTCGTGTCTCAAAATACCTCATAATTTTCCCATTTGTAGCCTCTTAAAACCTAATTTACCATTTGACCACAGTGACATTTGCTATTACTTGCGAATCTCTCCTCAATGATGATAAAAGTCCTGGAAGTCAGACATAAGCAATAATTGTGTTGACTGGGCAGACACACCAATCACGCACAGCAGTCTCTCCTGCAGCGCCACTGCCTTGGGTGTGCTGATGTCGGTGAAACCAAAGTACAGAAAAAGCAGAAAGCCTCCAAAATATTTCAGTAACACAAGTATGCTAAGCAGGGAAGGAAAATGCACACGTGTGTGCCACAGATCAGCTGGGGAGGAAGCCTTGTGCTTTTGGTCAGGGTTTGCACTGATGAAGTGTGATTTAAAGGGTCAATCTGTACCTAGTAAGTGGAAGTTAAGACACTTAGAGGAGGTAGGAAGGGTGTTCAGTTATTTAATTCAAAGCAAAGGCCACCAGTTGTATGCATCTGTATGCGTGTGTGCGGGTGTGTGTGTGTGTGTGTGTATGGCAATAAGACCAAAAGCTTCCATGCTTTTAAGATACAGAAATGTTGTCAGTAGGATGGAGGTGGCCAAGGCAGGGAACACACTGAACCTCCTCAGTGATTCAAATCTGTTATGCAGATAAACAGTTATTATGGCCCTATTGTTAACACTGCAGATAAACAGTTATTATGGCCCTACTGTTAACACCGGCACCTTTCTCACACCAAAATTTACCCTTAAACAACATCAAAAAAGTAGATCCGGCAGGGCGCGGTGGCTCACGCCTGTAATCCCAGCACTTTGGGAGGCCGAGGCGGGCAGATCACGAGGTCTGGAGATCGAGACCATCCTGGCTAACACGGTGAAACCCCGTCTCTACTAAAAATACAAAAAATTAGCCAGGTGTGGTGGCGGCACCTGTAGTCCCAGCTACTTGGAGGCTGAGGCGGGAGAATGGCGTGAACCCGGGAGGCGGAGCTTGGAGTGAGCTGAGATCGCACCCCTGCACTCCAGCCTGGGCGACAGAGCGAGACTCCGTCTCAAAAACTAAAAAAAAAAATAAAATAAATAAATATATATATCCAACAGGGACCCCTCACATGCCTTTCTCAACTTAAAAAGAGGAGTATCTTTTGAAGGAAGACTCAGGTATGGGCGATTGCATACCCAGGCACTTCTTTGAGGTCATATAACGAGAAAAATGACACGTTTGTCTTCATTTAGTTATCTATTTTAGTTTCTTGTTAGACCAGTATTGTGACTCTTTCAAGCACAGCGCACTCTTTTTACTTCCGTTCATGCCTTTCCCCCACAGCTGTGCTGCAGTGCTTAAAAACGTGCCTGTAAATCGCCAAGCCTACATTGCAGTCGAGGTTCTGTCCTTAAATGGTTTGGTTGGTTGTTTGGGACAGGTTGAATAACTGTTCTGCACCGTAGTGACCACACCTATAAAATTAGCTGGTTACACCAGATAGTTTCTAAACCTTTTATAACTCTTGTTTTCTCCAAGATTACCTTCCTTTTCTCTGAGCCTATTCATGTTCTATTCATCTCTTAAGACAGAGTTTATGTCCTGAGTCAAAGAGTACTTGTCCAGACCTGGCTTTTTTCTTCCTTTTACTTGCTACTTCATGCACCAAAGATGCCAAAGTTCTCTCTGGCTCACCTTTGTTCCCTGCCATTTGATGTCTCCCTATTTCTGCCCTCAATGGCCTTCCTGCTTTTTTGTCTCTCTAACCTTTGCAGCTAAGCCTAGGCTCTGGGAGGTGATGGGAGGAGCCTGGTTGGGGAACATCTACTTTGTGCTTCCACAGTAAGCTACAGTCTTGGTTATTATGACACATAACTTCTAGCCCTGTATCGTAATTGCTGAATCTGTCACTTGCATCAGACTCTGACAACCACAATGACTGGTGTGCTATCCCCAGAACAGTGGTCCTCAAACCTGTCTGCACAGTAGAGTTATCTTGGGAGACTTTAAATATCCCCAAGCCCAGGTCACTCCAAAGAACGATTAAATCAGATACTCTGAGGTGGAACCCAGTCATAAGAGCACTTTTTAGGTCCTCAAGGTGGTTCCAAGTTTGAGAACCACTGCTTTACAGTGTCCAACACTAAATTATTAATATTAATAAATGAGTACATTATTCCCTGATGTAAAGAGCCTGCAGTAGTTTCTTCCCGTCCTTTCTGTTCACTGCAGCTTTTGACTATCACTTTGAGGTTTTGATTGTATTAAATAAAATGCTATATCATAGTCTAGCTTATATCTTGTTTCTAAGAGGTGGGGTTTTCCTGTGTTGCCCAGGCTGGTCTCTAACTCCTGGCTTCAAGTGATCATCCCTCCTAGGTCTCTCAAAGTGGTGGGATTTCAGGCATGAGCCACTATGCCTGGGCCCCTATTCTATCTCAAATTATTGTTGTACATAACATAACATCACCCATATGGAATTTGGTGAGCTCATTTTGCGTAAAAATTACTGTTAGTCAGTCAGTCCCACAGTGCTATAGACAAAATTCTTAAAAATTGAAAGTGTTAGGCCAGGCGCGGTGGCTCAAGCCTGTAATCCCAGCACTTTGGGAGGCCAAGACGGGCGGATCACGAGGTCAGGAGATCGAGACCATCCTGGCTAATACGGTGAAACCCCGTCTCTACTAAAGAATACAAAAAACTAGCCGGGCGACGAGGCGGGTGCCTGTAGTCCCAGCTACTTGGGAGGCGGAGGCAGGAGAATGGCGTAAACCTGGGAGGCGGAGCTTGCAGTGAGCTGAGATCCGGCCACCGCACTCCAGCCTGGGCGACAGAGCCAGACTCCGTATCAAAAAAAAAAAAAAAAAAATTGAAAGTGTTTTGTTTTTACTGGTAAGAACAAGATTTACCCATTCTATTAAAATATCCAGTACATACTGGATTTACCCATTCTATTAAAATATCCAGTACATAGTAATTACCATGATATGTGATCCTGGACAAATTATGCGGTACAGGAAACTGAAGGTAAAACTGAACTATCTAAAATACAGGTAAATTTTTTTAGCAGGTGGGTTATTATGAAGACTAAATGAGATGCACATGTTAATTCCCAACCCATAGAGGGCCTTTGCAAATGTTGGTACTCCTCCTCTCCCTTATGTGTCTCTCTCTGTCACGTAGCAGCTCTCCACAAATCCTGTAGTGAAAGAACACATTCCTCAACACATCACAGCCTTGAGCACATCACATCCCCCCATATGCCTCCACTTCCTGGGCCCGACACAAACACATCACAGCCTTGAGCAATGCCTCCACTTCCTGGGCCCGACACAAACGCATTCCTCCATATATCTCAAAGAAAAACAACACCTGGAGAATCTCTGATAGCTTGGCTTTGACTCTGGACTCTGGTGGTCTTCTTTGGGGAATAAACGGTCTGGGCATAATAGTAGCAGGCAGCTTTCATTAAGGAGCATGAGCTGCTATCAAAGAACTATTTCTCCTTGACCTTCCACTACCCTTGTTTCCTTCCAAAACACTCTTCATGTTCTCTTGAGAGCTCAGAATTCCCACAAGCAGATTGGGTCAAGATGGTTTACACAGTGAACCATCTTACTGTCATGTCACTTTCTTCCTGGAAAACAAGGCTCAGTGCTTTTGAATCCTCTTTACTATCCCTTTAATCTGCCCAGTGACAGAGATGTCCTCTGAAAGGGACAAGTCTGAGAATGACTTGTCAACTGTTCCAAGTTGAATGCAAGATGTATAGTTTGCACAAATGACAATCCAAGGTGGGCGCTATGACTTTTCAGGGTCTTCAGTTACCAAAACATTTAAGGATATACATTTGGCTTTATAGGTTTTGTGTATGTGTGTGTATAACATGGGTGTGTGTGTGTATGTATTTTAAACACAAATATATAAAGATATATATATATATATATATTCTGAAGCATTTGTTGCATGATCATGAACAAACCTTATTTTAGAAAGATTGAAAGAAAAATGATTTTAAAAGAATACTCTCGTTTAAAAAAAAAAAATACCTAGACCAATGGTTTGCAAGCTTTACTGCATATAAGAATTCTCTGAATAATTTTTGAAAATGTATACTTCTGTGTCACACTCCCAGAGTTTCTGACTAAATATAGTTCCAAGTAGCTGGGACTACAGGTTCACACCACCATACCTAGCTAATTTTTTGTATTTTTTTAGAGACCAGATTTTGCCACGTTACCCAGGCTGGTCTTGAACTCCTGGGCTCAAGCAATCCTCCCACTTGATTTCTGACTAAATAAGAAACTCAGAGTGAGACATAGAGATGTTACATTTTAACAAATTCTGGGAGTGGAGCCTCAGAATTTGTATTTGAGAACTATTGTTCTAAGTGATGTAATCAATTTCGTGCTTGAGTGCAGAACAGGAGAGTAGGTCAGTAAGCGGTTTTTTAAGAAGTCGGCGCTATGGAAAGAAATTCACTTCTGCTGAACAAGGCTTTTTAAATTGAGTACTATTTGATTAGAAAACACAGTGTTAAGTACTCATTAAATTAATATATTTCATTACAGATTGTTTAAATATTATTTTCCTTCATTTCCCAACCTAACTTTTTACCCCAAATCAACTTGGATAATTTAGGATGCAGTGCTTCTTGTTATAAACTGAGATAATGAATTATCTCTACACAAATGTATGGAGCCTACGCTATGTGCCTTGTACTGTTCTGGGTATTAAGGACACATAATAAAATCTCTGCCTTCACAGAGTTTGTATTGTGCTAAGTGAGACAAGTAAGAGACAAGTCAATCAAATAAAATACATAATATATCAGACAGTAATAGAATAATATCAAGTGGAAAAGTGGAATTAGGAAATGTGAGAAGACGTGAAATTTAGATAAAGTATCCAGAATAGACCTCAGGTTTCTGCCCTAGGAAGATGCAAATTCTTGGCTTGGTTTATATTTTCTGAAAGCAAAACCGGAAAGTCAAATGAAAATAAGGGAAACTTAAGCAGAAGTAACACTTTGAGAATAACGCTGACAATATTAGTGTGCGCTACTGTCAGGAGAGGTGGATAGGAGAGTGTTTCAGTGCTGTCTCACATTTCAAGGGCAAAGCTATGGAAATATTGGCAAAACATGCCAAGGACCCACTCAGATATCTGTGCTTAAAATTATAATCACGTTTCATTTTCTTACAAGTCCTGGCTTGCTTTATTTCACCCTGGATTCTAGTTCACTGGCAGTAAGCTGTATTGGGATGAAGGACCCAGTTAGTGAAATGCATGCCACTCTGAAAGATGGGCTACGAAAGATGATGTAGGAGGAAAGTCATGGAGGAACTTCCTCACGAAGGATGTCCACTCCTTTAATAAGATCTTAACATAAGTTCTGGTGTATGGAAATTACTCATACACAAACACAAAATTCTCAATAAAACATGCCCCACATTTCTAGGAGATCTGTGCTACACGTTTACATTTATGTAAAAATGGAAGAGTTTATCTTCTAGGAAAAGCCCAATCACCATGACCCAGCTCAATGTATGTGCAGTGCTTCATACACGGGTGGGGAGCCTGCACTGAGTCACCAAAGGGAAAGGAAACAGCGAAGCTCACCTCAGGGGACTTAGTGCATGGATGCAGTGAAGTAAAACTATGGATGTCCAGCTGCTAACCCTGTTCCTGCCATCTCTTCCCTTCTCTTTGATTCCTTTGTGGGAATAATTGCACAGAAGAGAGTTTTACCCTATACCCTTCTTCACTTCCTACAGAAAGTAATAGGTCATGTGCTCATGCTGTGGGGATGGTGATAGCAGGACTCACACCCTTGCAGACCTCCCTCCTAACTCAGTGCTTATAGTTTGAACACCTGGTGCCCACTTTCTCTCCGTACTAAGTGGGAGGGAGGGACCACAGCCTTAGCTACTATCCAGTCTGGGTTTTCCTTCCACTGTAAGTGCTGCTACGTTTTTCCTCTTACTAGTTCTTTGTTTATACCTAAAGAATAAAAGAAAACAAAAACTGGCCCTGTAGAACATTTAATGTTTATCTTTTCATTGTCGTAAGTTTGTGTTAACTGAGGCCAGATGTAGAGAGAAAGAAATTAACATTGACTGAGTGTTGACTGCATGCCAAGCATTGCGCTTTACCAGCCAGCACAGTTTGGTCTCAAGACTCTTTTTTTTTTTGTCTTTTTTTTTTTTTCCTTTTTGTGGAGAACGGGGTCTCGCTATATTACCCAGGCAGGTCTCGAACTCCTGGGCTCAAGCTATCCTCCCACCTCTGCCTCCCTGAGAGCTGGGATTACAGGTGTAAGCCACAGCGCCCGGCCTCTTAAAATGAGCATGGTGGCTTGAAGGGGTGGCCTACTCCTCCACACCTGTGGGCGTTTCTCGTTAGGTGGAACGAGAGACTTCAGAAAAGAAATGAGACACAGAGACAAAGTATAGAGAAAGAAAAGTGGGCCCAGGGGACCAGCGCTCAGCATACAGAGGACCCACACCAGCACCAGTCTCTGAGTTCCCTTAGTATTTACTGATAATTATCTTTACCATCTTAAAGATAAGGGAGTGGCAGGATAATAGGATCATTGTAGGGAGAAAATCAGCAGTAAGACACATGAACAAAGATCCCTGTGACATGAATAAGTTTAAAGAAAAATGCTGTGCCTTGATATGCATATGCAAACATCTCCATAAACCTTTTAGCAGCATTGCCGCCAGCAAGTCCCACCTTTTGCCCTAAGGCGGTTTTCTCCTATCTCAGTAAACAGAGCATACAATCGGGTTTTACACCGAGATGTTCCATTGCCCAAGGACGGGCAGGAGACAGATGCTTTTCTCTTACTTGAGATTAAGAGAATGGTGATGACTTTTAACCAGCAAGCTGCCTTCAGGCACTTGTTTAACAAAGCACACCCTGCACAGCCCAAAATCCTTTAAACCTTGAGTCACCACAGCACATGTTTCTTGTAAGGACAAGGTTGGGGGTAGGGTCACAGATTAACAGCATCTCAAATACAGAACAAAATGGAGTCTCTTATGTCTGCTTCCTTCTATATAGACACAGTAACAGGCTGATCTCTTTTTCTTTTCCCCACATTGGCTGATGCCTGTAATCCCAGCACTTTGAGAGGCTGAGGCAGAAAAATCACTTGAGCTCAGAAGTTTGAGATGAGCCTGCACAAATGTGAAACCTCATCTCTCCACACACACACACACACACACACACACACACACACAGAAACACACACACAATTAGCCAGGCGTGGTGGCACCTGCCTGTGGTCCCAGCTACTCAGGAGGCTGAGGCATCAAGGCTGAAGCAAGCCTTGATTGTACCACCTCGTGTCAACCTGGGAGACAGAGTAAGACCTCGTCTCAAAAAAAAAAAAAAAAAAAAAAATCCTAGTTTCATCATATTACACCCAGGTCTGTCTGTCTGACTTCAGAATCTTTGATCTTTTCCTACCTTAAGGCCTTTGCCTGTAGCTCTGCCAGCAACCCACTCTATTTTGTTTTCAAAATGTATTACTCTTTTCGTTTTTTTCCAAAAACTGAGGGCCTGCCTAGCCCTTACTTGGTTAGAATGTCAATAATCTTTCTGCCCCAAATATTTATTTCCAGTACCCTGGGTTTCAGTCCAAAATTCCTAAAGCTGGTGATTAACAAAAAATTTTTTAAAACTCTTAAAGTGCCCATGGTTTATGAGATTGCTATGATCTAATAAAATGTGTAGCAAAATGTTGGCCAACTTAGTTATGAAAGGGTGTCCATTTTATGATGATTCTTTAAATTGTACGTCTATGATTTTTGCACATATCTATATATGTGTCATGTTTTAAAATATATATAATAGTCAAATGATTCTAGTAATATGTAAAAAAGATATGTAGAATCTGTGATTTTATATATCATGACATAAAAATATGCTAATCATAATATGCTATTATCATAATCTCAGTATCTACAGATATTTGGATCTCTAACTATATAGAGCTAAATACAGTAACTAATTTGGATTTATTTTTAAAATGTGAGGTTCAAGATTTAAATGTTAATCAGTGTAATTCATTATATTCATATCAAAAATAAAATCTTAGACGCAGAAAAAGCATTTGAAAATATCCACCTTAAATATTATAAATATATGTACATGTAATATATATATCTCCATATGTTTGGTATATTGCATATATTAAAGGAAATTATTTAAGTTAGTAAAGTATCTACAAATATATTCAATCAGATATCATTTATTGATGAAATTTTGAAATATTTTATGCTAAGATTATGAATGAAGAAGCTTGTCTATAATTCTTACTTCTACTGAGCATTTTACTGAAGGTCCTTTTCAATGCAGTAAGGCAAGATAATGATTTAAATATTAGGACCAGTCAGGAAAATATATAAATATCATTAATCATGGATGGTTTGATTATATACACAAAAAATGTGATAAAATTCATAAATAAATTATTAGGATTCATGAGGTTAGCAAGGCTGATGAACCAAGGTCAATTTACTAAAATAAATTTACTTCTGTATACCAGTAATAAACAATTAGAAGATCCTGTTCTTAAATAAGATACAATTTATAACATATCATAAAAATATTAATAGCTAAGAATAAATATAACTAGAGAAGTACAGTCTTATATTTAGAAAAGTTTAAAACATCATTGAGTGAAATATACAAGACCTAAATAAATGAAGAGAGAGATGGACCAGTTTCATTGATTCATGACTTAATGTTGTAATAATGTGAGATATTCCTGAACTAATCCTAATCTACTGATTCAATGCAGTGCCAACTGATAATTGCAATACATTTTGTAGAGAAACCTGACAAGCTTATTCTAAGAGTTGTATAAAAAATTAAAAAGAAGAAGTATAGCTAATGATGCTCTTGAATAAGGTGAGGGACTTTTTTCCATTGTATCTACCACTAATCATTATAATTACAGTAATTAGGACATGCAATATTGGCACAAGGTTAGGCAAATAGATCAGTGGGACAGAATTGGAAACTTAGTAATAGGCATATATATATACACACACATATATAGAGAGAGAGACACTTGATTTATAGCAAAGGTGATGCTGTACAGCAGTGAAAAAATTGATCTCTCCAATGATGTGGACAGTTCGAAAAAATAAAGTGTGACCTTACTCCACATAATCCACAAAAATAAATTTCAAAGCATTATATATACAGATGTGAAAGGTAAAACAATAAGGCTTCTAAATAATAGAATATATTATAAATTTTTAAAACAAGATGCAAGAGGCTATAAGGAAAAATCATTGCTCAATTAGATTAGTAAAATTAAGAACTTCTCTTTTCATTTAATTAAGAGAATGAACAAATACACAGTCAGATGAGATGACATATTTATAACACAAGACAGAACTAGGGCTCCAATCCAAGATATTAAAAAATTACTACAAATAATATTATATATATATATATATATATATATATATATGTATCAGTTGAATAGATATGTACAATATAGATATTCAAATAGAAAAAAGTGGTCAAAAGACTTGAACAGACCTAGTATTTCATTTACCCAGCATGGAGGTATTGAGTACTTCTATTTAAATTTGTAAATAAAGAATTTTTTAACCTTTTTTTAAGACATATAACACGAACAAAAGTGTACAAAAAACTTTAAAATAATTATCCCACATCAGAATTAATTGTATGATTATGAAATAATTTATCCTTTTACTTCTGACATTCATTTGGAGTGTTTTCAGCTTCTAGCTACTGTGAATCATGCTGTTAGGACGATGTGCATGTGATTCAGAAGGATACATACGTAGAAGCGGAATTGCTGAGCCACGGGATATGGGTGTACACATTTAAATTTTAGTAGATAATAGCAAATTGTTCTCCAAGTTATCTGGATATACTTACATTCCCAAGCAGTGTACCAGCTCTCTGCTAACTCTTGAAATTGTCCTATTTCACATTTCTTTTTAACCTTAGGTATTCTTTCTATTGTGTATGGAATCTTATTTTGGTTTAGTGTGGGTTTTCCTGATTACTAACAAAAAGAATGAACTATCTGTATTGCTACAAACAACCACTTGAAAGAACCTTAAGGGAACGTAATATTGTACAAAAGAAATGAAACACAAAATGATACATTCTGTTTATAGAGTTGAAAAATACGGAGTGTTTAGGGATGTTTGTTGCAGAGGTAATAAATGCTATAAAGAAAACCAAGAAGTACAAATGGGGTTTTTGGGGGAGGAGGGAAGTGATCATAGGGACTTCTGAATGCTTGTGATGTTTTCATTCTCAACATGATTGGTGCCTACATAAGCAATCACTTTGAACAAATCATCATGCTAAACATTTGTGTTTCAAGAGTTTATCTTTAGGAGCACAAAATTTTATCACGATTAAAAAGTAAAACACTAAACTCAACATAAGAGCTCAGTTGATACATACAAAGAAGTCTGTCTAACTATGTGAGAGGCCTATAAGAGAAACAGAAGCACAGCAACTAACAGCCATCCTCTCTAAGAGGAGTGTGACAAGTTGGCTTAGCAAGCATGGACTTCTCAAGCAAGGCAGGAGGTCAGAACACCTCTTAGATAAAATTATGATGTTTCCAATCAGAGCTAGAGCCATATTTTAGGTCTGAGACAGAGTTCTAGACATTCTTGTCCAAATAGTTAACTCAGGGGGAACCTGAGGGAAGTATTCCCAGCAAAAGTGGAAAATCAATGTCTTTGGAAACTAAATAAAATGATACCAAGGAAGGACAAGCTAAAATTAATAGTCAGGAAGGTAATCCCTATGAATACTTAAAAAGCCAGCCAGATTTCTATACAAGCCTGAATGGAGCAGAAATCTCTATGTTTGCCTTCAAGGAGTTTCAAGTGTGCTTGGGAGAACACATGAAACTCCAGTATTATATTCTGAGCAGCATGGGATTCCAGCAAACTCGTATAGATGGGATACTCCTGTGGCTAGCTAAGGAGAAGTCATTCAGCACTCTTGCCCATCAGATATGTCTTTCAGGACAGAAGTGAGAAAGACTGGCCAGTACCATAGCAGTGTGCATGCTGAATTATGAATTGTTTTCTTGAAAAAAAAAAAAAAAACCTGAATAGATACAGTGTAGTGACACAAAGCTTTGGGTTTGGAGAAATTGTAAGGACAGGAATAAAAAATATTACTTGGAATAAAGATCCACTGTATGATTAATGTGAAGAAGGGCTGGAAAGAAGACAAGGGGTTGTCATAGAAATTTTCATGCCAACTCCCAATAAATCATCTGCCTTGGGCCTTTGAGTTTTGAAAGTTTGGTATTCACTTTTGTGACTACCCTTCTGGTTTTGTTTCGGTGATCCTGTGGCTTCTTCATGAGAGCTGTTTTTAGTTATTGACATCAGTGATGAAGCCTATTGTGATGGTACGGTGATGTGGGTTTTGAGGAAAGATCAATAATTTTATATTCCATGAATTTTCAAATTCACACTGATACAGGCTCACATGCATCAGTGTACAAGTGATATTAAGATCATTAACAATGTCAGAATCAGGCATGCCAAGTTGAAAATGTATTAAACAACCCATCCACCATATCAGAGCCAGAAAGGAGCCTCCAGTTTAACTGCAATCACGGTGGCTTCATGTAATTTCTCCCCAAGATATACAGCTACACCTTAGCACGTTTTCATCATGGACTTCCAGCAGTCTTGGGAATCCAAATGCACTCTAAACTCTCAAGAGTTCCTCCTCTCTTTTTGTGTTCTTCCTTTGCTCTCTGTGGCCTTTCCCAAGTGGGTATGGAATTTGCCCAAATTTCATTTCATTTTTTGATTGTCTGCCAGCCAGATAATAACAGGCATCTGATCAAGGGTTTAGTTAAGTGCTCCATCCAGCAGTATTTATGCTACATAAATTATTCATACAATACCACCCTGGACAAATCGCACTTTGATTATGCAGTCATTTTTCAGTCCATTCATTTACCAGACAAGTAGAGATCACGGGAGATCAGAGGAGCCTCACTTGTGAATCGATAATGAACTTGGGCTCTTCACCTGCTCTGTGTCCTCGGCTCCCCGTTCTGGTGGCGAGCTTTCTATCAAGGGCCTTTGTGAAGATCAAATGAGGTAATAGATGCGAAAGTCCTTTGAATGGCAAATGTACTGAATAAATGGAGATGAGACAGTTATCCTTGGAAGGTGCACCTTACAGTAGAATACTTTGGGGTCGCATAGACCTGCCTTTAAATGACAAGATTTGTGTGGCCCTGGGAAATGACCTAAGCTATTTGAGTCTCAGTTTCATTGTCTATAAAATGAGGATACCAATAGCCCTCTCTCAGGAGAGGTGGAAGGAAGAAACCACAGATATAAAATGCTAGCACACTGCCTCACCTGTGGTAAATAGGCAATAAACAGTCTTCTCTTTCCTATGACTCTTTGAAGACACTGTTCATCTGACAGTCATAATAATTATTATTATTAATTTTGATTGTTTATTTCTTTTTAATATGAATATGTGTTTTGCTGCCAGTTTCATTCTAAGCTCTTGAAAGACTGACCTTCTTTTTTTTTTTTTTTTTTTAAATTGTTTTAACTTCCCTCCCTTCCAGGGCCAAACAGTTCAAATATATGCATGTGAATTCATCGATTATATGAGTCCAAATAGACTTGAATATGGAATCTCCAGTCAGTGTTTTGCTTCTCTGTGTATACACTTCCCCATTCACAAATCCGAATCCCGGTGCTCAGTACAAAAGGAGCAGTCCATACATAAAATCAGATGATTTAAATGAAAGATGCCACAGTCAGGTTTACAGAGGCTTCCACTGAGCTCATGGCACAAGAATCACAACCTGGAGAAGTCTTCTGCAAATCTGCAAATGAGTGGACCTCCTGAAGCGAGTAAATACCAAAAAAAGTTGATTGATATGCCCTTAATCCCTAAGTAGGACTGAACTGAACACATGTTTGGCCTACTTAGAATAGCTTACAATAGTACTTTTGAGCACTTGTTATAATTTTGTGAAGTTATGTCCTAATAACTAGAACTGTTGGTATGACTGTCTTGCACTTAAATTACTTCTAGGACTAACTACATTATTTGAGGAGCTCAATGTAAAATGTGGATCCTTTGTTCAAAAACCAGAATAAAGTGCCATTAAAAATGCTAAATTCCATATGCACATTTTTTCTTTCTTTCTGGTATCTCTGTTGACTTGTCATGGTGTTATTTACCTGCTATTTAACATCATACCCTATCAGGCAAGGGGCTACCAAGGTGACTGGGGGCCAGACCTTATGATGTAGCCAGCCACACCTGTGGCTCACCAGCTGTCCGTTTATCCCTCCTGTCAGCTACCTGACAGATGCCCTGTCCCCAGGTGGGGAAATCGGTCTCTGATTTCCAGGTGCCAGCTTCCCAATCCAAGAAGGATGGGGAATCCCTGAAGGACCATTACCTTTGTTCCAGGATATGCCTGTTATCTGAACCAAGCGTGGGCAAGAGGCTTGCCACTACCGACTGACCTGCCTCATGTGTCCTGGAATTTCCAGCCTGGGAAGGGACAGCTCTGTCAGGCCCCACACCAAGATGCCATAGGGATGTGTAACCATCCCCAACTCTACCTGTGTGTGTGCCTGGGCTTCTGCCTCGAGTACAGGATGGTAGTTTTCACTGTGTGAGGTGGGGGCTGAGTGGGGTTTGGGGCATCCAGAGGCGGAGAAGCTGGCAGCCTAAAATCTACCCGTGAGGCAAGGCTTTGAGGCCTCAGTGTGTGTCCCTTTTTTCCCCAGGACATCAGTTAAAAAGCACATATTTAAATACAAAATTAATTATTTCAAGGATTTTCAAGCAGGGACGCTTTAGAGCAAGGGGCCTGTGTGACTGCACTGGCTGCTGGCTCAGTAAGCTGCCCATGATTGATGACCTCAGATCTCTGTGCTTTTTGGGATCCCCTTGCTTGCTCCCCAGATGTATGCTACTGCTTAATTTATCTCTGGAAAGTTCTTATGTTATGGTTTCAATGTGATTGTGTCTCAGTAATAAGCTGGTTTATTAGGATTGTGGGAATATCATGAGGATAGGGGCATCAATGCCAGCCTAAGAATATCCCCTGTAAGGAGCACACATGAGCCTTATAAACACAACTTGGATTAAAAAATAATTGATCACTTTCTGGGTTCTTAAATATACTAAGAAAGTTACTGTTATATCTGTACTAGACAAGTGGCTCTCCAGTGAAGGGTTTCTACAAACTGGTGGGTGACTGAAATTATCATGCTGTGTGGCAAATAAATATTAGAAAATAATACTATATAAGTGACTAAATTTGGAAATCATTAACTTTGAACACATTAAAAACTTCCCATGTACTTCTAATGTGCACATGAGAGAGGAATGTAGGCATTTTACCTTCCTTTTCTGAGACATGGCACAGAGCACAGGAGCAACAGTATCATACATGCAAACTCTGTTACAAATACTAACAAGACAGAGAAAAGGGCTGAGAGGGCAAAGGGGTGAGAAGTGGGAGGTAGTGTCTTCTGGGCTGCTCATCTTCTAATGATGATCTCTAAGCACTAACATTTGAAGTAGTAGAAGGGTAAGCCTATTTAATATTACAAAGGTAAACACTGAGAAAGAGAAGGTAATATTTAAAATAAGATCAGGTGACAGGTGCAAGTGAGAGGAAAGCTATTAATTTAATCATTGCTTATAACCAGAAGTCAACAGATAATGTTTAAAGAGAGAGAGGATTAAGGATATTATATGAAGTTAGAGCTCTAAGGTTGAAATTCCTTGTGGGCCTCAAGATTTTTACCCCAAAATAGTTGTGTGCAGTTTCACCCCGGCAATGTAAACCAACAGCTTATCTTCACAGGTGCAGGATAGAAAGTCATCGCTCTGCTCACCTGAGACAAATGCATATCTGACTGTTTCTTCTGCTCTACTGTTTATGTAAAAATGCAGATTCACTGAGCTCAACTAAATTGTGTATTCAGTGAAAGGTTGATCAAGGACTCAAAATAATGCAACCTTTTGTCTCTTATCTACCTATGACCCGGAAGTCCCCAACCACTACGAGTTGTCCCAGCTACCAGACAGAACCAATGCACATCTTACATATATTGATGGATATCTCATCTATTCCTAAAATGTATAAAAGCAAGCTGTACCCTGATCACCTTGGGCACGGTTCGTCAGGACTTCCTGAGACTGTTTCACACGTGTGCATCCTTAACCTTGACAAAATAAACTTTCTAAATTGGTAAAGACCTGTCTCAGATATTTTGGGTTCACACACATTACTGGAACAAAGCCAAGAACATACAGTCTACTTGAATTATTTTGATACAGTCAGCAGAGGAAATACTGTCACAAAAAATTTGATTAACTAAAAGCGTACCTTTCTACCACACAATCAAATCTATATAACTGAACTCACCTATTAAAATAAAAAAAAAAATTCTGCGATTAGACAAAAGCAAATCTAAACTCTATACTGTACATAGGAGACACATCTATTAAACAAGTGATTCAGAAAGTTTTGAATATCATAATGAGCAAAGGTGAGTTGTGTTGTACTGAGTCAACTTTGTTAAGCTAGGAAATACATTTTCCAGATTTCCCTTTCCTATATGCTTCTGGGAGACAAAAAGGTCACTTGAAGAAGATTCAAAATGTCGTCTGGATGCCTCTGGAAGGTCTTCATGATCTGGGACAATGATAGATGCAGTAGTTTCCAATAGCCCTCATTGTTCTCAATTCCAGGTCCAGCTTTTCTTCCTCACTGCTGGCCCTGAGAGCACAGTGGTCCCAAGCCCACCATCAGAGGCTAGTTTCAGACCCACAAAGGTAATCGCTACACAACAGCACCAGCTCCTTTTCTTCCTGAGCTCTCATTTCACAGTCCTGACTAGGTGGTTGGATGCTCTGGAGTCTCAGACATGCCTGAAAGCGCCCACTTATCCACCACACTGGTGCTTCAGGCACACTGATCTGAACTGTGTTATTCACAAGACTTCTGATAGCAAATGTCTGGGTTTTTTTCCCCTCACACCAACCCATTTTCAAGTCTCTAGGCCCCAATGGGTGTTGAACAATTCAACTCAATTCTGACAGTGTCTACTTGGAGTCAGTGTCAGATCCCACAGGTTAAGGACTCAGTCCCGTAAGATGGCCCCTGCTTCAGATGCCAGCCGCAAGCCTCAGGTTGTCAGTAGCACTTCTGACTGACCAGCTATATAGTGGGAGGTTTCCACAAACCCCTCCTCAGTTTCTATAATTTGCCAGAATGGCTCCCAGAACTCAGGTAAGCACTTTATTTAATGTAACTGGTTTATTTTAAAGGACATCCAAATGGAGGAAGTGCTTTTGGAAAAGAATGGGCGAAGGGGTAATCTCCGTGGCTTTTTGGGATCAGCCACCTCTCAGCACCCCAATGTGCTCACCGACACAGATGCTCTCCAAACGCCTTTACAGGCTTTAATGGAGGTTTAATTTCATAGGCATCCTTGATTAGTTCATTGGCCATTAATCATTAACTCAACCTCCACCCCCTTCCCTCTGCCCAGAGGTTGGGTGGTGGAGCTTAAAGTGCTATAATTCCAACCATGCCTAGGGGTTGCTGGTGTCCAGTCTCCATCCGGCGTCTATCCAGGGTGCTCCAGCCACCACTAACTTATTGGCACACCAAAGACACAGAACTCTGGAGATTCCAAGGACTTTAGGAGCTGTATGCCAGGAACTGGAGACAAAACCCACATATATATTTTTTTTTATCACAAGTGGTTAGTGAGGACACCTTCTCGAATCCCTAATCTACTTCTAGACTTTCACTTCCCCACTTCTTGCACTTTTGTATAGGCCTAATTCCTCCAATAATAACTTGCATAAAGAAAGAAAACCAGCATATGAAGAAATACATAGAAACAAAGTAATAGTAGATTTCAGTTCTCCTTTTTCATTTCATGAAAGATCAAATGAATAAAAAACATAAACAAATGATTTAAGCAATATGGTTTAAAAATGAGATATAATAGATATATAGTTACCCTCTGTAGACTAATAGCTGAGATTAAACATTTTTCAGATGACCCATTGAACATTCTCAAAAAAATCACTAGGAAAGCATTAATATGTTCTCAAACATGGAAATAATGCTGATAATACTATCTGATCCCAATAGGGTAAAACTAAAGTCAATATAAAAGCCAGAAAATCCATTTATTTTACTACCTGGAAAGTAAATAACAACAAAAGCAAAACTACCACAATATGTTAAAACAACCACTAAGTTAAGGTATAAATAATGGATACCAAAAATATGTAGAATGTCTACAAAAATGGCAACAAGGAACAAAAAAAATTAAAAATTTAAAAATCTAGATAAAGCCAGGCTGATAGATAATGCTAAATAATTAGTTCAAGATATTGTTTTTCATTCATTGGACTTCAATAGGTCAGAAAAATTAATAAACAGTATTTTCATGAACGTATTCGGAAAAAGCCACTCTTCACTGATTGGAGCGTACATCAGTGCGAATTCTCTGTTGGATAATTTGGCACTATCTCTCTAAAAATAACAAGTTTTCATATGTTTTGATTCAGCAATAACACTTCTAGAAATTTCTTAAACATGTATTCAAACATTTACAAAATGTCAGGTATGCAAAGTTATTTACTGCAACATTGTTTTTAATGGCAGTGATTAGTCACAGTCTAAATGTCTATTAGTGGAAGATTGGCTGAAGAAATTATGATACACCCACACAATTTAATACCGTGCATCTTCAAAAGGAATGAAGTGTTTTATGCACTGATCTGAAGAGATCAGTAAGATTTATTGCTAAGTGGAAAAGCAAGGTGCAGAACAGTGCATTTGTATGCTAATAGGTGTGTATTAAAAAGGAGGGAGGATGTCTTTATATCTTTATATATGTGTAGAGCAGCTCTGAAGGACACACAGCAACCTGAAAAGTGGTTGGTCCCAGGGAGGGGACTTGGTTTTCTAAGGGACAAGATGTAGGAAACTTTAACTACATATGATTACGCACATTTCTAACTGTGTACAATGTAAATGTATTAATTACTCAAAAACAAATAAAAACAAGGACAACAGCAACCCGACTACCAGCTACCAAAGTTGTCAGCATGATATGCTCCTATGCTGTTTTGAATGGGAAAGTAATGGAGTGGAACCAGTGCTGGGCCAGGGGAATTGTGTGTAACTTCTAAAGCTTCTCTTATTTATATCAACTATCAGAGTCCACTCATGGTAATGCATTCTGCATGTGTTCAAGGTGGGGTGGGAGGAGAAAATAAAATTATAGAAAAGTGCTGTACTTTGCCATACATGTGACACTATACCATACAGCACTAAAAAATGCTCATTGGATTTGACAATCGGGAAATCATTAGCAAGCTTATCTGAAAACAAAAACAAACACAAAACAACACAAAAAAAATTTTCATAAATGGGGGACATTAGGCAGAATATGGAGTGTTAAGGGAGGGCATTCAGTATTGCCCAGACTATCAGCACTCTATCTATTTGGTGTCTAGAATACACATGTGTCTACATGTTCAAGAGTGCGTGAAAATTCAAGAAATAGATGGGAAAAAATCTCTCAATGATGCTTACTGATATTTATGGACAAATAATATGTCAATAATTTACCTCAAAATAATGTAGAGAATAGAAAATTGGTGAGGTATGGAGTTGATGATGGATATGCGTGATACATACATGGAGTTTAGGATGCTTTTATTTTTTCCTTCAAAAATGAAAGAAAAATGAAGATTGTAAATGTTGATCACTTGGTCAAAAGGTTTGGTTGTATAGGAAAGTTGAGAAATGAGGTAGTATTTAGAGAAGGATACAAGTCAAAAGAGGTTAGGAGAGAAATACACACATAATCTGTATATAATATAGATTTATATGTGTATACATACACATACTATAGAAATATATAATTTATATAGTACATCTATTATGATTAACTATATTTTGATAACATATATAATGCTTAAATTATATATAATATATAATCTATATAGAATCATATGTAATATAAATATATATTTATACTATATAACTATGTTTATATAGAGTATATCTATTATTATTAACTCTATTTTAATAACATATATAGTGGTTAAGTTATATATAATATACAGTCATGCCTCACTTAACTGAGATCTGTTCTAAGAAGTGTGTCTTTAGGTGATTTTGTAATTGTTTGAACATCAGTGTGTCCTTACATACATCTAGACAATATAGCCTACTACAGACCTAGGCTTTATGGTACAGCTTATTGCTTCTAGGCTACAAACCTATACACCATGTTGCTGTACTGAATACTGTAGGCAATTGTAACGCAATGGCATTTGTGTACTTTAACATAGCTAAATATGGAAAAGGTATAGTAACAATAGAGCATAAAATAAAAAACGGTACACTGGTATTGGGCATTTAGCATGAATGGAGTTTGTAGGACTAGAAGTTGCTCTGGGTGACTCAGTGAGTGATGGGAGAGTGAACGTGAAGGCCTAGGACATCACTCTACACTGCTGTAGGCTTTATAAACACTGTACACTTAGCCTTCACTACACTTAATTTAAAAAATTATTCTTCAATCATAAATTAACTGTAGCTTACTGTAACATGTTTATACAATTTTTAATTTTATTTCACTTTTTGACTCTTTTGTAATGACACTGAGCTTAAAACACACATTGCCCAACTGTACAAAATATTTTAATTCTTAAGAATTATTATTTAAGAATTAAATATTAATATTAAGAATTAAATATTAAGAATTAAGAATTATTTAAGAATTCTTATTTAAGAATTAAAATATTGAATTCTTATTTAAATTCTTCTTTTGTAGACTTTTTTTCTATTTTTAACTAAATGCTTTTTTTTTAACTTTTAAAACACACTTGTTATAAACTAAGATATAAATACACACATAGTAGCCTAGGCTTACACTGGGTTAAGATCATCAGGATGTCATTAGGCAGTAAGAATTTTTCAGCTCTGTTATAATCTTGTAGAAACACCGTTGTATACGTGGTCCATTCGCTGAAATGTTGTGATGTGATGTGATGCATGACTGAACTATGTTTAGATATTCGGGTATTTCAGATGAAAGACACTTGAAAATTTTTTATACGTGGATAAATAAGAGCCACACATAAGAAGAGCAAACATTTATTGTGTACTTTGCATGTACCAACCACTGTCTTAAGTGCTTCACCTGATTCAGCTCATTTATCCTCCCCACATCCCTGGGAGGCAGGCAATATTTTTAATCCCACATCATAGATATAGACCGAAGCTCAGGCCAGATGCCCGCACAGGAATGGGAGGTGGGTTCACAAGCGCAGATGGAGAAACCAGTTTTCCCAGGAGGAGGAGACTCCTTTATTGGAACTGGAGCACGGGGCTTACTTGAATTTATGTGATGAGGGTGGAGAGAAAGGCAGAAAATAGTTAGCTTTCTCATTGCTTCCAGGTCCGCCTCTGTGACTTCTGTTGGTGTTACCATTTCTCTACAGCAGAAGCGTAAACTGAGCTCCAAAGAGATTGAGTGACTTGCCTGAAGTGAGGCTACAAAGCCAATGAACGGGCAGAGTGGGATGAAAAGCCTGGTCACTGAACTTCTGAGTTCCTTTCATCTGCAAAATCAGCCAGGGTTGAGGAGATAATTATCCCCTGAGGATGATTTACATGTCTTTATTTTATTATTCAGCAATTTTAGCTGGTAGTTTCTTCATTTATTTCATTTAGAGGTTTACTTACCATTACTCTTTTCTTTCTTTGAAAAGTGGCCCCAGGGACTTGGATTAGTTCCTGTGCCAGTGGCACTGCTTTTCATATTTGCAAAGGACAATGCAAAGGTCGCTTTAAAAAATACAATGTATTTACTTCCTTAATATTTAATTCTGGTTCAGGGGATGGTGGAGGGAATCTAGAAACCTCAGCATTTAGGAGTTCAGCTTATGGGGAGGTCATAGAGCCACATCTGCAGTGGTTCGTAGCAGATGTGTGGGCAAATGTCTCTGGAGCTGGTTGTGGACAGTCAGTGATACGCTGTCAGAAACCCCACCAGCCTGTGTGAGAGGCAAGTCAGGCGCCAGGAAGCTACGGCTGGTATGAGATAGAACTACTGATCCACATTAAGAAGAGTGAATGTCTGATAAAATCAGCCTTTTCTATTTGGAGAAATGCCTGAAATAAGTGATCAATGTGGAATGGCCATTTAGGTACCCCAGGTTGTTAACACTGAATTGCAGTTTCTGTCTTAGTCCAAATGTCAAGAGCATATTGGCACAGTCTCCAGACATTCTGATGCATGTGCTCATTAGGGCTGAAGTGAGTGAATAGCTCAAATAAATACCTTTTCAACTTAACTTGCGGATGTTTTTTATAAGCAGGGAAATGCCTTATCTGAACTTGCTCTTTACTCTCTACCTCTGGGCCGAGTCATGTGTTTAAAGGAGGCCTCCATGGATGTTTGGGATTCATGATGCAAATTCCTAAACCACCTTCAAATACACCTGCCTTGTCTGGTTGCACCATCCCTTCCCTACTCTTGCCTAGGATTCTTTTGCCCCTTTCCAGTTTTGTTCCTCTAGGTTAATGAAAGTGAGCACCTCATTAGAGGTCAACAGTAGCCAGAGAAGGAAGGATTAGTATTAACGAGTGTGGGATCTGAAATCAGACAGGGCTTGAGTCTGAGAACTTCTACTTAGTGGGTAGAAGACAAATTTGCACAAATTATTTAATTTATCTTAGCTTTTTCATCTAAAAATGATGATGGCATATGTTGTTATAAGAAATATATTATATTATATAGTAAATCACTTAAAGCCATGTATGTCTTACATAAGTGATAAAAAAAGTCACCTATAATTACTTTCATGTTCCTGAGCAACATGATTATTGTGACTCTTCCAAGCATTCCTGTATCTCCTCAATACCTGTTGTGATCAAGGGTTGGTCAAGTTCTGTGGGTCCTTCCACTTTCCAGATAAACCATGGGTGTTTAACACATTCCCAAAACTGATCCTCTATTCTCTTTTTCAGCTGCATTGATTCAAGAATCATGAATCAAGAATTGGGAATCTTGATCGTTGATTTGTCTGCTCAGTTTCCCAAACATCAACCTTATCTTATTCTTTTTTTTTTTTTTTCTTTCTGAGACGGAGTCTCACTTTGTTGCCCAGGCTGGAGTATAGTGACGTGCAACCTTCACCTCCTGGGTTCAAATGATTCTAGTGCCTCAGCCTCCCCAGTAGCTGGGATTATAGGCACGTGCCACCATGCCTGGCTAATTTTTGTATTTTTGTAGAGATGGAGCTTTGCTATGTTGGCCAGGCTGGTCTCAAACTCCTGGCCTTAAGTGATCCACCTGCCTCGACCTCCCAAAGTTCTGGAATTACAGGCATGAGCCACTGTGCTCAGCCAACTTTGTTTTATTCCCTTTTTTTTTTTTTTTTTTTTTTTTTGAGACAGAGTCTTGCTCTATCACCCAGGCTGCAGTGCAGGTGTGCGATCTTGGCTCACTGCAAGCTCCGCCTCCTGGGTTCACACCATTCTCCTGCCTCAGCTTCCCAAGTAGCTGGGACTACAGGCGCCCACCACCACGCCCAGCTAATTGTTTGTATTTTTAGTAGAGTCGGGGTTTCACCGTGTTAGCCAGGATGCTCTCAATCTCCTGACCTCGTGATCCGCCCACCTGGCCTCCCAAAGTGCTGAGATTACAGGTGTGAGCCACTGTGCCTGGCCTATTTTATTCTTAAGGAGACAATTAGTGTGATACAGAATACAGACTTAGAAAAAAAAGTTCCAGACTCTGAACAATGCTAGATTTGAATCCTGAATTGAATTTGACACTTTCTTATTATATTTACTAGTTATTATATGTGATTTTAAATATATTACTTTATTTTTCTGAGCTCATATTTTTTCATAAGCAAAGTAGGTTTGTGATATAGTTTGGATATTTGTCCTCGCCCAAATGCCATGTTGAATTGTAGTCCTCAGTGTTGGAGGTAGAGCCTAGTGGGAGGAGTCTGAGTCACAGGGGTGAACCCTCACGAGCAGTTTAGCACCATCCTCTTGGTGCTGTCCCTGAGATAGTGACTTATCTTGTGGTCTGGTTGTTTAAAAATGTGTGGCCCCTCCGTCCCTCTTATTCCCTGCTTTTGCCATGTAAAGTGTCTGCTCCTGCTTTTCCTTCCACCATGATTGGAAGCTTCCTGAGGCTTCCCCAAAGCAGAAGCTGTTATGCTTTCTGTACAGGTTGCATAACTGTGAGAAAATTAAACTTCTTTTCTTATAAATTACCCAATCTCAGTTATTTCTTTATAGCAATGCAAAAACGACCTGATACAGTGATATGGTTTGGATCTGTGTCCCCACCTAATCTCATGTCAAACTGTCATCTCCAGTGCTAGAAGTGGGCTTTGTGGGAAGTGACTGGATCAGGTGGATGGAGGTTTCATGAATGATCAGGTGGATGGAGGTCTCACCATCCAAATGGATGGTTCTATTCTTGTAATAGAGTTTTCATGAGATCTTTGTTTAAAAGTGTGTGGCACCCCCTGTCCCCCACCTTGTTCTCTAGGTCCTGTTCCTGCCACATAAACTTCCTGCCCCTCTTCTGCCTTCCTCCATGAGTAAAAGCTCCCTTAGGTCTCCCTGGAAGCAGATGCTGCCATTCTTCCTATACAGCCCACAGAACTGTGAGCCAATCAAACCTCTTTTCTTCATCATTGCCCAGTTTCAGATATTTCTTTATGGCAATGTGAGAATGAACCAGTACATACAACTCGATAATCTCAAACTCATAGGTTATACTGAGATTAGAACTGGATTCAAGGTGCCATACCCAGGGTCTGATACGTAATTCCAACTGTCGCTTTTTGACACAGCCTGTGTAGGTGCTGTGCTGGACAATAGGGTACACATGAATATGACAGATTTTGCCCTCGGGATTTCACTACTTGGTGAATGTTAGATACACAAACGGAGGTAGTTATTATAGTCAGTAAATATGAAAACAGATGTAAGCCCTTCTGCTCTAGAGACCCAGAGGAGTGGTATTTCACCTAAGCTGTGTGCTGCACGGAGTCTTCCTGGATATGGGAATAGTTGAATCGAGGCTGAAAGAGTTGTGTAGGTGCAGAGAGCATGAAGGACATTCAAGATCGGAGAAGAGTGTAAGTGAAACCCTGAAATTGAAGGGTGCAGAGGAACAATGAACCCATCAATATCACTGGAGCTTATAGTGTGAGGACGGATGTATGGGGCATGAGTCTGAAGAAACAGGCAGATCTTGAGTTATGAAGGTCCTTGAGCACCGCACAAAGGAGCTTGGGCTTAATTTATAACAATAGGGAGACATTGACAGTAACAGGAATTAGTCAATAAATGGTGGATGTTAGTACGATTATCGTTATTGCTGTTAACCAGGCAGTTGGTGCAGTGTCTTCAGGCTAGTAACTGATGCTGCATGCACAGGATCAATTTCTTCATGGATATGATATCTCTGCAGTGAAGTTCCTGACACTTTATCCCCCTTTTAATGTTTCCCAGAGGAACAAAGTCAGACTGCTTGAAGCTCTAAGCCAGTTCTCAAGCTGGCATCTTATCAGTTGTTTGTTTTTTTTCTTAACGCCAGACACAGAGAGTACGGCTCAGGCTCTGGTGGGCTTGCCTGGAGATAGAACCCAAATCTAACACCAGTTGTGCCCCTGGAATTTTTTTTTTACCTGTGCCTCTGTTTCCTCAACTGTAAGATGGGGGAAATGATGGGACACTGCTTCTTAGGGTTGTCTTCAGGATTATGATTTACTACACGCAATATCATTAGAACCGTCTCTAGCCCATAGTACATATTCAGTACAGCCATTAGCTGTTAATGTCCTAAGTTGTGTTGATCCTTCCACCCCCACTGCGAGTACAGTTCACCCTTGAACAACACAGGTCAGAACTGCATGGATCTACTTATACCCAGATTTTCTTCCACTTCTCCCACCCCTGCATATCAAGACCAATGATCCCCTCTTCCTTCTCAGCCTATTCAGCATGAAAACAATAAGGATGAGAACTTTTATGATGCCCTACTTCCAGTTAATAAACAGTAAATACATTTTGTCTTCCCTTTGACTTTCTTAGTACCATTTTCTTTAGTGTAACCTACCTTATTGTAAGAATAAAGCAAATAATATGTATAACACAAATATGTGTTAATCAATTGTTTATGTGATCACTGAGGCTTCTGGTCAATAATAGGCTATTATTAATAGTAGTTAAGTTTCTCTGGAGTCAAAAGAATTTTTTTGTTTTTTTATTTTTTGAGATGGAGTCTGGCTCTGTCGCCCAGGCTGGAGTGCAGTGGTGCGATCTCGGCTCACTGCAAGCTCTGCCTCCCGGGTTCACACCATTCTCCTGCCTCAGCCTCCCAAGTAGCTGGGACTACAGGCACCCACCACCACGCCCGGATAATTTTTTGTATTTTTAGCAGAGACAGGTTTTACTGTATTAGCCAGGATGGTCTCGATCTCCTGACCTCATGATCTGCCCGCCTTGGCCTCCCAAAGTGCTGGGATTACAGGCGTGAGCCACTGCGCCCGGCAGGGAGTCAAAAGTTATGTGTGAATTTTTGACTGAGTTGGGCGGTCCCCCAAACCCAGCGATGTCCAAGAGTCAACTGTATGTGCTTCAGAGGCTGTCTTTACTGTTCTTCAAGTAGAGCATAGAGAAACAATGACAAAAGACCAGCTCATTCCTGCAAGGTGGTGCATTATAAGGACCACACAGGCTCTGGCGTGCCAGCACGTCCTTACAGTGGGACTTGGTTCTAAGGTGACAGTGGCAAGGGGAATGGGTGAGGAGAAGATTTGTCTTAATTTGTATTTTCAGAACATGCATACTGTTTCACTTTTGCATTTATTTGGCTGTTAATATGATAAAAATTTCTTGATGTCATCAAAGTGTATGGAGGTTGAGAGGATGATTAGAAAGCACCATCTTTGTGGTGGGGTTGGAATTGGGGTAGGACAGTGTGACAGAGATTTAGAATGTGGACTTTAGAATCTGAATTGCTGTGTCAGGATCCCATCCAAAACCTTCATTAGTTTGGCAGTCCCTGGGCACATCAGGTCACCTCTACATGTCTCATCTGAAAAATAAGAATGCTTAAAATATTTTTCTCATAGGGATATGGTGAGAATCTGAGGAGATAATATATATAAGCTTGCTTTCCAAGCTCTAAAAGAACACCAAAATTCTAGTTATTGTTAGGAATGGGTCATGTTTGGATGGCAGATGAGTAGATAGTCCAGTCCAACAAATAAAGTAGTACATTCAAAGATTTGGGGCCAGTCCAGGTGGCTCATGCCTGTAATCCCAGCACTTTGGGAGGTTGAGGTGGGTAGATTGCCTGAGCTCAGGAGTTCGAGACTAGTCCGGGCAAAATGGTGAAACCCCGTCATTACTAAAATACCAAAACTTAGCCGGGTATGGTGGCCTGTGCCCGCAGTCCCAGCTACTTGGGAGGTGGAGGCAGGAGAATTGCTAGAACCCGGGAGATGGAGGTTGCAGTGAGGCAAGATCATGCCACTGCACTCTAGCCTGGGTGACAGAGCAAGACTCTGTCTCTAAAATAAATACATAAATAATAATAAAACAAGAAGCTTATCTGGGGCACAGAGAGGAAAGCAATTTTCCCAGAGCTAGGGAATACAGTTCCCCAAATAGTTCGTTGGAATAAATATGATATGCCTCCTATCTGTGAAGAGCGTCCAGGCTATTTTGGGAGCTAGACATGTGAAGGCCATGTGAGGGAGTTTGTGTCATGGAATATGAAGGAAATGCATTTAGAAATGAATGTCTAGTCCCCTAAAGAATGGATACTAAGTTGCCAGCAATTGACTTGATTAAATCGGCAAGAAGGAGCTATTGAAAATTTTTGCATGAGAGTGATGAAATAAACTGTATTTTTTCATGCACACCTCTTGCCCAAAGGGATTTTTCTGAAATCCTTTCAGCAGGGCTCCCATATGTTTCTAGAAATGAGTTTTGATAAATAGATACAAAATATGAAAAAAATTCAGGCTAATAGAATAGGTTATTCATCTAAGCACAAGTGAGAACTAAAGACAAATAGAGAATGTTGAGTTACTTACAGGGCAAGGATACTGGAACATTAGGAGCCACATGACGCAATAGTGGGGTGTAATTACTTCACGTTTGTGTATGTCAAGGAAAATAAGAAAACATTAGAATAACTTTTGAGAGCACCATGGGAAAGAATGTTCAGGGACCCACCTTGAAAAATCTTTAAGAGCAGTTTGAAGACAAACTTAGTTTTGAATCTCTGCTCTGCAATCTACTCACTATGCAATGTTGAGCGATTTACTATTTTTCTATCTAAGCCTCAACTTATTCATCTAGAAAATGGGGCTAATGATGTTTATTTCATAAGGTTGTTAAAGATTAACTGAAGATTAGCAATAAAGAATGAAAATGATTGTTACATATTATGCATTCAATAAATGTTGGCTGACACAAACCAACAATTCAGAATAGAAGAGAAAAAAGGTGCGTATTAAAATTTTAAAAATTAAGACAATTTAGAAGAACTAAGCTTAGAAATATGACACTGACCTCCATGGGAGGCAACAGAAGAGAGACTCATTCATCAGTTTTTCAGAAACAATGTACCAAGTGTCAAACAGGCTTCAGGCACTTTCCTGTGGAAGCAGGGATAGTAGGGTTAGCTTCCAACCTTCCAAGGAGCTCACGGGAAAGGGAAAGAGCCAGATAAGGAAATTGGCAATTGAAGTGCAGCTTTTTTTTTTTTTTTTTTTTTTTTTTTTACTTTAAGTTCTGGGATACACGTGCAGAACGTGCAGCTTTCTTACATAGGTATACATGTGCCATGGTGGTTTGCTGCACCCATCAACCCATCATCTAGCTTTTAAGACCCGCATGCATTAGATATTTGTCCTAATGCTCTCCCTCCTCTAGCCCGTCACCCCCTGACAGGCCCCAGTGTGTGATGTTTCCCTCACTGTGTCCATGTGTTCTCATTGTTCAACTCTCACTTATGAGTGAGAACATGTGGTGTTTGGTTTTCTGTTCCTGTGTTAGTTTGCTGAGAATGATGGTTTCCAGCTTCATCCATGTCCCTGCAAAGGACATGAACTCATCCTTTTCTATGGCTGCATGTTATTCCATGGTGTATATGTGCCACATTTTCTTCATTCAATCTATCATTGATGGGCATTTGGGGTGGTTCCAAGTCTTTACTATTGTACTAGTGCTGCAATAAGCGTAAGTGTGCATGTGTCTTACTCAAAGGATTACAAATTATTCTACTATAAAGATACATGCAGTGCAGCTTTTTAAAGGTAAGATCCTACAGGAGCACTGAGGGCAGCAGTGCCCTCCATGGTGGATTCTTCCTGTGGCTCCCAGTGTATTGATTTTCCTTCTACTGTTCTCTAGTCTCACACTGACCCCTGGCAAAGCAGTTATCTCTTATCAGTGAGCAGCACCAATCTGGAGAGAGGTTCCTTCAGAGCTGGTACCCATCTCACCCCAAAACTCATCCCCCTGGGGATGTGCATGGCTCCAGCCAGGAAATATTTAGCCCCCACACCAACTGCTGTTGTGCCTTTAGCAATTTAGAAAAAAAAAAAGTGCCCCTTTCTCAACATATTTGGCCTCTATATAGAAGTGTTTTTATTATGTATATATTGATTAAAACAAAATAAACAAACATGAAACTTTGAGTCTATCTACAAAGAACATGGTTGCTATAAATGTATTAGACAAATCTATGACATTTGCAATGTGAGTGATGGCCTCTCAGTCCAGAGACCCTTATGCAGTTCACCTGACAGCACCATATCAATAGCCCTGACAAATACTACTATTCTTATTTTCAGATGAAGAAAATGGAGTTCAGGTAGATCAACAGAATTGCTCCAAATCATATGATTTTGGAAAAAGAGCAGAAATTAAATGCACATAGAACAGATTTCAAAGTTCCTCCTATTTCTGCACTCTGAAATGCTGATTACTGCAAGTTAGAAAGTGTTATTTACTTTCTGCCCTTTGCTGAAAAGAATAAACAATTTGAGTTTGCACGTTTCGACCATCCCCTTTATTCACACATCAACCTTCTTTGATTTATTGTGCTAAAGCACTTTCAATTCATTAGGCATTCCCTCTCTTTAGTCTGTTTTTCAAAACTCATTATTCAACATTTATCTACACAAACTGTATTTGCCATCCATTAGCTCTCTATTAGCCTGAGGTGCCCAAATGAGCAAATTTCTCCTCCATCAGAATGCATTGTGCCTCATTATTTGTCGTTTTCTCATAATTTAGTAGCATCTGCAAATTTCTAAACTTGGCTTTAAACACTGAGGCTGTGATATCATTAATACAAATCATGAAAGATAATACTGAGTTGAAATAAGCATTTTTATTTTCACCTCTATCAAGCTGACATGCAAATGCAATGCTATTATTATTGTTGTCCATATTCCATGAGTATTTGCTCTGTCTTATACCCAAGTATGGAGATTAGAGAGAGTGAACAAGTAAGTCCAAGGTAGAGATTTGCAAGATGAAATATCAGCTGTGGCTTTGTTGGGCTTTACCTTAACAACATCAAATGTGCTTTGTTTTTTAATATGACTATGAGTGCCCATTCCTCCTAAAAAAAATAAGATCCCATCATCTCATACATAAACTTGAAACATCTAGTGTCTAATCATTCATATTCAGACATTTACCAAGAATCACTAAGCATTCATCTAATACCAAATCAGTTCTGAGTTGTCTGTACTTTAACAATCATCACTCCTTCAAAATGCAAGTCAAGAATCTACAGACAGCAATCACAATAGTAACTGTTCATTGAACTGATCATGAGCCAGTCTCTTCTACAGGCTTTATGTATATTTACTATTCCTCACCACCAGCTCTCAGGTAGCTATTCTTAGTTCCCATTTCACAGACGAGGACATGGAGGATAAGAAAGGCCAAAGGACTTGCCAATTTCATATTGTGAGAATGTACCAGAATAAGATTCCAACACAGGTTGTCAGCTCCATAGGCCATGGTCTAGCCAATAAACAGTGCAGCCTGATTATAATAATTATGAGATATAAACCCTGAACATGGCTTTATACCATGCACTGTTCACATAGAGCCCCTGGAGAAATGTCTACTGGTTCTTAAAATCACAAAATATGTGCTCCAACAAACAACTGATTCATTTTAAATGTGTGAACACTGAGTTTTGTGACTAACCATGAAATTCTCTTTGTTATAGGCATCAGGAAGCCAGAGGCAAAGTTCAATACTTACTGCTAATCTTTCTGTTAGCATTATTATTTCCCTGTTTTATTGTTTGTACCATGTGATTTTTATTATTTATTTATTATTGTGAAATATTTGTACGTTTTTACACCACCTCAAACAATCTTTGGACTTAGTGAAAATTACATTAAAGAGCAAGAGACAAACATAGATACAGAGACGAGGAGACAAACCTTGGTACCGCAATCTCCATGGCCTTTCAAATTTTTGGAATTTAAATAGGTAAAACTACTTCCTACAATTGGCAAGTGTCTGAGAAATTGAACTATGGCAAGGAGAAAAATGTTGTTGAGGAAACCTGAAGTCTAGTCCAGCTCCACCCCTCTCTAGACTTGGTGACACCTGGGTGCCTCACTAAGTTCTTCTGTCTTTTTGTCACCTCATCTATACAATGAAAGTGTTAAAGTACTTCAGGGTTGGCAAATTTTGATCCAAATTTGGCTCATGGACTATAATATTTGTACAGCCTGCAGGCTAAGAATGTTTGTTTACTCTTTTAAAGGTGGAGGAGGAAAAGCAGCAGCAACAACAGTAAAGGGGATGATATGCAGTCTACAAAGTCTAAAATACTCACTATCTGATCCTTTACAAAGTTTGCCAACCCCTGGACTAGTTGATGGCTATCATCTTTTTAAGACCTCATTCTTCCCCACAGAACCGTAACTCTGGCTTTACTCTAATAGGCTATCCCAGATAAATCCCTTAACCTTTCTGTATCTCAGTTTATCCCCTTGTATAATGGGTATAACGTAAGATAACCTTGTAACAGGACAGTTATAAAGCCCAGAAAGAGATTGTAGAGTTAAAGGAAAAAGGAGGGGTACTCAGAAAGTATAGTATGATAAAAAGATAGGGGCCACCAGAAGTGATGTGGGGAATTACCATTCTTCTAAGTTCAAAAGGGCACCAGCCCAGATCGACACAAAGAAAGCACAGAAGCCGAGGACATGTCATATGCAAAGCAGAAGGCTCCATGTTCTCCAGAAATGTCAGGTAATGTGTATTTGACCTACTTTGGGTTTTCAATTCAGCCAGCTGGCTCAGCAGAAGCCATCTGCACTATCACAGGCACTGGCAGCTCCTAGCTGTTTTTACCTGTATCTCAGGGCACAGAGCTTGTAATCTGATTTCTGGGATTGAGGACCTCTGACCTATTTCAGGGTCTAGATTAAATTTATTTCTATAAACGTGTGTGGAGTCTCTCCAGGAAAGCATTAGAGCTCCCAAGGTAAACTCAATCTTTCCAGTTACTTGTGATTTCTTTTCCCTTTGAAAAACACTCCCATTCACCCAGCAATATAAACTCAGTTATTGGAAAGTTACTGTGGACTAGGTTCTTTACGTATCTTATTTCACTGAATTTGCCTGGCAACCCCATATTCATGACAGTAAAATTAAGGTTCAAAGTGGTAAAAACTTACAAGTGATGAGGTCACAACGGTAAGCTTCTCTGCCATGTGACTTAGCAGGTTCTAGCGATCACCCCAGTTTGAATTTTGCAAGTCATTTCTCTCTCCTTCTCTCACATCTGTCCATCACCCAAATCTGAGAAGCAATCCCTCAGGGTACCAAGTACTCCTTTCTAATTGTAGTTCACTAAATTCAGGCCTGGACAAACTGCCCCGCCCCTAAATTGCTCTCTTTTACTGAAACCACACTTTTATAATGATCCATTCTTCTTCCTATTAGGTGCAATGTACACTCCCTACTCATTATTTCACCCTACCAGCTGAGGCCTCATTTGTTTCCCACTGTGTCTCTTTCCTGATCAGACTGGTCTGCTCTCCCTTGTTTGGGGGACTCTTTGTGACTCTTTCTAGGCCCTGCATTTTCTCTTCCTCATGCATCCAAAGCCTACACATCTTTAGTCTCCACACTTGCCCCAGGTGGATTTCTTCACTTCTGCCTCATTCTTACTCTTTTTCTTTTAATTTTGAAACACAATTTATTAAACATTTACTAGTTATTTAGCTCAATGGGCTTAATGTATTGAACAGAGCACAGGTTTTCTTTCCAACTCCATTTGAATCCTACTTATTTCAGTTACTGTGCAGCATTAATCTAGTTGTTCAGCTCCTCAAAGTCTCAGATTTCTAATAGGTAAAAATTGTGGCTGATAATATTGGTTTTAAAAAGTTTTCCTTTAAGATAACATAAAAGTTGCTCGTATCATGGCTAATACAATGGTAGACAATCAATACCTACTTCTTTCTTCTCTTTTTAAAGCTATCATTTGTGATTATGTAATATATCTCATGCAAGCCAGAGCTCAAATCCTATCATCTTATATTATTTATCATTATTTCTCCCATGAAAATAGTATGTTCAAATACAAGGTAAGTAACATAAAAGAAGGAAGCGTATGTTTAGTTTCTTCTTTAGTTACCTTAGCCTTGAAGATCCTATAAAACATACAAGAGCTAATCAATAAATACTTGGTATTGATTAGAGTCTCATAGATAATGAGAAAAATCAATGGTCTTATCTTCAACTGCAGCTAATCAATATAATCCCATGAAAATATTTGCCCTCAGGAAGTGCTTTGCAAGTTTTATTTATTCCTATTTTTATTAAAGAAAAGCAATATCCTCCCCCAAAGTAGTTGATTCTTTTTTTATTTTGAGAAAGGTCAGAAAAAATAGAACATTCTGAAACGGATTAATTTCTTTAATTTTATAATCATCCTAAATTCTTTTTCAAAGTAGGCCATATGCCTTTGCTAAATAAAGGATTATTCAATCAGAACTTACTTTCTCACGTGCAGGATATTTTTGCAGATTTTCCTCATCCATACATTCACTCAATATTGTTTCTTGAGGTCCTATGATACAGTGGTCAATTCTGGTGCCAGGAATGTAAAGATGGAAAGATTCAGTGCTTTCCCACTCCCTGGGAGAAAGACAGACTAACAGAGAAGCCATCGCAGCATTAGGTGATGATCATAATGACATATGTGCACTCTTAGCTGTGAAGTGCTTCACATCCCAAAGGCTGAGATTTGAAGCATGTGTATGAAAGAGCTAGGACAGCTAGGATAATAGTGAGGCCAGGGAATTCCAGTCATCCGTTGCCCTTGTAAACACTCTGTTCTCACTTCAGAGCTATGATCAACTGAGATGTGTTCAATTCAATGATAAATAAGTCTTTTTATGGTAGCAGAAAATGCAGCATAGAGCCAAGATCTGAACAGGGAGACTTATATTCTGAGTTCAAATCATTACCTTTTGGTGTAAATCAAATAACCTTTATCTAATTCTTAAATTCTGTAATTTTGATAATTAATTTCTCCTTTAAGTAACCTCACATAAGTATTCTAACATTTGAGAATTATTTTCTTAAGTGTTAGAATGCTTTGTAAAGCTTCTGCTACCTTGAAAGTATTAGAGAAATTAATGGATGGAGAGTACAAAACATAGTGGAGCTGGTAAGTGAGCCACATGTGGGCTCAAAATTCCAGCTCCTTTTCCATCTGTGTGAGCTGAGGCAAGTTTCCTAACCTTCCTGTGACCCAAGTACCTCATTTGTACAACTGGAAAAACACAAAGAGAGTAGTAAAAATTTGAAATGAGATACTGCAAGTCAAACGCCCAGTGCAGAGTAGTCCAACAAAATATTTTTCTCCTTTCATACTTAAAAAAAAAAAAATAGGTGGGGTCTTCAGCCTGTGAGAAGGTGGAGAAAATAGACTTTTCCCTCTTTTGTCCAGTAATTACAATGGAGAATCCTGGACATTCTAATAAAAATAAGCATATGAAGACTGCAAATTGTGGAGAACAAAGCTGATTGTCTAGGAAATTGGAGGAAGGACACAGTGGTACATGCCCTGAGTTTTATTTTTCCCTCAATTATCTCTGAATTGATGAAGCTAGAATCTGGAATTACAAATGAGGTAGATGAAAAGTGCCCCCAAACAAGCCTGTTGTCTCTAGGAGGTTGGCCAGGAAAATAGCAACCTAACAAGTCAGAAAACTTAAAAATAACTACTGTGACTGGTTAAACACCCAGAAAATACTGTGACCCTATCCTTACCCATGCAAAGGCCGAGTGGGGAACCTACACTTCCACGTCCATGAGATTATCAAGATGCACTTGAGTGGTGTCAAATAAAGCCAAATAGGGAGCCAGGACTTTGAACTCACTGGCAGCAATATGCTTCCTACCGACAGTTCCAGGGCAGACTCCATGGAGAGCCAGAATTCTCACCCCTGCTTGGCAGTAATGAGGAATCTACCAGTCAGGTACCAATGGAGACTGAATAGGATGCATGGATTTTTATATACACAAGACAATTTTGAATTTTACTTCCCACTTTGACTGCTAGCAGAGTGTAAAAAAAAAAAAAAAAAAAAAAAAAAGCCAGTTAAAACAGAAGGTTTGAATAAATTTAATGATCTCATAACATAATATGAAAATATCCAAGTTTGAATTCAAAATTACTCATCATATTAAGAATCTAAGATCTTAAATAGTATGACAAAAACAATAAATGCATACATCAAAATGAAAGAGAATGAGCTGACAAAAATTTAAAAACAACCATGATAAAATGCTTCAATAATCAATTATGAACACATCGGAAACAAATGAAAAACTGGAAAGCCTCACCAGAGAAATAGTATCAGCAAATAAATAAAGGATAAAAAGATCAGATGAAAATATTAAAACTAAAAAAAAAGAACTGTAATAAAATCCTCAGGGGATAGGCTTGATAGTCTTAATAGCAGAAAAGGAGATAGAGGAAAGAATCAGCAAACTGGAAGATTAAACAATAAAACATATCCAATCTGAAAAACAGAAAGCAGTCTGAAGAATAATTGATAGAATTTCAGTGACCAGGGGTCAATAACAAGTTTGTTTGTTTGTTTGTTTGTTTTTTTGAGACGGAGTCTTGCTCTGTTGCCCAGGCTGGAGTGCAGTGGCCGGATCTCCGCTCACTGCAAGCTCTGCCTCCCGGGTTCACGCCATTCTCCTGCCTCAGCCTCCTGAGTAGCTGCGACTACAGGCGCCCGCCACCACGCCCGGCTAGTTTTTTTTTTTTTGTATTTTTTAGTAGAGACGGGGTTTCACCGTGTTAGCCAGGATGGTCTCGAACTCCTGACCTCATGATTCGCCCGTCTCGGCCTCCCAAAGTGCTGGGATTACAGGCTTGAGCCACCGCGCCCGGCCTAATAACAAGTTTTAAAATTTGTGTCATCCCAGTTCCAGAAGAAAGAGGGTGGGGCTAAAATAACTTGAATAATGGCTGAAAATTTCCCATATTCAATGGAAGACATAAACCTGCAGATTCAAGGAGCTGAGGAAACCAAAGATAGGATCTACCCTAATGAATCCATACCAAGACCCATCATAATTAAACTTTGAAAAACAAAGAAAAACATCTTGAAAACCACCTGAGAAAAATGACATCTTACCCATAATGAACACAAAACAAAACAAATCAAGTGAAAATAGGTTTCCCATCAGAAACCATGGAGTCCAGAATAAAGGGAACATAGTACTTTTAGTGTGGTTAAGAAAATATATTTTTTGTTTTCGGAGATGGAGTGTCGCTCTGTCGCCCAGGCTGGAGTGCAGTGGCACCATGTTGGCTCACGGTAACCTCTGCCTCCCAGATTCAAGCAATTCTCCTGCCTCAGCCACCCAAGTAGCTGGCACTACAGGCCTGCGTCACCATGCCCAGCTAATTTTTGTATTTTTAGTAGAGATGGGGTTTCATCATGTTGCCCAGGATGGTCTCAATCTCTTGACCCCATGACCTGCCTGCCTTGGCCTCCCAAAGTGCTAGGATAACAGGCGTGAGCCACCATGCCTGGCCAAAAATATTCTTTAAGTGTAAAGAGTAAGTTTTAAAGATCTCAGATGGAGAAATCTAAGAAAACTTGCCACCAGCAGGTCTAGCCTAACATAATGACTATACTCTGATATCTAAATAGAAAGAAAAAATAAAAGAAGGAACTTTGGAACATCAAGAAGGTAGAAGGAACACAGTAAGCAAAAAATGTGGGTAGATTCAATAAGCTTTCGTTTTTCTCTTGAGTTTTCTAAATTATGTTTGGGACACTTGAAGCAAAAATTGTAATGTTGCATAATGTGCTTCTAAGTGTATGCAGAGGAAATAATTAAAACAATTATATTACCAAAGGGGAAGGATAAAGGGGCACAAAAAGAAATAAGGTTTCTGTATTTTATACATACTGATAAAATGACGATGCCAGTAAACTATAACAAATTACTTGTATATAATAGGGTGTAATACCTAGCAGTTACTAATAAAGCAATATAAAGAGATGTATTCAAAAGCACTATAGATAAACAACATGGAATTTTAAATAAATGTTCAAGTAATCCATAATAAGAAAAAGAAAGCAGAGAAGAGACAAACAGAAAGCACACAGAAAACAAAATATTAAGTGATAAATTTTAATATATTAAAATAAAATATAAATGGCCTAAGGTCACCACTTAAAAGACAGGGATTGTCAGATAGGATTATAAACCATGACCCAACTATGTTGTTTACAAAAAACTTACTACAAATATGACAAAATAGACAGGTTGAAATTAAGAGAATGGAAAAAGATATCTCATGGAAGTATTAATCAAAGGAAACTTAGAGTGGCTATATTAATATCAGATAATATATCTTATCTTCAGAGCAAAGAAAATTACCAGAACCAGAGAGATGTATTATATACTGATAAAAGGGTCAATACACAAAGAAGTCGTAGCAATTATAAAAGTATGTACACCAGGCCGGGCGCAGTGGCTCACGCTTGTAATCTCAGCACTTTGGGAGGCTCAGGCGGGCAGATCACGAGGTCAGGAGATCGAGACCATCCTGGCTAACGTGGTGAAACCCCATCTCTACTAAAAATACAAAAAATTAGCCGGGCGTGGTGGCAGGAGCCTGTAATCCCAGCTACTCGGGGGGCTGTGGCAGGAGAATGGTGTGAACCCAGGAGGCAGAGCTTGCAGTGAGCCAAGATCACACTATTGCACTCCAGCCTGGGCGACAGAGCAAGACTCCGTCTAAAAAAAGAAAAAAAAAAGTGTGTACACTAAAAACAATGCTGCAAAATATGTAAAATAACTGATAAAACTGAAAAAACAGTTCTATCGACAGTTTTTTCAGTTCTGTCAATAGAACTGAAAGGAGAAATAGACAAATTCACAATTGTAGTTTGAGACATCCACATCATTCTCCACATGACTGATACAACAAGGAGACAGAATATCAGCGAGTTTACAGAAAATCTCAACACCATTAACCAGCAGTCTTCAACCGCAGCCAAATGTACATTCTTTTCAAGTTTTCATTGAATATATGTCAAGACAGACTGTATTGTGGGCCACTAAACAAACCTCAACAAGTTAAAAATAGTTGAAATCAAGTAGCGCGTATTATTTGACCGAAATAGGATATCACAGATTCTCAATAACAGAAAGTAGTAGGAAAACTTTCAAACACTTGAAAACTACACACTTTTAAATAATAATTTGGATCAAACAGGAAGGCTCTGGTGTAATTAAAAAATATATCCAACTGATTGACAAGGAAGATACAACATACTAAAATTTGTTACATTTGTCTAAAATAATGCTTGGTGAAATTTACAGGACTAACTGCATGCACTAGAAAATAGTTCAAGTCAATCATCCAAGCTGCAAGCTCGAGAACTTAGAAAAAGGAAAGCAAAGGTAGCAGAAGGGAGAGGGAAGAGAACAGAAATCAATGAAATTAAAAAATAACAAAGAAAAATTAATGAAGCAACAAGCTACTTCTTGAAAAAAATCAATAAAATTGGCAAAACTGGCAAAACTGACAAAGGAAAGAGAGAAAAACCAGTATCAGGAATGAAACACTTTGTGTCACTACGGGCATCAAAATAATAATAAAGGAATGCCACAAACAGCTGTATCTCATAAATCTGAAACTTTGACAAAATGATTGAGTCTTTAAGAAAATACAAAATGTCACAACCAAACATGAAATATATCATTTGGATAGTCCCATAACTATTAGGAAATTTGAATTCATAATTTTTAAAACAACTCTCCAAAAAAATATCCAGACTCAGTTTCACTGAAGTGTTCTACAAAACAATTAAAGATAAATTAAGATCAATTCTAAACAATCTCTTCTGGAAAACAGAGAAATAGAGAAGGTGGAATATGTCACAGTTCATTTAATGAAGATATATACATATAAATGTATATATGTTTGTTTATATTTAATTAATATATATACATATACCTTCATTAAGTATATGTAAACACATATATACATGCACATATGTATGCATATATACACACATATATAGACACATACTATACACACACATAGATGTAATGTGTAGCCAATGCAATCAGGCAAAAATCTACAGGGCAGGCACCGTGGCTCAAGCTTGTAATCCCAGCACTTTGAGAGGCTGAAGTGGATGGATCCTGAGTCCAGGAGTTTGAGACCAGACCAGGCAAAACGATGAAACAAACCCATGTCTACAAAAAACACAAAAATTAGCCTAGCATGATGGCATGCACCTGTAGTCCCAGCTACTTGGGGGACTGAGGCAGGAGAATCACTTGAACCCAGGAAGTCGAGGCTGAAGTGAGGCAAGATTGCACCACTGCACTCCAGCCTGGGTAACAAAGTGAGACGCTGTCAAGAAAAAAAAAAAAAAAAAAATCTACAAAATGACTTCTGGAATTAATAAGTGAGATCAACAAGGTTGCAGAATTCAAGATAAAAATAAAAACATAAATTCTATTTCCATATACTATCAATGAACACATATAAAAATAAAATAAAATATCATTTGCAATCACTCAGAAAGTTAGTAATTAAATCTAAACAAAATATGACCAGGGCTTTTATGCTAAAAACGACAAAACACTGATAAAACAAGCCAAACATCTGTACAAATGGACAGATACTCAGTGTTCATGAATTAGAAAATTCAATATAGTACAGATGTCAGTTGTCTCCAAACCTGATTTACAGGTTTAATACAAGTGCAATCAAATTCCCAGCAAGATATTTTTGTATACAATTATTTTACTTATAAAAACTGTAAGTAATTGTTATATTACTATTATTTCAAAATTTATATAGAAAGGCAAAAAAAGAACAGCTGAAACAATTTTTGAAAACAAATGAGAAAGAAAGAAGGAAAGCTGGAAATAAGGAAAACAACAAGGAAAGAAGGAAGAAAGAATAAAAAGAGAAATTGGTCTACTCAATTTTAGAACTTATGTCTACAGTAACGAAGACTGTGATAGCGGTAGAAAGAGGGACACATAAATCAATGAAGAAGAAAGACACCTTGGAAATAAACCCACAAAAATATGGACAATCGATTTTTGACAACTCAAAAGAAATTCAGTAGAGAAAAGATAACTTTTTAAGACTCTAAAACTTTTAGAAAAAAATGGTAAAAAAAATTTGGTATCTGTAATACTAGACAAAGAGTGCATAATCTGTAAAGCCAAATTTGACTTTACCAAATAAAAAACTTTAATTCTACAAAAGACCCTGTTCATGGGATTGAAAAACAAGTTACAGAGTGAGAGAAAATATTTTATTTATTTATTTATTTATTTATTTATTTATTTATGAGATAGACTCCCGCTCTCACTCTGTCGCCCAGGGTTGGAGTGCAATGGCGCAGTCTCAGCTCAATGCATGGAAACCTCCGCCTCCCGGGTTCAAGCAAGTCTGCTGCTTCAGCCTCCTGAGTAGCTGAGATTACAGGCACGCACTACCATACTCTGCGATCTGCCTACCTGAGCCTCCCAAAGTGCTGGGATTACAGGCATAAGCCACTGCGCCCAGCCCGAGAAAGTATTTTCAAGCCACATATCTAACAAAGAGCTAGTATCTAGTATATTTAACTCTGAAAACAACAGTAAGTAAATGATCCAATTACAACTGGGCCAATGACATAAAGAGAAATTTCACCGAACAGGATATTCAGATGGCAAATAAACACATTAAAGATGTCCAACATCATCAGCTAGTAGATAAATGCAAATTAAAGCTACAGTGAGATGTCACTATAGAGCTATCAGAATGTCTAAAGTAAAAAATAGTGACAGCACCAAATGCTCTCCAGGATGTGGATCATTCATTCACACATTGCTGGTAGGAATATAAAATTGTAGAGATACTTGGAATATAGTTTGACAGATTCTTTAAAAAGGATACATACCACTTGCATATGGCCCAATAATTGTACTCCTTGATATTTATTTCAGAGAAATAAAAAATTGTGATTATACAAAGCTTTGTACACAAATTTCACATCCTTGTTTGTAATGGCTCAAAACTGGAAACGATGCAATTAGCTTTTGACAGGTGAATGGTTAAACAAACTGTGGTACATCCACACCACAGAAAACTACTCAGTAATGAAAAGAAGTAAGTAAAAGGGGAAAAAAAGGAAAAAAAAAAGTAGTTGATACATGCCACTCCATGAATCTCTAGAGAATGAAGTTAAATTATAAAAGCCAATCTCAAAGGTTGGATTCTGTGTGAGTCCTTTTATATAACATTCATAATAGGACAAAAATTACAGGATGGAGAACAGTTTAGTGATTGCCTGGTGTTGAAGTTGAGAAGAAACATAAAAGGGCAATATAGAGGATTTTGTATTGATAGAAAATTTTCATATTTTGACAACATGAATGTAATCATCATGGTTGTGATATTGTACTACAGAACAGTACAAGATGTTGACACAGGGAGAAACTGGTAATGGGAACACAGGATCTCTCATTATTTCTTACAACTGTGTGTGAATCTACAACTATTGCAAAATAAACAGGTCAATTAAAATAAGGAATGAGTGGTTCGTTTGCCTTATCCTAGTCCTCCTTATAAAAAACTTTGATATTTTGCTCAATATCTTCTTATAAAGGCACTCTTTTGCTACCACATCCCCTATCAAAGAAACACAAAGATAATGCTCGAGAGCCATAAGAAATTCTGCATCCTACAGCCGATTCATTTACATTTTCTAGATGCGAGTTCCTCGGGCCTATGACTCAGAAAGGGAAGCTATAGTGGAATGCTTACGTTTTCTGGAGACAAGAAATTAACACCTTAGAGAAGCTTCCACAGTTTAAAAGCTACCTAGACAAACCAGAGAGCACCTAAAAGAAGGTTGCTAGGATGGTGAGCAGTCAGGAAATTGTTTCACATAAGAAGCAGTTGAGGAAGTTATAGATATTTCGCCTGGGGAAGAAAAATGTTCACAGACCTATGCATTTGAAGGGCTGTAAGGTGAGACAAATAGGAGGCTTATTTCCTCTTACTCATAGAGTGTTTCCCAAAGGGTGGTTTTAACAGATGATTTTAGATGGTGTAAGAACTAACATATTTCATGTTAATTGTTATTTTCTTATTTAAATGTGTATTAGAAAAAATAAAACCAGTACATCTAGTAACACAAAATTTTTATTTATAGTAGGACATATATACTCTCCATTAAAGTATACCTAATTTTTATAAGACAGTTTTTAAAGAAAAATATAAGCAAATAAGAGTCCAGATGATTTATGACTATAAGAACTTTGAAACCTGTTTATGAAAGCAACTGTAAAGTTTTATTGGAGACAAATGACTACTGATGACCAGAATCCTTCAATCACATCTAACAAAACATGTCAAGGATGCTGAGGAAAGGGTTCTTATCATGATTGGGGCCCTGGAAAAAGCATTCTCTTGATCTTCTGCTGATATTTCAGAATCTCAGTGTCCATGGTTTTTGGAGGTTATTCTTGAAGAAGCAGTGAAAATCACCTTATTGTATAATTGTTGCATACACTAAAAATAATTATAATGGCATTATTTCAAGCAAGAATGAGCAGTCAGCTAATTTCAATCAAGGTATTTTCAAAATTGCTTATCTTTCGATCCACTCTAACTTTCTAGGGGCATTTGTTGTAGAATGGATTTGGGGACACTCTCAGTGTTTTCTTTTTCTTTTCTTTTTTTTTTTGAGACGGAGTCTCGCTCTGCCACCCAGGCTGGAGTGCAGTGGCCGGATCTTAGCTCACTGCAAGCTCCGCCTCCCGGGTTCACGCCATTCTCCCGCCTCAGCCTCGGAGTAGCTGGGACTACAGACGCCCACCACCACGCCCGGCTAGTTGTTTGTATTTTTAGTAGAGACGGGGTTTCACCATGTTAGCCAGGATGGTCTTGATCTCCTGACCTCGTGATCCACCCGCCTCGGCCTCCCAAAGTGCTGGGATTACAGGCTTGAGCCACCGCGCCCGGCACTCTCAGTGTTTTCTATGCAATTGGCCCAATGCAATTGGAAATGATTTTCAGTGTTTCCTCGGATGAATTTTGTGTGCAATCAATTCAGAAATGACTACTCTAGATTCCATAAACAGAACACACCCACACTTATGCAGCGGTTCAAAGTCACTGGCACTTTCACAAAGCCTGAGTTACAGTGTTCTTTCTGAGCCGGAAGGTATAATAATCCTGCTTTAGTTTATGGCAATTTGAGAGTCATTTGTTTAGACTGCAAGACTATTTATGGAACGAGACCATATTATACAGTTCATTTATCTTCCTGAATACTAGAAAAATGCATATTTTTGAATGAAATTTTAGCTTACTAAATATTTTACATTAATTTTCCTAAGACCTTCATTGTTTAAGTTGATAAATACTGTGTTTATAGGGCTAGAATACTGGGTAGTGAGGGGCAGTTGGGAGAGAACACAAAATAAATGTAGTGAAAATGCTATTTTAATTCAATCCCCAAAGTATGTCTTTCCAAATAACTGAAAATACTTCATGATTTTCTTTTCCCTTGTTCCATATTGAATAAAAATTACATACAAACTTTGTACTTCATATGTTGATTATACTTTTACAATGATAAATAACAGTTACTGAGTGATCCTAATGTGCTAGGCACTCTTCTCAACTTTCTACGTGTAGCAATTCACTTATTCTTCAACAGCCCTTGAGGTTAGCCATGTTTTATGGATAGGAAGACTGAAACATATCTGGCTAGTAGGTGGTGGAGTTGGGATTTGAACCCATGCATTTTGAGCATTATTGAGTCTGTATTTTGAACCTATGATTCAGTGACTTTCAAAGTTTCTTATCCACGTCCCATCATATGAAATAAATTTCTTGTAGAGACTCAGCACACACACACGTATACATACACATGCATGCTCATACACAAATACACATGAATAAATATTTTTTCCTTTGATAAAGTGACACAAACCACAGACTTCTGATATTTTCATCTATTTTACTTTTAAAATGCTAATCAAGTCTTACTAAACTAATTTCACAACCCATCCATTTATCGCAATGCACTGTTTGAAACGATTTGTACAAGTGCACTGATTCTGTGAAGCAAAAATTCAGGGGTTTGGATAGATAAAAAGGATGCAGCCCTTATGTCTGAACACTGAGGCTGTAGGGGATGTAGAGGCTGAATGGGTGGTATACAGCAGGGCACACCACCGTGCTGTGCCCAAACAGCTGTGGCCCAGAGCAGAAGCCGGGAGCTTCCACACAAGCACAAAGTGCTGGGCTTTCTTGGAGGCAGTGTGGTGTGATGGGAAGAATGTGGGGGTTGGAGCCAGAAAACCAGAGTTTGAAGCCTGTTTCTGCCAATTACTGGTTGAGTGCTCTCAAGCAAATTAGTTAACCTCTTTGAGGTCACATTTTCTGCCTATTACACTGGACTAACATAACAGGTGTTTTTGCTGCCCCAAATCATGCACCTTTGTCTTACTTATGACTTCAGTCACAGTTCCAGTGAACAGTTTCACCTAATCCCAGACTCACTCTGACAGTCCTGTTTCTGCATCTAGCCCTGTATCTTTTTTGAAGCACTTGGAATTGCTAGATCCAACTCTATGCATTTTGAGGTATTATTACCCAGGGAGGTGGTTTCCGATTAGAAGTAATCACCACTGTTTCCTATGTGTGGAACAGGACAAATATGGAGATTTCTCGCTACCTTTCGCAGAGGTCCCACACAACTGAGTCCCCATTGCCTTCAGAATCTGCTGGGCCATGTCCCATATATTGACATTCCCTCCTTCCCTGCATCACTCTCCAGACACTCTTCCTCCTACTTCCTGGGATAATCTCACAAATAAAATACTTGCAGCCAATTCCTTGTCTCAACGTTTGCTATCAGAATAGCACGAATTAAAAGAAACACAGCTGAAATAACAGTGGTATTGAGGATTAGGTGACAGAAAGTATATTCTATTTCTATGGATGCACATTGCATTAGAGATGGCAAAAATTGTACATTGTCCAAAATTGAAGATTCCATCACAGTTTGAAGATGATCTTTTGAAGAATAAAACCAATTTATTTAGGCCAAGTCATAATTTGAAATTAACAGCTAATATCATACTGCTAGTATGTGGAAGAACTGGAATTCAAACTCAGGTTAGTCCATAGGTACCTGCAACTAGGAATATGTTTATAGACTTTAACCCAGAATTATTCTTTCTAAGGCTTTATTTGAAGGGTATAATTCAGGATGTGCACAAAAGAAATAATTGTGCCTATATACAATAAGCTATTACAAGCGCATAACAAAATACTTTTACAGATGTAGAAAGATGTTCAGAACATATTGTCAAATAAAAATAACAGGCTGCTATTCAATATGTAGACCACAATTCTAGTTGCAAACATATTATCTACACGGGAAAATGTATCTACATTCATAAGAAAACAGAACTTGATAGCTATATGCCACAATCTGTAGAACTGCTGTTGTCCTTTCAAGGACTGAATCTGAGGTTGCTTGGCATTTTCTTCCTTGTTCTGTCTCTACTTTTTGTAATATTTTATTTTCTGAGTCAACATACATTGCTTAAGTTAACTCAACGAATAACACATTTGACTTCATTGTCATTTTTCTTGCAACTTCACAAGAAACTCTGCATTGGATTTTGTGAGGAAATGCTAAACCATGTCCAAATGTCCTCATTGCGTTCAATGGACTTTACAACAAAGGAGCCCAAAGGAATAGTTCTCAGTTTGAATCTCTTTAGAGTACAAACTCCTAACCCACAAAGCTGATTCGAGTCAAGCTGTATTACAAACTAGAGAGAATCTTGCCTGATTCTACCTGCTTTCTATAAAGTTGGTATTAGAGATCATCTTATTTATCCATATTTTAATTGAAGACAAAGTATCAGGAGGACCAGCCTACACATAGGCATGATGACATTGAGAGAAAACTAAATGAAAATTAAAAACTCAAAGAATAAGGGACAGGACTTTGAGATCTGACCCTGTGTGACAAATGGTTAGGCTTTCTGTAGTGAACACTTCTGGAGCAAGAGACGGCCTATGTCAACATGTACTTTTCTATGTGCTTAGTTCATCAGACACTGCAATGGGGCCACAGGTAGACAGATTGTTTTTAACTGAGGACTCTCAATAATTTGTGACAATACAATGTCAGAAAAGTAGAGCTGGAGTTTGAATTCGGGAGTTATCTCTAGTTTATCACACAGCTTAGCTTCGGAGAACAACCTATTGGCAAGTATCCCTTCTCAACTAAGGCTTATAATACTGATTGCAATTAGTTGGTTATACTTGTAAAACTCAAGAGGATACACCGAGACGTATTTAGAGGTATGTTATCCAGGGTTTAGTTAATAAAGTGGCCTTCACAACAATGATTAGAGAACAGATTTTGGGAGACACTAGACACTACAAAAGACTTCTGGATGCTGTCATTCATTCAATCAATCAATCAATCACCTTTGTGTATAATTGTAGATGCCACTGTGCCTCACTCTTTCAAGCCCTAATAATAAAATCTAATTTTTGCTTGACTTTTACATGTGTCAGCCACTTTACAGTAACAATATTTTAATCTTCACTGATGTTGGTTATGAGAGTTAGAACTTTTCTTTATGTTATAAAGGCGGACACTGAGGTTCTGAAATGCTCCTTGCCCTAAGTCACAGAGACGGCAGATGATGGATCTGTTTTTTACAGGCAGACTAAAGGTCTCATACCTGGGCTAGCTTCTTTTATATTACGCTGGCTCCAACTCCCACACCATCATTCTGGAGCCATCACTAGCTAGCATCTCAGCTTTGCATAGTGCCAGTGTGACCACTATCTTCTCCACTTTCATTACCATTTTTCAGAGGGAATAACAAACTGAAATGACTAGAGATTAAAAAGGAATTCTTGCCTTTCCAAAACAGGGTTGGTGCACTCTCCTGAAAATATACAAATACAAACGGACTACCTGGGAAGAAAATAGGGGTGCCATATAGTCCTCCTTTGCTGGCAGATATTAGTGAGAAAAAACTTTAAAGACACCAAGAGACTGTTTCTGGTAAAAGCCCAGGACAGGAGGACAGTTGAGAAAGAAGGAAAGCTTCAAAGTGTCAGCCAAATTGCCATAATCAGGGAGTTGAAGGATACAAGAAAAAGCTTCAAATGTGAACACTATTGTACCTGTAGTACACTGTAATATTATAATTGTTATAGGCTATAGTCTTTGAAAACAGTCTTAAGTAAATTGAGTCTCAAGAAACAGTTTCGTGAAATTTGAGAAGCTGGAGACTCTGGCATTAGCAGGAGGTAGGGTTCTTGATGAACTAGAGCTGCTGCAAAATCAACTATATTTTCTAGGAAGCTTAATTGACTGAGGTCACAGTCAGGGTTCGAGTCAAGACAAAGAATGTGAAGTCAGGGTTTGAGAGGCCATCTGATGCCAAACAATGTGAAGTTAAGCTATAATATCTGTAATGAGGCTACCTGAATTTTAAAATCTAAATCAGCCTTTATCCCTTAATACCTATAATCATTGGGTTAATCATATAATCTTGCTGTGCCTCTATTTTCTTTTCCATATCATAGGCAAACTCATAGTTCCTACTTCATAGTATAGGCAGTCCTCACTTTGTAAACATTTCTGAGATGCACAAGTTTTACTTATCACAGTTTAGGTAAATGACAAAGTCCTCCAAAAGCATGACTCAAGTTTTAATTATTATGGTATATTAATTTTGAGTAAAGGCATAAAGTACAAACTTTGCTGCTAGCTCTTTAGTTCACAAATCACTACATACGTGAGAGATGCACAGCATGACCAGTGGCCAATCACATCACTTCTTCCAAAGTCTTTGAGTGATTGCTGACGGTGTATCTGCTAATCAGTCCGCACACAGACAGCAAAATGTGTAGTTGTGTTGCTTCCTTCTCTCTCAGTGGTAAATCTATGTGACATTTTACAAAAATTGATCATTGAAAAGCAGAAGTGAGAAACAGATGAAAGTGCAGCAAAGAAATGAAAAATGATAACACTGGGATTAAAATTTAAATGGAAGCCAAATGGAGACCAAACAGCTGACCTTGGAAACCTTGACATGACATTTTGCTATTCAAGGGACTCTAGACATGCAGGCTAAGAACTTAGCAAAGATGAACTCATCAACATAAATGAGAAAAGTGATTGTGACGAAAAGGTTGAAAATGTCCCAGAGTTACAGATGATGGCAAAAAACTTCACATGAAATGGATTCTCAGAGATAATTTGTGACATTGAAGTGCAGAGGATAAAATGTTAGAAGCTGATCCCAACTTAGAAAGGAGTATGACAGGTCACCAAGGATTAGAAAAGATGCCTGCTTTGTATAGTGAGTCATATGACGAAAAGGAGGCAAGCTAATCTAGCTATTTTAGGTAAATTGTTTTAATAAAGAAATAAAACACTTTGGTTATCAGTGTTTCTAATATGTTTAAATTAGGGTGTACTGAATACATATTATATTTTTTCATATCCCTATACATTTATCCCCAACTGTAAAAAAAGTACATTTTTAATGTTTGACATCAATTTTTTAAAAGTCACAAAATATTGCACTTTTTCCTGTTGATTATTGTGTTTGCTTTATGCAGTTTCAGCTTCCACAGACACAAGGAACACTGCCTACATTGCCAGAAGATTAAATCAAACTATGTAAAATGGAAGAGCACCACGCTTTGCTCACAGTTAATGAGGCTTAGGCATCATAATAACAATAGGAGTAATATTGGCAGTTGCATAAAATCATAATAATAATGACAATAGATGATGATGATGATGAATAGATCTGATGTCAAAGTTTTTGCTGGAGATGGTAGACACAAGATGATCGAATTTATAGATCCTGCTTTACCCATTCCCTCCATTCCACATTCTCCACTCAGAAATATAGATCACAGGCTGGTAAGTGCTGTTTAGGAGTCTATACCCATGACAGTGCTAAATGCCAAAGGGACAGGGCAAGGGTTCCTCTGGTCCCATTTGGTGTTTCTGCACTGTTTTCCATATGCAACAGCCTTGCCTTGATGTTCCTCTCCTTGTTCTCACTTACTCCCTTTAAAATAATGTTTTTTTAATTTTTGTGGATACATACTAGGTGTAGATATTTATGGGGTACATGAGACACTTTGATATAAGCATGGAATGTGTAATAATGACATCATGGTAAATGAGGCATCCATCCCTTCAAGTATCTATTCTTTGTGTTACAAATAATCCGATTATATTATTTTAGTTATTTAAAAATATACAGTCAAATTACTGTTGACCACAGTCACCCTCTTATACTGCCAAATACTAGGTCTCATTCATTCTTTCCAACTACTTTTTGTACCCATTAACCAGCACATGCTTGTTTGCTATTTGTTTGTCTTATTTGAGAAAAGTCCATTCAGGTCTATTGCCCATTTTTTGATCAGATTATTAGCTTTTTTCCTATGGGATTGTTTGAGCTCCTTATTTGTACCAGTTATTAATCCTTTGTCAGATGGGTAGTTTACAAATATGTTGTCACATTTTGAGGGTTGTCTCTTCATTTTGTTAATTGTTTCATTTGCTGTGTAGAAGCTTTAAAACATGATGTGATACCATTTGTCCATTTTTGTTTTGGTTCCCTATGCTTATGAAGTATTACTATAGAAATCTTTGCCCGGACCAATATCCTGGAGAGTTTCCCCAATATCCTGTAGCAGTTTCATAGTATGAGGTCTTTAATTGAAGTCTTTAATTCATTTTGATTGGACTTTTTGTATATGGTGAGAGATAGAGGTCTAGTTTCATTTTTCTGCATATGGATGACCAGTTTTCCCAGCATCATTTATTGAAGAGACTGAATTTTCTCCAATGTTTGTCCTTGGCAACGTTGTCAAAAATGAGTTGACTGTAGATGTATGAATTTATTTCTGGGTTCTCTATTCTGTTCCATTGGTCTATGTGTCTGCTTTTATTCCAGTACCATACTGGTTTTTGATTACTATAGCTCTGTGGTATTATCTGAAGTCCTGTAATGTGATTCCTCCAGTTTTGTTCTTTTTACTCAGGATAGCTTTGGCTCTTCTGGGTCTTTTGTAATTATATGTAAGTTTTAGGATTATTTTTTTCTGTCTGTGAAGAATGTCATTGGTATTTTGTTAGGGATTGCATTGAATCTATAGATTGTTTTAGGGTAATATGGACATTTTAATAATATTGATTCACCTGATCTATGAATATGGACTATCTTTCCACTTTTTGGTGTCCTCTTTAATTTTTTCATCAATATTTTGTAATATTCATTGTAGAGATATTTCATTTTCTGGTTAATTCCTAGATATTCAATTTTATTTATCGCTATTGTAAACTGGATGATTTTATTTCTTTTTCAGATTACTTAGTGCTGGCATATAGAAATGCTACTGATTTTTGTATGTTGATTTTGCACCCTGCAATTTCACTGAATTTGTTTATCAGTTCTAATAATTTTCTTGGTGAAATCCTTAAGATTTTCTGGGTATAAGATCATGTTGTCTGCAAGCAAAGTACTTTGATTTCTTTCTTTACAATTTGAATGCTCTATTTCGTTCCCTTGTTTGACTGTTCTACCTGGGACTACCAGTACTATATTCAATAACAGTGGTAAAAGCAGGTATCCTTGTGTGTGTGTGTGTGTGTGTGTGTGTGTGTGTGTGTGTGTGTGTGGTTTTTGTTTTTTTTTCCACATCTTAGAGGGAAAGGCTTCCAGTTTTGTTTTGTTTCTTCTTAATTCAGTATAATACTAGTTTGGGTCTGTCATATATGGCATTTATTATGTTGAGGTATGTTCCTTCTATTCCCAGTTCCTGAGGAATTTTATCATGAATAGATGTTGAATTTTATCTAAAACTTTCTCAGCATCAATTGAAATGATAATATGTCTTTCATTCTGTTGATAAGATATATCACATTGATTGATTTTCATATGTTGAACCATTCTTGCATCATGGGGATAAATCCTACTTCTTCATAATGAATAATCTTTTTAATGTGTTGTGGAATTCTGTTTGCTAGTATTTTGCCGAGGGTTTTTGCATCAGTATGCATCTTGAATATTGGCCTGTAGTTTTCTTTTTTGATGTGGTTTTGTCTGGCTTTGGTATTAGGGTAATAGAAGCCTCACAGATTGGCCTCTTAGAATTAATTCGGAAGAATTCTCTTTTCCTATATTTTTTGAAATAGTTTGAGTAGGATTTGGTATTAGTTCTTCCTAAAATGTTTGGTAGAATTCAGCAGTGAGGCTATTGGGTCTCAGGACTTTCTTTACTGGGAGACTTTTTGTTATGGCTTCTGTCTCATTACTTGTGATTGGTCTGTTCAGATTTTGGATTCCTTAATGGTTCAATCTTGGTAGGTTGTATATGTCTAGGAATTTATCCATTTCTTTTAGATTTTCCAATTTATTGACGTATAGTTGCTCACAGTAGCCACTAATAATTTTTTGAGTTTCTATGGTATCAGTTGGTATTTCTTATTTTTCATCTCCTATTTATTTGGGTCTTTTTTACTTAGTCAGTCTAAAGGTTTGTCAATTTTGTTTATCTTTTCAAAAACTTTTCGGCCGGGCGCGGTGGCTCACGCCTGTAATCCCAGCACTTTGGGAGGCCGAGGCGGGCGCATCACAAGGTCAGGAGATCAAGACCACGGTGAAACCCCGTCTCTACTAAAAATACAAAAAATTAGCCGGGCGCGGTGGTGGGCGCCTGTAGTCTCAGCTACTGGGGAGGCTGAGGCAGGAGAATGGTGTGAACCCAGGAGGTGGAGCTTGCAGTGAGCCGAGATGGCACCACTGCACTCCAGCCTGGTGGACAGAGTGAGACGCCGTCTCAAAAAAAAAAAAAAAAAAAAAAAAAAAAACTTTTCATTTTGTTAATCTTTTGCATTGTTTTCATTTTAATTTTATTTATTTGTGCCCCAATCTTTATTATTTATTTTACTAATTTTGGGTTTGGTTTGTTTCTGCTTTTCTAGTTCTCTAACATGCATCGTTAGGTTATTTATTTGAAGTTTTCCTTATTTCTTTTTATATAGGCACTTATAGCTATAAAATTTCCTCTTCAGTATGAAGAAATAACATGGTTTCACTGTATTCCATAGGTTTTGATATGTTGTGTGTCCATTATCATTTGTTTCAAAAAATTTTTCAATGGCCTTCTTATTTTCTTCATTGATCCTCTGGTAATTCAGGAGCATATTGTTTTACTTCGATGCATTTGTATAGTTTTCAAAATTCAAAATTAAGTTGTTTCACTTAAGAATAGTTTATATATGACAATTAGGGTGTTATAATATTCTGTGTTTCTCTGTGCGCTTACTATTCCCAGTTAGTTTTGTACCTTCAAATAATTTCTTATCACTCATTAACATCCTTCTATTTCAGATTGAGGAACTCCCTTTAGCATCTCTTGCTATTGATTTCTGGTTTTAGTCCATCAGAAAATATGCTCGATATTATTTCCACTTTTTGAATATCTTAAGGCTTGTATTGAGGTCTACTATGTGGTCTATCCTTTAGAATAATCTGTGTACTGAGGAGAAGACTGTATCTTCTGGAGTTATTGGATGAAATGCTCTGTAAATATTTATTAGATCCATTTGCTGTATAGTGCAGATTAAATTTGATGTTTCTTTCTTGATTTTCTGTCTGGAAGATCTGTCTAATCCTGAAAGTGGAGTATTGAATTCCCCATCTCTTATTGTATTAAAGTCTACCTTTCTCTTTAGTGCTAATAATATTTGCTTTATATATCTGAATGCTCTAGTGTTGGGTGGGTGCATATATATTTACAATCACCATTCTTTTGCTGTATTGACTTTGTTATCATTATATAATGCCTTTCTTTGTCTCTATTTACAGTGTTTGTATTGAAATCTCTGCTGTCTGATGTCAGTATAGCTACTCCTGCTCTTTTTATTGGTTTCCTTCAGCATAGATTATCTATTTTTCATTCCTTTATTTTCAATCTATGTGTATCTTTATATGTGAGGTGTTTCTTGCAGGCAACAGATCATTGGGTCTTTTTTTTTTTTTTTTTCATTCAGCCACTCTATTTCTCTTTATTGGAGAGTTTAGTCCGTTTACATTCAATGTTATTATTGATAAGTGAGGACTTACTCCTACCATTTTGTTATTTGTTTTCTGGTGATTTTGTGGTCTCGTCTCTTTCCTTCTTATCTTCCTCTTAATGAAAGTGATATTTTTCTGATGGTATAATTTCTTGCTTTTTATATTTTGTGTATTTGTTGTATGTTTTTGATTTAAGATTATCATAAGACTTATAAATACTATCTTGTAACCCATGATTTTGAAGTGATGACAACTTAACACTGATGGCATAAACAAACAAACAAAAGAAAACCCATAAAAACTGAGCAGTTTAACTTTATTCACCCACCTTTTAACTTTTTGTTGTTTCTCTTTATATCTTACAGTACCATCTATGTTTTAAACTGTTGTTGCAATTACTATTTTTGATTGATTCATTCTTTAGTCATTTTACTTAAGAATAGTTTATATATGACAATTATGGTGTTATAATGTTCTGTGTTTCTCTGTGTGCTCACTATTCCCAGTTAGTTTTGTACCTTCAAATAATTTCTTATCACTCATTAACATCCTTTTATTTCAGATTGAGGAACTCCCTTTAGCATTTCTTGTAGAACAGTTCTGGTGTTGAAGAAATCCCACGGCTTGGTGATCTTGGATAAGATCTGAAAGAATTCTCTGAATTATCAGGCACAGGATCTTGTTCTCTTCCTTACTTTCTCCTAAACAAACAGTATGTCCCTCTGTGATGAGGTGCCTGGAGCTAGGGATAGGGTGATGCATGTACTCCTGTGGCCACCACCACTGAAATTGCCCTGGTTCAGACCTGAAGCCAGCACAGCACTAGGTCTCACTCGAGTCCGGCTGTAATCACTACCTGGATATGACCTACGTGCATTGAAGTCCCTAGGGCTCTACAATCAGCAGATAGTGAAGTCAGCCAGGTTTATCCCCTTCTCTTCAGGGTGGCAAGTTCCCCCAGACCCTGAGCAGGTCCAGAGATACTGACTTGGAGCCACGTATTTAAGTTAAAATCTTTTTAAATATACCTGGTATTCTATTCTACTGCAGATAAGCTGGTACTCAAACCACAAGACAAAGTGGTTTCTGCTTCCTGCAGAAACCTTCCCCCTTCCACAGTCAGAGGAGTCTCATCATGGCCACCATAATCCTGGTCCACCGGGAGTTCTGCTAGGCCACTGCTAATGTTCACTTAGGTTTCAAGGGCTCCTCACTTAAGGCACTTGTGAATGCTGACAGGCTGGGGATTCACCCTCTATGGCAATGGGCTCCCCTTTGGCTCAAAACAGGTCCAGTAATGTTATCCAAGAGATTAGGCCTGGACTTGGGAACCCAAAGATCCCACTTGGTGCTCTACTACACTGTGGCCAAGCTGGTACATGAAGTGAATATGTCTCAGAGTTTCTCCCAAGGCCCATGGTATACTACCTGGGTATCACTGTTTATAATTCAGGGCCCAAGAGCTCTTCAGTTAGCAGGTGATGAATCCTTCCAGGACCAGATCCTTCCGTTCTGGCCTAGGGTATATCTAGAAATGTTGTCTGGGAGCTAAGGCCTGGGATAGGGGCCTCAGAACTCTGCCTGGTGTTGTGTCCTACTGTGGCTGGGCAGGTATTCAAAATGTAAGACAGAGTCCTCCTTACTTTTCTCTCTCTTCTCAAGAAGAAGGAAGGAGTCACTTTCACTGCTGTGAGTTGTGCTACCTGGTGCTGAAGAAGGGGTGGTGCAATCACTCTCTTAGCAGTCATGTCTGGTGTCTCACTAGGTCATGCACCACCCCAGCCCTTTGGCTCTAAGCTCAGCACAGCATCAGGACTTCCCTAAGAAATGCCATTCTTGTGTCCTAGTCTGCCTTTCAAATTCACCTGGGACTGCAGAGCACTTCAGCCAGCCCGCTAAGGTGAGGCTTCTGAGAAACTCAAGTTCCAGCCTCAGGGCTGAGTGATTCTCCTCTGGCTGGGGCTGGTCCAAATGCTCCTTATGGGGGCCCTGGGCAGGTGCTGGCTGAGCCAAAGATGGCTTTGCTCTTTGCTATGACAAGGCAGAACTGAGTTCAATGCAAAGTCCCCCAGTTGCTACGCTCTCCCTCCCTGATATATACATATTCTTTCTTGGTGCTATGCAGCCATTTCCAGTGGGTAGAAAGGGTGAGCACCAACAATTCCAGACTTACTCTCCTAGTCTCTTCAATGCTTCTTTCAACCATATGAAGAAAAATACAGGTAGTATGATTCTCACCTGATGTCTGGTTCTTGTAACTGTGCATTTTGGTGTGCAGATGGTTAGAAGCATTCTTGCAGAGAGTGGGGAGGGCAGGAGGACAATTGGTGGGGCTTTCTATTCTGTTTCCTTTCTCCACTCATCTACTCTCTTTTTCTTTGGTTTTATTGCTTATTTCTCTTTCTCCAATATGATTGAATATATCCAGATTATACACACTAAGTTTATTTATAGTTAAAAGTAAATGTAATATTATTATTTCAATTAATAAAATTGAGTAATACCAAGTCACTTAGGCTTTTAAACGATAAGCAATATAGTCTAACTATGGAAAATACAAGTTCTAATTTCAACAAACACCAAAGCTTTCTCAAGAAAAAGATACTTGAGCAGTGTGTTCTCTATTCCCACTTTTCTCAGTCTTAACACTTTTTCTGAAAACACAATGATTAAAAACTATAGTTGAAATTACGTACTCTCAGTTATTAGCTAAAAATGCCATGTTCCCCAGCCCCCTCAAAAAAAGTTACTCATGCTCTAATTTCTTGAACCTGTAAATTTATCCTCTATAACACAATGGACCTTTGCAGGTGTGATTAAAGATATTGAGATGGGAAGATTATCCAATGTTATCTGTGGGACAATTACATTTATCTTATAGGATGGGGGCAAAGGAAGATTTTAAACAGAAGAGGAGGTGGCAGTGTAGCCATAGACGCAGGGATTGGCATGATGCAACCACAGATCAAAGAACGCTGGCAGCTTCCAGAAGCCAGAAGGGGCAAGAAACAAGACTGTCCTCTACAGCCTCCAGAAGAAGCATGTTCTTGCCAACACCCTGATTCTGACCCATAGTACTGATTCCAGACTTCTGACCCTCCAGAACTATGAGAGAACAAATTTCTGCTGCTTTGAGCCATGAAGTTGGTAGAAGTTTTTTATACTGAAGCCACAGGAAACCAATAGACGATATACTTCCAGATTTTGTGTGTTCGTCCAATTATCTTTTTGTTTGTGGGTTTAATCCAAATTGACACTTATTGAATATGTATCAAATGCAAAGTGTCTAGAAGACAGTTTGAATGGAACAAGGCTCCTATCTTCCAGGTGCTTGTAATCTAAACAAACAGGTAAATAGAAGAGTTGCAATGTAGTCTTGAAGAGTACAATGTAGTCTTGAATTCTTCAAATTCCTGCACTTGGTTACACACAGCAGCATATTTGTTTAGGAGGATACCATTTGGCCATTTAAAACAAGGTTCTAAACAAACATATTGACATGGAGATATGTTGACATATATAGATATACTAAAAGGACAGCACCATTAAATAATTTTTACAGTGCATAAAAATGATCAGGAAACATATGATTGGGGGCATTCTTTATAGTTTTCCATAGGTAGTGGGTTTATGATGTTTACTTAATCTCTGTTTTCTTAAGTGTTTTCCAGTGTACTGATTTTTTTAATAATAAGAAGATAAACTTTTTTTTTTTTTTTTTTTTTTTTGGTCAAAAATTGCCTGGATTCAGTGCCCGTTAGAAGCACCTTCAGGATGTAAAAGTAACACAGAGGAGAAATCAAGGGTCTGACCAGGTGGTGTCTTCACATTGAAACTTTGCCACATAGAAGAATGTATGCCATATTTATTCATTGTTCAGATGCCATTGATCCAATGGGATATTACTAATTTAAAAACAGTTTTCAGAGGGGAAAAAACTCATCACTATATTAAATATGTATACCCTCATCTCCAAATTTATAATGTGAAATGAAGTCTACGTTAGATTTGAGAAAAATGATCTTTCTCAAAAAGTAATCTGGCTTCTGTTCTGATCAAGGCTAAAGTGAAAACACTTGGATTAAACAGAAGCATTCCAGAGTCTTAGTGTGAGTATCCATAATGCTCTTCAAGATGTGGGGAAAGAAAAAAAAAATGGTCTCTCTCAGGCTGCACCCTACCATTAACCCTACCTTCTTGCCCCACACACAGTTAGAGATGTTGCCGAACCAATACCCAGTGTCAGCTAAGTGGAGATTTCCTGAACCTAAGCACTCAGGCAGACCGTAGTGGGAAGTCCCTCTGATTGTTGTGCTGGCTGCTCTGATACTCTACCTCGAGAGCATATCCACTTACTGTTAATAGCTTCAGAACATATTTCTCAATTTGAAACCAAAACCAGACTGTGAATACATCGTCCTTTTTTAGCTTTATAAAGCAGATGGACTTTAAGCTGATAAACCTCCAGATGGAGACTAACATTAGTATCAATACTGTGAACTAAATTGGATTTTTTACTTTTGATTATGAGTCATCCAGTTTGTGGATTGTAGCTCAACCGTGTTAAACTGAGAACACCAACCATGAGAGGAGGTGGCTATATTGCTCAGCACTTGAATTCCTATTTCTGTTGGTTGGTACAGCCATTCTTCCAGGGTTCCAAATTTGGATCCTTTGTGTTATTATAATGACAAGTTTCAGTTTTGGGACATCATAGCTGCTGCTCTGCATACAGAGTCTGGATTTGTATAACTGTTTAACGAATTAATATCAGTTTCACATTAAGATGTAGAAATAGGTGCCCAGAGGGATTTAGAAACTTGACCAAGATAACTGAGCTTGAACTTGGTAGAGCTGGCATCTGACCCTGTGTGACTCATTCGTGTCTCTACTGATACTCTAGCTCATCTTTGGTGGTGGGCAGATCTGCCGGGTTTTTTTTTTTTTTTTTTTTTTTTTTTTTTTATACCCACAGAATACATTAAGTAAATTACCTTTGCATCATACTGGAAACTGGCCAGACCAATTGGAATTGGTCAGGATGAACTGAATGGCTCAAGGTCTGAATCAGGTATGGTGCCAGTGTTGTGTGTATATATTTTTAAGGCTTATCTTGCTTATCAGCTTCTTCACCATCTACTTCAATCTCTGGCCATTTATTCGCTCAACTGTAAGACAGAACATTCAGTAACTGATTGCTGTTTATCTGCCTGAATTCTAACCACTTCTATCTATCATCAGTGTCTGTACTTTCCCTATTCGGGCTGCTTTTTTAAAGGTTGTCTGCATAATTCTCCATGGACTCATACCATTCAGCTCTTCCATAAATATAGCGTATTCACTATAGAAGGTACTGGGGGATTACAACAGTTAATAACACAAACAAGGACCTACAAAAATGAAAAGAAGTAATCCAACAAGTAATTATACTAGAGTGAGATAATGTAAGTACAGAGGGGTCATAGGAGCCTTTAGCAGAAAGGAGCAATCTACACTAGGGTCAAAACCCACTTTCCACAAAAAGTGACATTGTGTATGAAACCTGAAAGATGACAGGAATCAGACTGACAGGAGAAAATGGCATTCCTGGCGGTGGGAAAACCACATGCTTTACCCGATGGGAGGACACACATGCATTAGCAAGATTTCAAGGAGATTCAGAATAGCTGAAGTCCAGCGGTAGTCACGGGATGGTGGTGGAACACTGAATAATGATATGGGAGAGGTAGACATAAACTTAGTTATTGATATACTCATAAGACATTTTATGAAGTTTTGACTTCATCAAAAAGCAATGAGCTCCATTGAAGATGTTCTGTAAGTCAAGAAATTATAAGATTGATATGATAGAGAATAAAATAGAGGAATGAAAATTGATGGATGCAGGAGACCAGTTAGAAATCCACAATAGGACCCAGGTATGCAAAGACGCTGGTTTGGACAGTGTTGGTGCTAATGGAAATGGAGAGAAGCAGGTATAAGACGTATGAAGGTCATGGAATTGACAGGATTGGGGATTGATTAGACGTGGTTAATGAGGGGAAAAAAAGGCAATGGATCCTTTTCTGAACCTTTCTCACCATGCCTGAAAAACAAACTATGGAAACCCTATAGCAAGTGACCTCCATCAGATAGTGCTCTTTATTCTAAGCCTTTAAAGCATGGGCCGGGCGCGGTGGCTCAAGCCTGTAATCCCAGCACTTTGGGAGGCCGAGACGGGCGGATCACGAGGTCAGGAGATCAAGACCATCCTGGCTAACATGGTGAAACCCCGTCTCTACTAAAAAATACAAAAAACTAGCCGGGTGAGGTGGCGGCCGCCTGTAGTCCCAGCTACTCGGGAGGCTGAGGCAGGAGAATGGCGTGAACCCAGGAGGCGGAGCTTGCAGTGAGCTGAGATCCGGCCATTGCACTCCAGACCGGGTGACAGAGCGAGACTCCGTCTCTTAAAAAAAAAAAAAAAAAAAGCATGTAACAGTCCAATTTCCAGTATCAATTATAGTCTTTCTGCTTTAAGTGGTAGAAATCCTGATTCAGATGCACTTAAACAATACAGGGGGATTTGATCTCAGATATCAGGAACCTAAAGGAAGAATAGGCCTTTGAGGTCGCTAACTTAGCTACTACATTGTGTCATCAGAGACTGAGTTTCTCTCCATATTTCTCCTCTCTTTACAAGCACCAGCTTCATCCTAAGTCTGGCTGTGTGTTGTCTGCAGCAATGAGAGCAATATGTTTTCTTATGATTTTCAGCAACAGGAAGTGCCTGACTTTTCTTTCTCAGAAAGTATAGCAGATTTTGCTTTTCATCTCATTGGATAAGTGGGCATAAGCTGACAGATATCTAGCACTAAGTATGGACATACTATGCTTGCCTTAAACAAATCGTCTAATATGGAATGTCCTGTGCCCACCTTTATTCCACTGCTTTGATGACATCATTTTTCTCTTGTGAATCTTACTCCATCTCCTCATTCATTACCAGGCCTGGAAATGGTTTGCCTTCCTGGATTTTGGGCAGAGGCTTTGGTCTCTTTTTCTTTGCATTCTGGCACTTATTTTAGTGCTACACATAGAGAAGGACTTGAGAAGTATTATATTTGCTGAATGTAAGAAATATGTGTTGCGTACTGGATGTTAAACAGAGTTTAACTACTTCCATAATAGTCATTTAATGCTCCTTATACCTTAAACTTCTCTTTCTAAATTATATTCAGTAAGAACAAGAACCAGGCCTTCTTATTTTATGGCCTAAATTATAACTCAGTAAGAACAAGAAGTAGGGCTTTCTTATTTTATGGCTGGACTAAGCATGAAAAGGTTTCAGTAAATATTTTTGAAATCATTTAAATCAGAGTTGTAGAATTTGAAGTCGTAGAATAAAAAGATACCTACATCAACATTCCTATTTCATGAAAGAGGAAAGTGGCATGTGGAACTATGTACAAATTAGCTTAAGATGACGTAACTAGATGGACGGAGCTGGAAATTATAATGCGATCTTCTAACTTCAAGTTCAGTGTTGAATGACTTTTTGTTAGGTGTCATGATTGCTACCTGTTCATAAATTAGTATTTATGAGCTCATTATTGGGCTGCATTAGTTTTTCAGGCTCAGTGGGTATTAAAAAACAAAACAGATATTACTGACCCCAATATTCCCTTGATCTTTTTGCTACAACGACGTAACCAATTAGAGAGAATCATTAAGGACAATCATTAAGGACAAAAGAAACAAAAAACTAACAAAACAAAAATCCAATAACAACTCACATCTCTTATCACTAATATTAGTAGATTTTCTAGTCTTCAATTAGATGAATTCTCTAATGAACGACTGTGATATGCTCTCCCAGACTCTACTCCCGATGCAGAGAAAAATATGACTGCTGTGTCTTCCATGAAAAAAATGCCAAAAGTACCCTTTTTGTCTTTCTTTCTTGTTAAACAAACAAGCCACACCATAAAACTCCCTAGGAGAAAGGGACCCTAACTTCATGGCCTTGACTGATAGGATTTCCCCACACAGACAACCTAGAGCTTTCTTATCACTGGTTCTAAATCCACAAGCACCACTCTATCCTTAAACTTTTTATGATGGCTGTCGTAAGAGTTCTTTCACTGTGCATGTAAAGCATTTGTTGAGCATCTACCACGCACTGGAGCCTGTAATAGGTACTACAGTAGGGGAGGGAGATTAAAATGGGGTCTCGGCTTTCAGTGAGGTAATGGTTTAATAGGGAGTAACACAGAAGGCAAAACATTTCCACACACTGCATATACAGATCTAAGGAATCACTATGGTATAGCCCATGCTGGAATCAGAGGCAACTTCCTCAAGGAGAAAACAACTGAGTCCAATTGTAAGAAGTATAGTAACAAGATTTAGTTACGCAGAATTAAAGAAGAGCATTCTGAGCCAAAGAAAGTGGTAGAACAAAGACGCAGAGGAGTCTATTGTGAGAGAGGAGAGGGGTAACAAGGAATGCATGGATAATGTATAATAATAAGAGCAGTTCGTATCAGTCAAATCGTAATGAGTTTTGCATGTAGGACAAAAGTTTTGAGATATAAACTATAGCAAACATTGGACGAAATTGGAGGTGCTGAACAAACAAAAACAGAATTATATCTAGAATAAAAGCAAATATTGGCCATGTCGTGGCTGGATTTAGGTGATAGGGTAGCCCTGAAGATAACAAGACTCTTGGAGGCTGTGGAAACAGCCCAAGTAAAAGATGAGAAATCCCTGGAATATCCAGCAGTGTGTAGAACAGGGTGTGGATGTGGAAGGCATTGTGGAGGTAGAATCAGCCAGATCCCTGCTCACTGGATAGTAGGATGGTGAAGAGGGAGGGCAAAGGATGGCTCTGAGTTATTGCACTCCCTCCATCCAGGACAATGGTGTTAATCATTAAGGTAAAACTTAGGAGAAGAAATATTTGGTTGAGAAGAGGAGATACTGACTTAGATTTGGACATACTGGGAAAGCTGAATTCAGAGATTAGGTATTAAACCCAATTCTGTTATTATTTAGTTGGCTAAGTCTTGAACTAATTTTTTAACGGTGCTATTTTTTTCTTATTTGTCAGTGATGTGTGTTTTAGATATACAACCTAATTACAAACTGTTACAGTCATGAAATGTCTTCCACTTTTTTTTTTTTTTTTTTTTTGTATTAGCAGCTGGAAAAGGAAAGCACCCACTAGAATGTCCTCCCCAGGGTCTTCTTTCTTTTAGGAAAGTGGCCAGTAACATGACCTGTAGGTACAGGGGCTAATAAGCTTTTCCAAATTCCACGTCCTCCACATTTTCCTTTTCTCATAGATTTAAGGTCAGGGTAGCTTCTATCAGAAAAAGAGAAATGATGAATTCCCCTAGTCAGACATCCAATATAAATTGGGAGGATTACTGAAACTTTGGTCAAACACAAAAACAAATTTTGAATGAACTGTGTAAGCAAAAAAAAAAAAAAAAAGGTAGATCAAGTGATAGATTAAAGACAACAGTCACGCTTCGCTGCTTTAGAGAACCCTCTTCCACACTGAAAGATGAAATGCAGTAACAAGGCAAATACTGAGGCTTTGTTTAGTGGGGTACAGGGAGGATCTCAGGATGAGTTATGGCTGACATAGCTTCACTCTGGGCTTCCCTGACCTTCAGGAACATGCATTCCTAATGGAGACAGCACTTGATTTCCAGAAAAAATCCTGGAAGGGGAATGTGCCCAGATATTGGTGAAAGCTGTAAATGGCACTGGCAGCCCCAGACCTTTCACAGGATCTACTCAGAAAGACAAACTTAAATGACATTGGCTGAGTCAATCCACTGTTGGGTCCACTTGATCTGCATGTTGTTTTCTGTCATAAAATTTCCAGTCAAAAAAACACCATGAGAAGTTTGACTTGGTTGTTCACCTAGTTTGAATGAGGTCAAAGTCTTTAGGTGAGAAATCACAGCTCTGAGAGATGGACAGACATCCTGGGAGACTTCAGACAGTTTGACTAGAAAGCCCCAGTTTATCTTCAGTATATTTCCGAATCTCCAGGTATGGATGTTGTCTTCTGTAAGAAATGCTTGTTCTGCTAATAATGCAAAGAAGCTTGGAAGTATTCACATGGGGTCCAAACTAAAGCCTGCCCAACGTCAGATGTATTTCTCTTTGTATAACCACTGGCAGGCCCCTCTCCACCTACAGAGGCCAGTCAAGGCCCATATGGGTGTACTCACAAATAGACGACTTGCAGTTCACACTGTTGACTACCTGAGTTTGTAAATTCTGTTGGGACGTTTCCATAAGGCTGCGTCTCAGATGTAAGTGTAGGCTTTCCTGTGAATTACAGAGGAGCTGCCCATGAGCATCTGAATAATTTTATCGGTCCCCCAATCTGCTTTTACCTGTTAAGTTGCCACCTCCAGCTATTTTTCAAATTAATATGATCAGGGCAAGCCTGTGCAGTAAAACAAACTCACTCATGCTTTCCTTATTGAGAACTGCCTAGCCTGATTAATCATGATAGATATCTTCATAGTGGATGGATTTCTGATACAACAAGTGGGTATAGGCATCTCTCAGCTTTTGATTCCACTTTATGCTCTGTGGTGTCATCAATTCCAAAGTAGCAAGCCTTGGAAAGGAAAAGGGGCCACGCTGAATACACCGAAATAAAATTTCTTAAACTATTCATACGTGTCAAGACCTAGAGGTTATGGACACCAGCCAACTGCAGAAAATGTCTTGCAAATCATAGACTATTTGAAGTATTTTCATTTTTCACCTGATCATTTTAAGAAAACCATGTTTGTAAGAAGAAAAATTATTCTTTCTAGCATAACATTGCTTTCCTTACATAATACTATGCCAGCAGTTCTAAAAATAGAATCCATGAGACGTTTTTATGTTCTGAGCATACACTCTGTGCTGGAATTCACAGGCTCTTGCCCTTGAGGAACCTGCCGTCTTATTCAGAAGACCAGAGCCACACAGATATTGAAAAACTCTACGGTGATGCCAGACACAAGATAATCAAGGCTGACAGCAACATGCCAGGGAAATGGCACGAGTGTTCCCAACTCCTTCTTAATGGCCCTATGAGAAACAACTATACTTGCTACCATGCTAAAAAATAGATTTAAAAAATAAATAAAATGCCTGTAGTCCCAGCTACTCGGGAGGCTGAGGCAGGAGAATGGCGTAAGCCCGGGAGCCGGAGCTTGCAGCGAGCTGAGATCTGGCCACTGCACTCCAGCCTCGGCGACAGAGCGAGACTCCGTCTCAAATAAATAAATAAATAAATAAATAAATAAATAAATAAATAAAATGCAATTATTGAGTGCCTAATATGTGCCGTGTATGACAAAGGGCCGCTACAGCCGTCTCAAATAAATAAATAAATAAATAAATAAATAAATAAATAAAATGCAATTATTGAGTGCCTAATATGTGCCGTGTATGACAAAGGGCCGCTACAGCTTATTTTGACAGGAAAATCTGAGGGTCAGGAATGACATCCTGTGCATCATAACCACACAGGTAGTAGATTACAGAAGAGGACATAAACTGGCTGGCTCAGTTTGACTTGAAATGCTGAGCCCATTCCGGTGTAGCACATAGTTTTCCTTTGGGCAGAAAAAGCAAAAACACAGCTTTTTTGAAGACATTCATGTGATTAGAGGGAGACCTTATTTACTTTATTCATTGTTCACAGAAATGTGATATGTATGCCAATTCGATAAACGGTGAATTCATTTTATAGTTATGACTTTAAAATACAAACCAATCTAGTGAGGCCATAAGTTTTTGGAAATTTTAATAATACTGTTAAGGATAACTTTTACTACTTAAGGTAAGAGAAAATAATAAACACAATAAATTTTAAAATGCATTAGTGCTACTGAAAACATATTTTACTTCTAGGACTTGAAATATGAAGAAGTAACAATAAAATATTAGTAGAAAAAACTCCAATAACATTGCTGTTAATTATATTGTTGATAATGAGTTTACTTCTGTAACTTAAAAAAAGTACCCTGTGAGATAAAAAATAATTCCATCACCAGAGTTGGTGATAGAAAAACTTACTTTAAAGAGTACCAGGGGAATAGGCACATGGCCAGCTAAATATCCCTGACAGATTGGATCAGCAGGAAGCAACTTGAAAAAGCACTTGCTTAAGTAGCAGGACTGAACATGGGGATAAAAACCTCTCATGCAAGGTTACTACTTGATTTTCAGAAGGTAATTGATGGACAAGATTTGGCTCATAAGAGTGGTAGAAGACAGCTGGTAGACATTGTGACTTAGAGAGAGAGTTCTTCAATTAGCAAATAAAAATTGAGCACCTAATATGTGCCATAATTTTTTTTTAATTGTTAGGAAGCTTTCAGGCTGATGACAAAGACGGGTAAATTACCAAACATTTAAACGCAGTGAGATATATACAATGGTATACTGGACTTGGAGATAGTACAGGGAGGAGAGGGACTGATACACCTGAATTTTTGAAAGCATGGAAAATGGACTTATCTAAGATCAGAGGGGTGCAAATTAGGAATCTCAGCAAAGACTTACTAAGGGAGAAATGATTGATGCGGTTCACTGCAAGCTCCACCTCCCAGGTTCATGCCATTCTTAGAAGGATGAACAAGTGTGATAGGTGAATTGGGAGTGGAAGGACTTTGATACCATGCAAAGGCATGATGGCATGATGGACCAGACCCTGCAACAGGCATGAGAATCATATGACAGGATGGTTGGCAAGGGGGCTGGAGAGACAGTCAAAAGCTGGATTATGCAAAGCCTTATATAACATTCCATAAAATTTTTTATTTATTCTATTGTTACATGTACCCGAATTTTAGTGTGCTTAAGCATCATCCAACCTGGAAATTGTTACTTAGGGGATCTGTGTTGATGTCTAGGAATCAGCATTTTTAACAATCTCTGTAGGTTATTCACTTCCATGTGTCCCAAAAGACACTGCTGACCAGGAACTACTAAAATAATTTCAACTTGGAGAGTTAGCTGTGCTTATCCTTTTTTAATTTTTTAAAAAATGGTTTCTAATTTTTGTCGTTACATAGTTGGTATATATATTTACGGGGTATGGGAGATATTCTGATACAAGCATACAGTGCATAATGATCACATCAGGGTCAATGGGGTATCTGCCCCCTCAAGCATTTCTCCTTTGTATTACAAACAATCTAATTATATTCTTTTAGTTATTTTAAAATGTGTGATTAAATTATTATTGACTATAGTCAGCCTGTCGTACTGTCAAATACGAGGTCTTCTTCATTATTTCTAACTACTTTTTGTACCCATTAATCATCCCCATTTTCTACCTCTCCACACCCTTCCCTCTCATTACCCTCCCAGCCTCTGTTAACCATCCTTCTTGTTTGTCCATTAAAAGATTCATTCTGGTAAAGTAATTTGTAGATTAGATTGCAGCTCAAAAAAGGAGGTACAGTGGCTCCTCAGTAGGCTATTACCATAATCTGGCTAAGAAGTAATATATGCATGAATTAAGAATGGACTTGTCAATTTATTCACTATAGGAGACGAGGAGAAAGAAAGAGTCAGGTATAACCACCAGAAAATCCTGCTGTTACACAGTGAGGGTGTACAGGAAAATGAGGGGGCTTAATTGGGTAAGAAACTGAGCTCAGAATGGGCATTCTATACCTGGGTCCTTCCCAGTTGTGATGTCCGTTGGTTTAATGGGGTTCATGACCCCCATTGGACATGACCACTGAGTAATAATCAATTAATGCTAGCTAATTTCACAATCTAGTTAAGTAAAGAATATTAAAAAATAAAGGAAACAAACAACACCTGAATTTTGGAGAACATAGCTTTTGATGGAAACTAGAAACTTGGGGAAAATGCTGAGAAAGGGTAACCAGAAAAGCATAAGAAGAAAACTGCGATAGAGATGCATCACTGAAGGCAAAAGCAAAAGTGAATTCCAAGAAAAGTGGACTGGTCCATAGGATAAAATACTGCTGAGATGACTGATTCAAAATGACTCGAAGTGTCCAGTGACCTCTACATTCTGCTCCGTGTATGTTATCATTTTGCATTCTCATCATGACCACATGGCATGAGTAGTCATGCCAGTGTTTTTTTTTTTGGAATCTCACTCTGTCACCCAGGCTGGAGTGCAGTGGCGTGATCGCGGTTCACTGCAAGCTCCACCTCCCAGGTTCATGCCATTCTCCTGCCTCAGCCTCCCGAGTAGCTGGGATTACAGATGCCCACCATCATGCCTGGCTAATTTTTTTATTTTTTATTTTTTTGCATTTTTAGTAAGACAGGGTTTCACCGTGTTAGCCAGCATGGTCTCCATCTCCTGACCTCGTGATCTGCCCACCTGAGCCTCCCAAAGTGCTGGGATTACAGGCCTGAGCCACTGCATGCGGCCGTCACTCAAGTTTTATAGAAGATGCTAGGACAGAAAAGGGATTTTTGTAATTGCCCAAGTTCACATGGCTAGTGAGAGGAGATGGTCAATTTCAGGCCAACTTCTCTCTAATTTGGAAGCCTTCCTAGAAACTTGAGTGAATGAAATAATCAGCGAACTTGTATCCAATAAGCAGAAGAGTATATAGGAGAGGTAGAAGAACAGCACTGCATGTAAATGATTTTTTTCTAAAACCTTGTCTCTGAAAGCAAAAGAAATGTAACATGAGATGAAGGGATGTGAAAATGTGAAGGGAAGAATTATGCTTTAATTCAAACGGGAAAGAGGCAGCAGAGAGGGAGATGAAGGTGCAAGGGAAAGAGGCATAGGTGTTTTAAAGTCACAGAAGGAGTCGAAATCAGAGCCATGACAGTGGACATGGATGGTGCACGAGAAGGAATTGAGGATAAAAATAAGTATGTTGTTAAATGAGGAGAAGATGAGATTACGAAGGTCCTGCCAGGCAAACAGCTTCTGTCTTCCTAATGACTTAGGAAAAATAGGGAGTCTGAAAATAATGGAGTCTGGTGCTAAAAAGAAGGGCTTAAATACAAGGCAATGAAAGTTGGAGTAATCCCTCAGAAGATATTGGATTGTAGGTGGTCAAGGTCACAGAAATCTGGCTGGGCAACTTATCTGGTCCTGGTCAGGATGGGGACAAAAGACATGGGATTCTCTCAGTTTCCATGGTCAGGTAACTGTCAGCAACTGACGGCCACTGTTGACAATCAGTGTGATCATATCCTACTGGTTAGGAATTACTGGACTAGAACATTCTGGGGAGGATTCATGCAAGATGTGAGGCTTGGTGTGAACAGTGAAAGCTGAACAGGATATAGGCTGGCAGAGAGGAGGAAGAAAGCTATCCAAGAAGAAAGAGTAACCAGAGAACATAAAAAAGCATCCCCCAAATGCTGTAACTTAGCAGCAGAAGGGGTTGGAGGAGATGAGGAGGAGGAGAGGGATCCTTCCAGGGAATGTTGGAAAGTAGAGTTAAATGAGTCTTAGTTTCTGGAAAGAACTCCACTCTAGATGAAGAAGTTGGACTTTATCTCTTGACAACAGTTTTAAAAGTAAAACGTCACCATTGGCCTCACAAGCATCCTTTCTTAGGCTTACAGATGCTCACATCCAGCTGTATCTCATGATGTCAGGAAAGAGGAAACATTTGGTTGGTTTCTTGTCTGTGTTGGGGATACATTTACACACAGTATGTGTAATCTTCAACACACTCTGCAAGGTGGATATTATGCCCATTTTGGCTAAGGAAACTCAGGTAGAAGCAAAGGGGTGAGAGTCCACACTCCCACCCATTTGGCTCCAGTTCAAAACTCTGTTAGGGACACAATTCATGCAAGTGCATCAATACAAACTTCCCAACCAGAGCTCCTCTGTGTATAGTAGAGAGAGCTACACTTTTTGTCCTGCCGGCAGGAATAATTTTTGAAAATCAAACAAGTTCTAGGGCTGTTGCAGGAAGGGAAATAGAAAAGGCAAGTATTTCTTTCACCCAGAGCAGGTGAGGGTAGGCAATTTTACTAAGGAACAGCAGGAAGCGGTTTGAGTGCTGTGAGTTATATAGTTTCCATAGCTCTTGGAATTATGAAAAGAGTCGTCATGGGTTACCAAGATCCATGGGGCTGGGATCTGCTATAGTAAACCCGGGATTTGAGCAGCAATAACATCCCACAGAACTTAATTTCTTTTTTGCTTCCTTCTCTTCTCATGCTTTTTGACTCCTTTTTCTGCAGGTCTTGCCTCGGGCAAATTTCAACCAGGCTGCTGGAAGTGGAGTGGTGACATTGACAGCTGCTCTCAGTACAGGTCCCTGAGGCTCCTGGTCCTTTTGAAGTATGACCTAGGTCCACCTTTGTCGAGAGTGAAGGTATAGGACCCCAGGAGGCTAGGGATCTGAGTGCATCAGCTCTAATTTTTTAAAAATATATTTTTAACAGTGCTGTTTTTTCCATCATATTCCTTTAGAAGTCATAAGCATTTTCCCACTGCCCAAATGCCCATATCTCCCCTCGCCCAAATATACGGTTTAAAAAGACAACCAACCCACACATCCAGACAAAAAGCCAAGAGCACATAGTTTCTCAGAACGGGACAAAGAACACATGTCTCTTTTAGGCTTGAATTGAGGGATTTTTTGGCCTCTGCTTCTTAGTGTTCCTCTCAGCAAGTCAAAGTGTTTCAGGATCTGTAACTGTGATAAGTCAATCCTTGTCTAATCTACATGCTCTTGAGTGCCAATACGATGCCACTCTGCTCCAGTAAATCATGTTGACGTCTTCCTTTGCCTTTATTTTTTCATTCCAATTCCTCAGCATGGGTTCCAAGGCCTGCCACAACTTGGAAAAACTAGAATTTTCCAGCATCTTTATAAGGGGCAGGTTAAGAAACATTTCCTAAGATCAGGTACTTGTTATGATTTCTAGGGCTGGTTTTTCGTTGAGTAGAAATATGCTTTGATGGGACTTCTGGATTATATTGCTCCAAATCTCCTAGTAATGCAACATTAGGGTGTGAGAAATTGCATAGCAGAGTAACACTGAGCAAGCTTTCAAACAGAAAATAAATAGCTGCCTCTGATCATAATGGCTACCATTTATTGTACCTGACACTGTACTAGGTATTTATGTAAACCATGCCATTTAACCCTCAAAGTAATCCTATGACATACGTTATTGTCATGGTTTTTCAGCGAGGAAATAGAGACTCAGAAAGGCCAATCGTTCATTGAGCTTATCCGTAGCAAGGCCAATACTTCAACTTAAGCCAGGTGTTCTGCCCATTATTCCAGACAGGGCCTCGTGTCTCTCGTGTTCTTTACCTGTCCCAAAGCAGAGACCTTTGTCCTCATGGTTGATGCTCTCTGGGCTGGTGCTCAAATGGCTGCACTTAAAATGTATGTACAAGTATTTAGTTTCTATCAGAAAAAGGAAGCAGAACAAATAAATAGAAAGAGGTGAATACAGAGGTTACCTTGTTTATGAGTTTCTTGCTTTTCTAGTGGCTGAATCTGATGATTTTTGGTTCTGCTTCACCTCAGTCAAATTTGCACAATAAATTTAGTTTTCTGCTTGTCCTTGACAGTCTTGTTCTTGAGTGCCTCTCAACGCAGCCAGGACACCTACCTCAGTTGTAGTCAGTTCTCAAACATTTATTGGGCATTTGCTGATGAATAATAAATGAGGACAAACAGATGGTTTCCGAATAATGTGGCCGGTTCAGTGATCAAGGTACGCAGAGGAAGGTATGGGCCCACAGAGAAGGGACAGGGGAAGGGAGGGCTGGGGAAGACTTTCTGGAGGACTGTCTGAACCAAGTCTTGAAGGATAAATAGAAGTCAGCCAGGCAAGGAGGGGTTGCTACTGGGCTAAGCAGAGAAAATGGCATGAGCAAAGGAGGGCACAAAGATATGGAAAAGTGACGTGTGGGCAGGGAACTGCCAAGAGTTCAGAATAATTGGAACACAAAATGCAGACCTAATTTCAGAGCTGTAAAGGAGGACTGAGTTCAGAGAGGTCAGCCAAAACCAGGCTACACAGGTTCTTATTTGCTGCGTGAGAGGAGTGATACACACAGGTATGCATTTTATACAGATCATTCTGAACTCAGGGGGAAGATGAAGTGAGAGGTAGAAGCTGAAAGCACAGAATACAAGTCCAATTATCTCCACCCCCTCAAGAAAGCAAAAGGGTTAGTAATAATTGTGGAATGGGAACTTTGGAATGGAAATCTATCAAACACTAAAAGTTCTGCACTGCAGATGCTCGCATTAATTTACCCTTCGTCTGTGCTTGAAGTCCTGGGACCCTTGGTTGAGAGAGAATAAGATAAACATCCAGGCGACCTCTCATTCCTTCAGCTCTGGTGCTGTGTCCTGTTTACTCACGTCTGAGTATTTCCCTGCTCCTGTTTTTGATGTCTGTATGTATGATCACTCCCCTGCGTCAGGTTTTTTACTATCATTTCCAGATGATGGTTGGCCTTTCAGTCAATACTAGCTTGAAGTAAAGACTTTCAATAAAGTAACTCAGTGATTTCTACTCTTAATCTGATTACACTAAGGATCATATCACTGTCTTCCAGTTCATGCTACTCCAGGTGTGATCTGCAGACCCATGTGGGCCCAGGGACCTTTGTCACCAGGCCAGGATAAGATAGGGGCAGAATGGGAGGATAAGCACTTAGAAACCTGTTACAATCCAGATGCATCAGTTCATCTACATGGAAGAGATTTTGTTATTTTCTTTATTCTACTTTTCTAGTAGTTCATCTTTGTGTGTTTTACAGAAATATTAGTCTGTGCTGGATGGGGCCAGTAAGAGAGGTTTGGGAGGGCCTGGTCCTTTATCACAGATAGTTTGAGACACTTTGTTCTACTTCACGTGGCAAAATGAATGCTGTAGCAGAAAGAAAGAAAGCAAAATCACCCTAGCAGTTCTGAGTGACTACACTGCATCAAGCAGGTAAACTGGAAGTCTCACTTGATATTCACCAAAGCTCTGTGAGATGGACACCTCTATAGCTATTTTGTAAATGAACAAACTGGGCTAGGAGAATATGTGCAGATTATCTAGGTTGGAATCAACTTCAAATCTATGTAACCTCCCACTACCACCACCATCAATGCTGTTCTTAATACTTCCTGCTTCCCTGCTACAAAGCATATAATTTAGTGCTAAAATTAGGCTTGGAATCATGAAGAGATGGACATTGTATTAAGATCAGGGTTCCTATCATATGCCATTTTTAATGTCTATAATTCCTAGCACAGCACTAGACACAACGTTGATTTCCAGTGTGTGGTGGATGATTGGCAACACCCTAGAGTGCCCTTGCTATTAACATGCTCCCTTAGAGGTAAAGAGCACCAAATACTCTGGGAAAAACAAGTGCAGGCCTTCTCATAAGCGGCCATGCTGTCAATTAGAGTGGAGCCTGCATCAGATCATTATCTAAAAACAAGCAAACCTTAGACCACCAGTTTGAACTGATGAGATATTTTTCTTTTTATCTTGGAAAACTGTTTGTGTGTGTGTTTTTTTTGTTTTGTTTTGTTTTTTTTTTTTTTTTTTTTTTTTTTTTTGAGTAATGAGAAGGAAGGAAAACTAAGTTTATTTATTTTTAAGGCCTCAAACTATTGCAGATGTTCAAATAGGCTGGAAGATCACCAAGAAACACTTTGTCACATGTCATTGTCTCTGATCCTATCCCACCTCAGCCATCTGTAATGTTAGATTAACTGAATGATTGAATGCACTTCTGTTTCAGGTTTTAACTGTGAACATTTAACATGCTACAGTCCAGGAAAGTTCTCCACACATCCGAGATTAAGCACTCTAGATGTTATCCTGGTGCCTATTTCATTCAGGACTAACACACTTTGAAGGGAGCATGTCTCTGGGCTGGTCCCTACTGTAAATTTTGTTTCAGGACTTGCCAGTGCCCTGAGCAGAGTATGCAAAGTACAATCCCAGCGGCAGACCATGTGTGAGATTGACATTTCAGATAAATTGAAATACAGTCCGAAGTATTCTTCATCAAAGTACAAAGCTATATTCTGGGATCCTGGATGAACCAGGTGCCCAAACTGCTCAACTTACCTGCCAGCGTGTCAAAGGCACCATGTAAGGAGGGACTCCAGCACACAGAGGCAGTGGCAGAGTCAACAGGACGGCAGGCATGAGGGAGTTTTGAAATCTGGAGCACCCCGGAAAGTGCAGAAGTGGAGTTGATATGCCCCCTCATCCCAACCTTTTCTCTTTCTAAGATCTTGCTAACAAAATCTAGGTGTTTCTTTATTCTTTTTTTAGTATTATTATTTTTTTGAGACAGGGCCTGGCTCTGTCTCCCAGGCTGTATAGTGCACTGGTGAGATCTTGGCTCACTGAAACCTTCACCTCCCGGGCTCAAGCAATCCTTCCACCTCAGCCTTTTTAGTAGCTGAGACTACAGGCACGTACCACCACACCCAGCTAATGTTTTGTATTTTTGTAGACATGAGGTTTTGCCATGTTGCCTGGGCTGACCTCCAACTCCTAGGCTCAAGTGAGGCCACCTGCTCTGACCTCCCAAATTACTGGGATTACAGGCATGAGCCACCGTTCCCAGCCCATTTCTTTATTCTTAATAATAACAATTGTATTAAGAATATCTATCAATGAGTGAATAGCTACTAGATATTAAGCACTATGTTGAAGATATTGCTATGGTTTGAATATTTGTGCCCCCCAAACTCATATTAAAATCCTCATCCCCATGGTGACACTATTAGGAGGTAGAAACTATGGGAGGTGATTAGGTTATTAGGGCAGAGCCCTCATGAATGGGATTAGTGTTCTGAAAAAAGAGACCCCAGAGAGCTTTCTCGCTCCCTCCACCATGTGAGATTACAGTAAGAAGTTTCTATCTATAAACCAAGAAGCAAGCAGGCCCTCATCAGACACTGAATCTGCCTAACTCAGAGTGTAATTAGGATTCTCCAAGCTTTACAATTGTAAAAAATACATTTCTGTTTTATATAAATCACCCAGGCTATGGTATTTTATTACAGAACCAAAACATATTAATACAGGTATAATGCAAAAGTAGCTTCTTTAGCCCTCTCTTTAATCATCAGGGGTAGATATCATTACCTTCATGTTACAGATAAAGAAACTGAAGCTCAGAAGGCAACAAGGCTAGTGAGTGATAGAGCCTGTGTTTAAATTCAGATGCATTGATCCTTAAACTGGTAATTTTTATTATTTTGGTTTCCTCTAATAGGAAGTAAAGTAGACCTGATAATTTTATTATGGTTAAAAAAATATATATGAAAAGTCTAAGTTATACATAAAAGTTTTGACTGTTCAGGTTGAAAATCAACACCAGAATCATTCTTAGCAAGAACATTGTCTTTAAGACTGAGACAGGAACTACTGCCACCTCTGCACGTCTCGGGATGTGAGCAAGCGGTGTGCCTTTCTGAGGCATTCGTATTGCAGCCTCCAGAGACACAGAGCAACATGAAGGCTTCCTGATGGCAATGAATAGTTTCCCACCTCATTTCCTTGTTGCCACAGACATTCAAAGGGAATAAAAGGACAGAAACTCAGAGTCTTGTGGTACCAAATAAAGGAGATCATAGGGACGTTAACAGTGATAAAGCAAAAAGCCCTGAAATCAGTGTTTCTCAAAGTGACCTCTGCAGAGCAGCAAGCCTGGGTCGCGAGATAAGATGTTTGGCTAAGCAAACGGGGGAAGCGCTGTACTATCCCAGTTTTAGACATTCTCCCTTGCACATTAATATGTCAAAAGCATTGGAGAAAATTGCCATTAAAGAAAGAAAAACAAACTTGCATTTGATGTAACCTAACATATTGCATAACGCTCATAAAAATAAATGTGTGTAAATATTTGCCTTAGTGATATTCTTCAAGGACACTGTGTCCGATTTCTGCTGTATACTTACGAGGACATCCGAAATGGTTAGCATTCTTGGGGACTCAAATAACCTTGGATGATCCTGTTTATCACTAGCTCCCTGTCTGAGCATGCATACTGTCAATACTTCCATCTAGATGAATCCGGTTAAAGAGGGAATAAAAGACTGCCTAAAAAGAAAGCACATTTACCAACCGAAAAGATAAATGCTCATTAATCTTTTCATTTTTGAATTTGTACTCCTTTGAAAGTATGATGAAGGCAACAGGGCACAAAAACAATTTGGCAAACAATTTAAGAAAGTGTATAGACAGCCCCAAATGTCCAATGGACCACTCCAACCAAGTTAACAAACCTCTAAATAGAAATTAGAGACAGACAAAAGTATTATCAGGTAATATCTTGGGAGAAACCAATAAAACTCTTTCATGGACACTTGCTAAATGGAGACGCAAAGGAAAGAACAACCATTAAGTGACATAGGAGTATTATCTGTCAAGAATGTGCTCAAAATATATGAGGAAGAAAAGAACTCATATTTTACTGACAGGAAATAGGATAGTTGAGGTTACCCAGGCTGACATTCCTAGAGTAGAGCTGGTTAACTCAGTTCTGTTTGAGTCTGGAAAGCATTCCCCCACTACACCATGCTAACCAGTTTAATCGGAACAACACAGATGGGTAGCAAGTGGCTCTAGCTTCAGGGTGCAATTTATTTGGGGGAAGATTAAAGATATGTATATGACAAGAAAACTAGTAAAACAGGTAGAATGTGTTAGAGACACAGAGAAACAGTGCTGAATAAAATAAAGAAATGAATGTTTCAGTGTAGCTTGGAAATGTGTATTTGTGTGTGCATGTGCATGAGCTTGAGTGTGTGTATGCACAGGCGCAAGCTTGTGCTAGAGGAGCAACATAAAGACACAGGGCACCAGAAACAATGCTCTGGCTTCCCTGATCCTGGGTCTAAGTGGCATGAAGGCAGGTACTAGCTCTTTACCACTATTGAACACTGTCTACACCACTGTCTACACACAACAGACACCCAATAAATACCACGGAGTGCATGCAATGATAGAGCTGAAAAGAGAGAGGAGGGCTGAGTAAGGAGTCTGTACCTTGAACTTTTTACAGCTGAGTCACTGACTGCACTTTCATGCACCAGGGACACGGAGAAAACCTAGATAACATGGAGGCCATGGCAGGAGATGTGGAGTGCTTCCAGAGCACAAGAATTAATGATGTTCAGTTGGGCTGCAGCCTTACTACTTGATTGGGTTTAGGCACCAGTGTTAGAATCCAGTATCTCTCCTAGGGATGAATTCCAATATGATTATACACAATATGCAGGTCATGTGAAGTGATATTGAATGGGGAAATGTATGTGCAGTCAGACACAACTTGGCTTTGGTCAGGTCCGCCCAAGCTCTGTGTCTACCAGTGACAAGCCTTGGGTAAGATATCTCACCTGTCCCAGTTTCACTTTCTCCTCTGTAAAATGAGGATCTTAACACTGACCTTCTGACTTGAAGATTGTAAGCTCTAGAGGCAGACTCCCTGAGCGGACATTTCACTTTCCAGCTATGTGACTACCCTTCAGTGGCTCTGTTTCCTTATCTGTAAACATTCAGCATATTTTACCATGTGGGGTTATTATGAAGATTAATGCGCTAATAGATGAAAAGAGCTCAGTATTGTTTCCAGTCTGTAGTGAGTGTTGGATAAATGTTAAGCTTTCCTCATCACTTGTCTTGGTCTTATTTTTGCTGTTACCTAGTAAGCACTCAATTCTTATGCTGCGATTGATACTAAAGATGGATCATTTGAACAAGTCGCTCTCTCAAAGCTGTTTTAGGAATTTCTCAGATTTCTGTATCAAAGGAATTTCTTGCAATTGGAGACTTTAAAGGCCATTCAAGGCCATTTTCTAACTCAAGAAAAGAATGTGTGCCCAAGGCTGCATCTCCCTCCCCAGTCCAACCTCAGCCTTCTTTCCTCACTTCCTCTGTGCAAGGCATGGTATCACTCAGGGGATGCTGAGGCATGTCAGTGGAGTTTTTGTCATTATGAAACCCTTTTTTAATCCCTATGTCTAAAATGTCCCCTTAGCATTAAAAACCCAATTGTCTTCTTTTCTTGTAACTTGACCTGCTAGGAATGTGATTAGTTAATTGCTGTGGGCACCTGACATTTCAAGGAAAAAATGAATACCTCAGCCATCTTCCTTCTGATGCAATGGAAAATGATTAAGCTTCAGTGGTTTCTCAGCAGGAGGCGGCTGTTTTCAGGTGGCTATTCAGAGCCTTGCAAATTCTAGACGTTAACCTGTTATTTTCTGTGTTTTTCTCTTTTGTGATGGGATATCAGGGGAGGTGGAGGAAAGGACAGAGGGTAAGGCCCTGAGTAAGTTCTTCAAAATCTCTGCTCTTTGTAATAAAAATGTTCATTCCTATTAATTCCAGATTGTTTGCAATGTGCATACTCTGCCACTGGCAAATTGTGACGTCTCTGAAGTTTTCCTTTTCTGTCATTGTCTTTTATTTTCTAGAAGACTATTTCCCTTTGTGGGGGGTTGCTCTTTCCCACTCTCTTCAGCACCCCAGAGCACACACTCACCCCGTCAGGTGCTGGAAAAGGGCACAACGCTCAGGCACATTTAGGTTAAATTTCCAGCATCTAGAATAAGGCTGTCCCCTCCTCCCCTCCCTGAGGATGTTCAGGGTAATGAGGCTCTCAGAGCCTTTCTTTCTTCATCTTTTCTGGGTCATGGATGCGTTTTGGAAATTGGGTGAAATATAAATACCTTTATCCAAGAAAAATGCAAAAATGCAGATATATGCACAGGGATGAGTGCACAATTTCGGGGGGATTCATAACACCTCTTAAACACAGAATGGAAATTGTTAAGGGTCCTAATGTAGCACCCACAGCAAGACTGTCTGTGAGAGGCCTGCCACGGGGGATGTGGAGGAATGGCCTTTCTGTCAATACTACTTCATTCTACCTTCTTCCCCAACACACAAAGCCAATAATAGAGATTGTCTGAAAACTGGCATTAGAATAAAAATAAAGAAGGTTATTAATATTATCATTGTCTACACTGTGCATTTTTAAAATCAGAGGGTGTTAAGAGATAAGACATTATATACAACTATAACATCATGCTGTGTTGTAACACTATCTGGTAACTCTGTCTTAAAGAAAACCAGGCCTGGCATGGTGGCTCACACCTGTAATCCCAGCACTTTGGGAGGCCAAGGCAGGTAGATCTATGAGGTCAGGAGTTTGAGACCAGACTGGTCAACATGGTGAGACTACATCTCTATTAAAAATATAAAAATTTGCCAAGTGTGTTGGCAGGCGCCTGTAATCCCAACTACTTGGGAGGCTGAGTCAGGAGAATCACTTGAACCTGGGAGGCGGAGGTTGCAGTGAACCGAGATTGCACCATTGCACTCCAGCCTGGGTGACAGAGCTAGACTCTGTCTCAAAATAGAAAAAATAAAATAAATAAAATAAAAAGAAAAGAAAAGAAAAAAAAAGAAAAATCAAAGTTTCAAGAAAGACATTTATTTTCAAATGAAGGCCAATATGGAAGACTTACCTAGACCCACAGAAATTGAATCAGGGATATTTGTTACTAAGCTTGCTTGTTTGCTTTTCCCTGAGGCATCTTGAATCAGGAAAACAGTGAATTCATTGATATCAAGTTTCTGTGAACACATTTTGGAGCCAGAGACATATTTGAAATCTCATGTTTTATTTGAAAATTTCATGAAATTTTGTATTCTACTCCAGAACATATTTGTATTTTTAAAGATATACACATAATGTGTATTTCTTACTCTTTGGATGAAATTGACATTCCAGGAAGATGGGCCTCACTTACTTGTGTGTGTGTGTGTGTGTGTGTGTGTGTGTGTGTGTGTGTGTTTTCTCACTACCATTGCTTCCGTCTGTGGCGAGGGTGGGGTTATAGCTACAATTAAGAAGTTTAGTTTCTGAGATAAGGTCACCCTGAAGGATATTATGTGTCCTCAAACATGCCGAGATCATTTCACAGCATCCACCATCATGACAGTTGGGGAGATACGAGCTACCACATGGCTCTATGAAACATTTAAACGAGAGAAAAAGCACAATGGGGAACTACCAGAAAGGAGCCAATATAAACCATCACCTCCATAAGGGTGGCCATGGGAAGGTGGAACCCAAGACCTATGGGACTCTCTGTATTCCACAATTTTTAAAAAATAAGCCCTGGTTTATATTCAGAAATTGAATGTGTTTCTTTACCAATATCTAAGATCAGTCCCTGGTTTAGAATTGGTGCTCTAAAAATATTTGTAAAATGAGTAAAATACCCTCCAATTAATTAGAATGATATATTGACAAACTGCTAGGAGCTCCCATTCTACCTGGATTGTAAAATCTTTTCTCCAATGTAAAGGACACAGTACTTTGGGTTCAGAGACCAGGGCTGGATTTCAGGCAAAGCATTTAATAATTGTATGAAGTTAAGAAAATTACTTGGATACTCTAAACATATATTTCTTCATCTAAAAAGTAAGAATAATGGATTAACTATATAGGGTCATGAGCCAGATTAATAGGAATGCATGTCAATGATAAGATGTGGCTCACAGTAAGCAGTACTCCTATTGCTATTGACAGAGGTTATAGTAAATGTAATTCTTCTTACTGATTGCGGTTCAACATACTCTGAATGAAAATAGAAGTAGAAGCAAATAAAAGACAGCATATAATACAGGGCTTAAAAATGTAATATATGCTGTATAAGTATTAAGGATTTAGGGGACAGTCACACTAATTAAGACTAGAGAAGAGTGGACAAGAACTGGCCCATGGGGAAGATCTGGGCAGATAAAGGTAAGATGAGAGTTCAAAGTTCACTTAATTTAGGAGAAACCCAAAATGCTACCAGTTATCCCTGAACAAAGTAAAGAGACCAATTTATGTCAGTTGAGGGCCAAGTAAGCGAAAGAGTGAGTTAGAGAAAGTAGAGACAATATCCTTTCCACAATATGGTTTTTTGGTACTTTTGTTTTAGACTTTAAGGTTTATGTTGTAAACCTCACTGAATCTTCTCTCCAACCCAGGATTCCTTATGACCATCACATTGTAGCCCACACAGGTTGGTAAGAACAAATCAGGATTGCACTCTATTCCAGATATCATATTTTAAAGAAAACATTGAGAAAAAGGAATATACTACAAATAAGAGAACGTGATGATGGGGAGTCCAAGGGAAAGGAATCATGTCATAGAAAAAAATGAGAAAAAGAAGATATAAAAAGATTGAAAAGATTGAGAGAAGAGTGGTGGCGATCATTATGTATTTGTGGAATAATTATGATGAAGAGGAAGAAGACTTGGTTTGAAACGTTCAGTGGGTAGAGTTAAGGAGAGTCGTTTGGTGGTACTTGGAGCAGACTTGTGTACAGTGGAAGAAAGAATGTCCTACCAACTATAATTTTTGTTGAGGAACTGAGCTGTCCTGTGAGGTCCTACCTCTTCACTTAGGAGGTTAAGTAAAATGGAATAGTCAACTATCTGCAATGTTTCAGGGAATGTTGAGATCTATCTACATTATGCAGGGTAGGCTGGACTACATCACTTCCAAGGTCCTTTTCCCAACTCTGCAGTCTCTTACTTCTGATTTTATCACTTTCCTTTTTCAAAAGGCAGACATCTAGTAGAGACCAAGGCCATTCATCTTCTTTCCATTGAAAAGACAAATTAAAGACTATTTCTAATGTAATGGATGTTAAAAACTGAATATTAGACTGGAGAAGATAAACAATCAAAGCCAGGATTATTATCTAGCTGATCTTTGAGCTGCTAAATAAGGTAGAGAGTGTCATCTAAATAGATTGGTTCATGACCTTTCCTGAGACATATAGTTACATCACCTCCAGAGCATAGGCAACTTTGGCACCTTTAGTTTTTATCCCGTTTTTCAAACATAGATAGATGATAGATAGATAGATAGATAGATAGATAGATAGATAGATAGATAGATAGATAGTTAGTTATGCTTATGCAAGAGGGGGCCTACAAAAAGAAAAAATTGACAGAAAGTGCTTTACTATAAACAGATTTCAGTGATTGCATTATAGCACATGACACCCTGCCAAAAGGTGTACTGACTAGATAATTTTTAAACAGAGGTAGAAATTTAAACCAACCTTAAAAACCCTTTGAAAACCTAAAACTGGTATAAAATTTACCTTTGCAGTTCCTAGTCCAGGAGATGTACTCCCAGTCCAGGATATGTACCCTCAGTCCCTCTTTTACTGTGCCCATATCCTCCGTGTTATCCTTGTCTGTCTAAAGCCTATGAGGACAGCACAGCCAGGCCATTACTCCTCCAAATAATGAAAATTATAATAAATATGATTTCAGCAAAATCATGGTTACAGCTTCTTAAAAACATTCTTTATCTTATGTTATTCACAATAGAAAATAGGAAGGGTAACATCACCTTTTTTGGGAAAAAATGTGAAATAATGAAGAGGAATTTATATAGCCAGTAAGCAGAACCAGGGTGAAAATGTATGCCACCATATTGCTCTTCTATTTTATATCTCTTTCTATAAGTCTAAATGCTGCAAGAAAACCTCTTTTCAAAATTTTTCATTGGCTGGACATGGTGGCTCATGCCTGTAAATCCCAGCACTTTGCAGGGCTGAGGCAGGTGGATCACCTAATGTCAGGAGTGCAAGACCAGCCTGGCGAACATGGTGAAAACCCTTCTCTACTGAAAATACAGAAATTAGTTGGGCATGGTGTCTCAGACCTGTAATTCTAGCTATTCAGAGGCTGAGGCAGGAGAATCACTTGAACCCAGGAGCTGGAGGTTGCAGTGACCTGAGATGGCCCCTCTGCACTCCAGCCTGGGCAACAGAGCGAGACTCTGTCTCAAATATGTGTGTGTGTGTGTGTGTGTGTGTGTGTGTGTGTGTGTGTATGACACATCATGATGCATAAATCACTAATAGATCTAAACTTGTCTCTCAACACTTGATTATCTTTACATTTGAGTTACATGATTATCTGTTGTGGGAGATAAAAGATGGCATATAATACAATGTGCATTGTAGAATGTTCCTTTCCAATATCTCTAATCTCTATTCACTAGATTCCAGTAGCAACCCCCAAGCTGTGACAACCAAAAATGTCTTCAGACCCTACCATATGTCCCCTGGGGCAAAGTTACATCTGATTGTAAACCACTAATCTGACTCCACATTAATTCCTTTTTTAAAAAAGAGGCACAAACTTTTAATTGACAGTATGTGTATACGTCTGCAGTGTGTAGGCATGTGTGCCCATACATGTGCAAATAATGGACAGAGAAACCTCCCAATGTCTTTGGCTTCTTCTAGGACTCAAACCTTTCCAGCACATAAAAGCAGTGGCACCACCTTGGCATTAGTGTTTAACCTGGGCTGAGGATTGGATGGTGAGTCAAATGAGACTTTGGCCATCAAGTGAGGTATTTTTATTTCCTCATACACAAAATGACATCATTTCCCAATGAACCACAAAACACTTAGCTATAGGAACCCAATAAGTCAAATTGAATTTGCCAACAAAAATTGATATTTATGCAGAAGACATAGAAATCTTTACTCTAAACAATGTATCAACAAGGGTGAGAACATCAATAGAGTTATACATTCTCCCCTTGAATTGATTTTGTTTCAGTTGCTCAGATGTTTTCTGGATTAACTTTACTAATGAATTTTCACAGTGGTTTATTCCCTTGACTACTAAGCCACAGTCTGTGCTTAATTACGATATGCTTGCCTAAGTCCAGGTCTTTTATCAGACCATTAATGGCTAGAAAAGATTTGCACGGATGACAGACTAATACTCCTTGTTTGTAAAGGACAAAACCAAGAATGCACTGCCTATGAATATTTGCATTCCACTCATATATAACAGATTACAGAAACTCTTACCATTATACTTGTATTTAAATGCCTTAGTTCTTTTAAGCTTGAACAATTCTCTGTATGTATATTGTGACCATATCCAAAATTAATACAACAGTTATAATAAGAACAACAGGAAATATTTCTATTGTAGTCTCACAATTTTAGAATTTGTGGTTTGATATATTAAAAGCTGTCTACCAAAGATGTCTCTGTCTTCTGCCAGTAAAGAAGTAAGCACTGTTACACACACACACACACACACACACAGACACAGACACAGGCACACAGAGTCGTACATATTATATTCACAAGACACATGGCATACTGTAAGGTTATCTCAAAACGACAAATCAATACCTCAAAACCAATGGAACTACTGTGTAATTTTATGTCTCGTCCATATTCTTTATATAATTAGATAATTGTTGAAGGAGTTTTGTGTTTTTCAGGTAACAGTATCTTGGCCTAAATAAACTCCAAGGCCAAGGTGCTCACTAATCCAATGTGTACTTATTATCCATATGCTCAAATATCACGATCTCCTGATTGTGGTACTGAAATGTCAAGCTGAATACATTTGAAGTTCACAGTCTATCTGTGAGGCAAAAGAACCGTGTGAAAGAGGTATAAAAACAACCACAGTAAATCAGAATGCAAAGAATGCTTATTGAATGCCACCCTGAAACAAGCAGCCACAGTGGAGCATGTCTGCACACCTCCCGACAGCATTTGATTTCAGAAAATAAGTAGATATTAATTTCCATCCAAATGCCCATTTCAATTCATTATCTGGAAAGGTAAATATTCACAAAGGTGACACCCAAGTCAATACTGACCTTGGGGGATAATCAATCTGGACAGTTACCGGTACAAGTGGTTTACATAGCGGATATGCACATGGACAATTCCACCAGGTGCACTAACCGTGAAAAAAATCTAAAAATAAATCACTAAAAAAATCTGTGTATGCATATATATGTGTGCATACTATTTAATATTATTAAATTATTTTGAGTAATGCATTAAATAAATCTTCTTGTATTAAATTATTACTTGCATTAAATTTTATTACAGGCCGGGCGCGGTGGCTCAAGCCTGTAATCCCAGCACTTTGGGGGGCCGAGACGGGCGGATCACGAGGTCAGGAGATCAAGACCACCCTGGCTAACACGGTGAAACCCCGTCTCTACTAAAAAAAATACAAAAATCTAGCCGGGCGAGTTGGCGGGCGCCTGTAGTCCCAGCTACTCAGGAGGCTGAGGCAGGAGAATGGCGGGGACCCGGGAGGAGGAGCTTGCAGTGAGCTGAGATCCGGCCACTGCACTCCAGCCCCGGAGATAGAGCGAGACTCCGTCTCAAAAACAAAAAAAAAAAATTTTATTACAAATACAAAGCAGGGTCATTTGGGGTTCACCCGGGGGGGAGGAGAGAGCACAGTGTAGACCTAAATAAAAGGATTTTGTGATGAATGGTACTCTAAGTAAACACTCAAAGATGTGATTAAAGTTAATATTCTGACCAGAATCAGAAATCAAGACTGAATCCAGGTGTGTGACAATTTTATCTTATTTGTATACTTTCATCACTTCTACTCACATTAATGAACATTAGGGAGCACTGAGATGGCCTCACTGATGGAGCCCAAAGGTCCGTTTATTTCACAGATGTTGGGAGAGGCTTGAGGCGGTTGAGGGAGCACTGCACTGTAAGGCAACACTCAGGGGTTTGCCCCGTAATATCCCTCATCCAGGCTTGCTGCCTGTGTTTGGGTTTCACCTAACCTGTCGTGCTTCAATTCAATTTATTAAGTAGTTATTTTGCCATTTACTGTGCTATATATGGGCAATTTAATCACAGCTAACATGAGATTCCCTTTTCTGAGGAGGTCCCAAGGGAATGCCTGGAAGGCAGGTAGATAATGCAAGGGCTTTCACAACACAATTATTTAAAATACAAATAGCTACCACCAACTAAGGATATCAAGATAAGGACACAAGTATTTGACAAGCTACCATCTTTTCAAATCAGTAAATTCCAGTAAGAATGCCTTGCCCTGACACTCACATAAAATAGTAAGATATATCAGATTTACAATGGTTTAGAATAAAGCATCTGCTTATTTAGTGTAACTTAGGGCAGAGATCATATTCGAAGTATTTACCAGCCTGGACATCAGCTTGTTGGCCAATGCAAGCAGAGCCAGGTGGGGCACACCCAGTGCGGCTCTGCTGCTGTGCACCAGGCAGGCGTGGACCATGACTGAGGAGGGATTCCATCCCCGCTCTTCCTCAAAATGTTCGTGCACCTAGTTGCTTTTTCGTGAAATTGTAGGCTTAGAGATTCCTGCAATTAAGAATAAGGCAGAAGTCTTCACATGGTACCTACATGAAGAATCAGAAGAAGGGCAGGCTGAGTGGTAGGATTCTAGGCCCTTCACTCTATTTTCTTCAAAGCTACTCTTCTAATTTATTTTACATATTAACATCATATGTAAGATTTCATTTAGTAAACCAAAAGGTTCTGCTTTTAAAATAAAATTTAAATATTTAAGGCTTTATTCCTTGAAAGGTTAATTCTTTTTGAGAGCTAGAACACTGCGTTGATTAATTGCCTCAGTGTGAACAGCCTCAGAATACTCTGTGTCCTTTTTTGATAGCTCCCATTGTTGATGCAGAAGAGAGGCAAGGCTGTAAGGCACTGGACATTGAGCAAATTATTTTGCCTCTCTAAACCCAAATAAGAAGGTCCACTGAGTCAAGACGATAGCTGAAATAGAAGACACAGGAGACACAAAGACAGGCCTCGCAACCAAGCCAACCAGCAAGCCTGAGGGACAGACTCATGAGAACTTGAGAATAAAACAAAGCATTTACTGCTGTGGTTTTCCATGCAGTTGACAATGAAAGCAGGTATGTACAAGCACTGTTCCTTCCCTACCAAGGGAATGCTCTGAAGCCAGTCGGACAGGGGCCCATCATTTGGCACTAGTCAATGATAGTCACTGATGAAAAATAATGAAATTGGGTATACACTTGTCAAACCTAACCTTCTGCTTATCCCTATTGGGTAAAAAGAGCTTACAGTCTGGATCTGGGGATGAATCTTGCAGTGTTAAGACAAAGAACAGATCTGAACGCATCCAATAATTAACTTGTTTGAAACTATTATCTAAGTGTCAGGAATAAGGTTTTTCTAATTAGTAAAAAATTGTATTGTTTATTTAATTGGTCTATATAAATTATATGTATTTGTGGAGTACAACATAATGTTTTGATATATGTATACAGTGTGAAATGGTAAAAATATTTAAATCTTACTCTTTTAGCAATTCTCAAGTATATAACACATTATTTTTAAGTATAGTCACCTTGCTGTACAAAAGATCTCTAGAACTTATTCCGCCTTTCTAAGTGAAACTTTGTACCTTTTGATGGACGTCTCCCATTCCTCCCTCCACCTACAGCCGCTGGCAACAACCATCCTACCTCCTGCTTCTATGAATTTGAGATTTTTAGATTCCACACATAAGTGAGTTGTGTAATGTTTGCCTTTCTGTGACTGGCTTGTTTCACTTGGCATAATGTCCTCCAGGTTAATCTATGTTGTCACAAATGACAGAATTTCCTTCTTTTTCAAGGTTGACTAGTATTCTGTTGTGTTTTTATACTATGCACTTTTTATCCATTAATCTGCTAATGAACACTTAGGTTAGTTTCATGACTTGACTATTGTAGATAATGCTACAGTGGACATGGGAGAGTGGAATTTAAATATAAAATCCATGTAACAAATTCTAGGGCTGCAGTATTCTTCAGGGGTGAAATATTATGTAATGACAAAAATACTGCACTTAGTGACGGAGGAGTCTCAGGAACAGACACTCATAGTGGGCACATGGAATCCACAAGGCCATTAGTGAAGGCATGATGCCTGGCCACCAAAAGTTGATGAAAAGCTTTAGTGAACAATACAAGCAACTTTTATAAACGGCTAACCTATAGGAACTGGTTGCCATAGTGACTTCTAGATAGGGAGAAGGAGCCTCCTGCAAGACTGGAATAAGATGGCCTGAACATTGGGGCAGAATCTGTGGGTCTAGACACATGAGGCTTTTCTCACCCTGGATGATAGGGAAAGACTGTCTCTGCTAGGATGAATTATCTGCTGGAGTTTAACAACAGTTAAGCCTTTGTGTTGAAGTCAATAAAAGAGCAGATAAAACTTTTAAAAGTATGAGTTTTGGAGCCAGAGAAAAGTGGGTTAAAATCCCAGTGTGACCACCTATAGCTATTTAATCTTGGGTAAATTACCACACCATCCAAGCCAGTATATCCTCACCCTAGAATGGGGAAAAGAACAACTGTCTCATAGGACTGTGAAAACAAATAGAGTAAGACCTTACCAAGTACCAACCTTGGCACGGAGTGTAGGTTTGAAACCCTGCTGAGAAAGAAACACATTACTTAACTTTATCTCTAATCTCCAATGTTCCAGCATTCCAATCTGCTTGGTTTCATTTCTTTGGATTGTGTCAAAGGGTTCCTGATTGTTGTAGAATCAGAGGCATTAATCTTTTAATATCCTGGTGGTTTCAGCCTATCTCCAATCAGAAAGCATCTGCTCTGGTTGACCCCATTACTGTAAACTGACAGAGCTCATTCACTCAAAGGCACAACTCATGGATGTGGCAGCATAGTCCCAGGTGACCGTAACAGGGGTGAGCAGTATCTGAAGACTTGGGCTGGGGCTGGGGTTTCTTTTTACCCAGAGCCCATCCAAAAGGCTCTGTTTCTGTTCACTATGCTAGTCTGTGGGTTTCCTTTTCTCTTGTGAATTAATAAGTCCTTCCTACTCCCCATTATTGATTAATCATAATATGCAGTTCACAGATTAACAGCTGATCATGGGAAATGCAGCAACCTGTTGTTCTGAGATGAGGAGAAAGACCACAAAATAGGACTCTGTGATACAGGAAGACTGGAAAACATAAATAGGGAGAAAGAGCTAAAAAACTGAAGCCTGTGTCCCTGGCATTATGCAGCCCTCTGTCATGGGTTAAGTTAATAAACTTGGGTCATCAATTTTAATTGGGGATTTGGGGAAAATATTTTACTATAATATAAACATGGATATAATATGGAGCTGAATGCAAATTTGCCTGAGTGTTGAAGATAAAATTCAGGAAATTACATGCTTCAGTGGCCATTTGAAGCTGAGCTCTCAGAATCCCCTGGGTTCCCATGCACTCTATTTTCCGGTGAGCAGCACTTCAGTGGAAAAGTTTGAAAAGCATTAACTTAGGCCATAAAACGTAAAAACAAGTCATTTAGAAAAGTTAATTGCAACAGGAAGAGTGAAGAAAGGGAGGTAGAAGGGAGAGATGGAGAGGAAGAAGAGAGAAAGAAAGGAAAAGAGTAGAAGAACATGGGGAAGAGAGAGGAGAGGAAAGAGAAGGAAGAAAAGAGGATTAGAAAGAAGGCAGATCAGAATGTTGGGGAAGAATATCAAAGATAAGGGAGCAGGGAGAAAAGACTTAAAAAATAAGAGATGCTTCGTACATGGAGCAAGAGTAAAGGAATGATGGAAGGGTGGATCACAGTGCTATGACCTTGCTTTGAGATGATACGGTTACCTTTTGTTGTGGTTTTCTCTGGAGCTATGTGGATGGCAATTTTAATTTTTCTTCTCATCAACTGTTTTCTCATGAACAAAAAGATTTCAGAAGTGTACAGATAAATGGATGGGCACTAGGCATTTCAAAAACATCTGAGGAAAGAAGGAAGGAGGGAGAGGAGGAAAAAGGAAGGAGGGAGGGAGGGAGGGAAGGAAGGAAGGAAGGAAGGAAGGAAGGAAGGAAGGAAGGAAGGAAGGAAGGAAGGAAGGAAGGCAGGCAGGCAGGCAGGCAGGAAGTGAAGGAGGGAAGGGGAGGGAGGAGTCACAGATAACATGTCTTAATAACTCATCAATTATGATGCAGCACCTGATTTTTAACCCCAAATCAACAAGAAAATAGGAATACTTATGCCTTATTCATCAGAAACAGACTTCAGTAGTATGCAGGAAGGCAACGTGGCTCTCTCAACTTTACAATTCTAGGTCCATCTGCCTGAATCTCCTGCAAATGGCGGTCTTAGGGAGCTGAGAACATTGTCACACACACTCCTTCCCAAGATCATGGGTTTACTTAAGGTCTGTTTAAGGATCCTTCTGCCATAATGCTGACATCTTCTCCACGGGCCTGTTCAGTTTTTGGGAGGGGCTATGCTCCTTACTTCTCCAGATGAAGCTTGTTTCCCCTACTCTTATGGGGCTCCTTTTTGTGAGTTCCTCAGCAAGCAGCTTCACTGGCCAAGGCCTAGAAGCAGTGATCATGCTATGACCCAGCCCAGGAACCAAGTGAGGGATCCAGAATGGTGATGTTTCTCTGTCAGGTGGAGGTAGACTCTACTTATAGACTGTTTACATGGGACATAAAATGAGAACAAATTTCTATTTGTCTTAGCAGTGACTCACCCATCCCATTACCCAGATGAAGGGGAAGTGGGCCAGACTTTGCTTGAAAATGGAAATGTGGCTGTCCTTGCCCTACAATGTATCATAAGTTATTATGAAAAAATCCATGTTGAGTTTCATTAATAATTATAACAGGTATAATGATTGGATGTCCACATTATATGTATTTTATGCAGAGTCACTCATACTTACAGACTTTGCAAGATCCATATTAGTATCCACAGAACATATTCACAGAACGAGAATTAAATCAATCCCAAACTGTGTGACATATGCCCCTCTCACTGTCCTTTTTCATCTCCCCATTGGCTATCTGCTGTACTTTTAGTCATGTAATATGAGGGAGGGGTTCAGCCTGGGCAAAAGTAGGAAAGTGGCAACACTTGTTTTGCATACCTAGAACATCCGTGTTCTTTCTCCTTCCAGATTCAAAACATTATCCTCCCTTTTCCAGATACCCAGTACTATCTCTTCCATACACACTTTTTTTTTTTTTTTTCTGGAAAAGGTCTGTTTCTCTGTCAAGTACAGTATAGATTTGCTTTCCTATACTCAGTGGGGCTCTGTGTCTTAAAGCTTATTTATATGGATTGGAAGGCTCCCTTCCCCACACAATTCCACCCATATTTACAGATTCAGGAAATTAATGGAGTTGGCAGATGAGCTGTTTGGGGACAGAGTTGGATGGGGCATTGCAATCAAGGGGAAGGGCCTTCCCAGGTTCCCTGTGGGCACCAGGCCTACGTCTGGCCTGCATCAGTAACAGGTCTTGCCTGGAAGTTTCACTTTTGGTGAGTACGCCCGTGTCGTTTAGCAAGGCAGCACTGGAATCTCAAAGACTTCTTACTCCTTTTATCTTACATCCAGAAGAGAATCATCATCTCAGGGAAAAGTTAATGGTAATATACAAACCACATGGTCACAAGACAGAGGAAAAGGAATGGGAAAGAGAGGAAGAAGGTTTAAGAAGAAGGGAGGGAGGGGAAAAAAGAGATACAACTGAACCCACCTATTCAGTAAATAGTGGCCTAGACTAATATCTACATAACATTTGTCTGTTTGGCACATTTCTTTAGACTGCTATTTGCTTTGGATTGCCTGTAGAAGGATATTTCTTCTTCCAAAGGTGAATAGTTAAAAATAATATACATCATGAGCAGTGTTTTGGCATTTCTCTTCACTTTCTTTCTATCTTCAACATTACTGTTGTCATCCTTTAAAACTCTATCAATTCAGCTGATCCAGTGAACAGATGGCATTAATCAACCCCCAAGAATATGCACAAAAGCAATTAGAAATGTAGAGACATGGAATATATGCCAGCAAATCAATTACCAATGATAGCACATCAGCGTAGCACACCCAACTTCCCCTTGTTTCTCTTTCCACTGAGCAGCCCCTGATAGCAGTAATGATCCCTGGTTTACCCCCCTGTCAGAGGGGGAATGAGAACTGGGATGTTGAGGTTTAATTACACATTCCTTAATGACTAGTTCTCACTCTGCTGACAAAATCCAGCATAATTTACAGACTAGAAGATGCATCAGGATGATGGATACAGACAGCATGTGCTATACAATGTCATGCAAATATGAAATATACTGCACTGAGAATATGGTCGTTCGGTATTCCCAGAGAAGAACTTCATTTCAGAGAACTGAGTACTTTTTCTAGCATCTATCCCTCTCATTTGTCAAAAACAATGGAAACAGCTATAGAATACATTTTAACCACCAATCTGCACCTTCTGTGAGTTTACTAGCTCATACATGCCTACGTCTTAAATTTACTTGGCCATTATTTTTTTTCCAGTGCTGTGTAACTTTTGCAGATTCTGATATATCTATCCTTCTTTACTTAAGGTCTTACTAATTGTCACTTCAGTTATTGTAATCATCTCTTAACTGGTTTTCTTACCACCAGTCTTGGTCTATTCCAGTCTATCCTTCACAGAGTAATTTTTTTAAAGCAACAAATCTGATTATAATCATTACATGTATAAAAACATTCAATGAATCTCCATAGCCTTAAAAATAAAAGACTCTCATGCTTACCTACAACTCTGTTTTTTTCTTCTATCCCTATACCAAGTAATAACTGGCCCCCTCCCATTTCTCCTGCTAACAAAGTCTGACTGTTAAAATCTTAGACGAATTTGTTTTTCCTCAAAGAGTGTACCTTGATGCCCCAGCCAGTATGAGATGCTCATTTTGTGCCTTAAAGTGCATGCTGTGTTTACCTTTATCATAGCATTTATCACTCTGACATGACTGAAGGTTGATTTTTCTAACGAGCAAGTGTTCAAAGCTGCTTGAGGTTATGGACTACATTTTCTTATTCACTATTATTTTTCCAGATTCATAGACAAACTTGAGTTTAGCAAAGAGAACCTGTAGTTTTAAAATATTTTTTTCAAATGCATAACACACACACAAAACTATTAACATTTAAATCTGCTTTTGACCACAGCTTAAAAAGATGACATGGGATTCATGGAATCATGTTATCAGGGTAATGATGCAGGTTTGCAATTAAAAAAAGAGATCTTTTCAATAATTTATTAATAAAGCCCCATTGAATATAATCCAAACTTTTCCATTTTATACTGATCCTTGGGCTATAAAATAGTTTTTATAGAAATGTGATTATGTATTTTTTTAGATTCTATAAGCAAAGCTCATTAAAATTCCATAAAGCAAGTTAATAAAATTGGCTGCAACTTGATACTCATGTCAGTGGATGGAGAGGCTTTCTCTGTTAGGAACAAATGGCCATGTGATACATAAATGAGACCATCATAGCAATGAAGTCACGGAAATACGAAAGCTTCCATAGGTGCAGGGGCTCGTTTTTCAGCTCCCGCATCCAATCATGTGATCCAAACTTCTGTTCTTTCATTTAATAGCTAACTGCTTCTTGGCTTTTCCAAAACAGTAGTGAGTTATACTTGTTTCAAAAATAGACATAAAACAAATTTTAAAAGTAATACTCTAGCGATAGAGCCAAGAGAGAATTTTAGTTTAGAAATAAGCATTCTTAGCAGGAAGCCAATCATTTATTCTCTCATCCTTTCACTTGCTCAATGTTTTAGGAATTGAATATAGACTTTCAAATAAAATATGACCATGAGAGAACTCTGCATCCTAGTTGAGGAGACAAGAATTGTTAGTGCTATGGAAATGTAATATATAGGAGCACTTGATAGGCCTGAGAAAAATATTTCTCTGTGTGTGTGTGTTTGTGTGTGTAGTAGGGAGACAGTGAGATAAGATAACAAATGAAAAAGGGTATTTCTAGACCAAGCAGGCAGTCTATGAAAATAAATGCAAGATTTGAGACAACATAGCTTGTTTGTGGAATGTGAAGGAGTTTCATAAATTTGTGTTGGAGGAATGGTGAAGATGAGGTTTAGTCAGATCAGGGCCAGGCCTGTGCTAGGACCAGGAATTCACAACTATTATTTAATTAATACTTGTTGGTCTGACATCTGTAGACTTATAAGCCATAATGTCAACTTGTGCCTTTCATGGTACTATGTGTGTGTGTATGTGTACGAAAGGGATTCACAAGTCCTCATCAAGGCTGTGTCCTTTCCCTACCAAGTTTTTAAATCAAAGCTCATGAAAAAATAAAGCACCAAGTGCTCATCCAGATGAGGCTCTTATCTTTGGTCATTGTGCTGTTTAGCATTTTGCATCAAATCTAGATCTCCATTTTTTTTCTTTTAGATGTGACTCAGGAGTTGGCCGTGGTGGGAACTGCTACTCTCATACCCTTTGCCATGGGTAGAGCTACAGAAATTAACCATAAAGAACCCATGTCAAGTTTCCACAGATATGTACATACACAATGTCAAAGTGCATGTTTTGGAATAAGTTTCATATCTTGCAAAGAGTTTGGTGTTTGAAAATAGATAAATATAGGTCCAGATATTGACTTTTTATTGCTTAGATTTGTGATCCTGAGGAAATCATTAACTTTTACCAACCGTGAATATACTAATCTGTAAACTGGATCTGTAAGTATACCTAGCTGTGCTACCTTGGTAATTTATGTGGACACAATATGAGGTAAGAGATAAGTGTATAGAAGTTGGTAGGAATTAAAACCCTACTATGTTGTTATTCTAATTATAATTGCTTTACAACATTAGAATATAGTCATCCCAGAAATATCCAGATGAAATGACTAGTAGGCAACCTCAGCATTTAAAGACAAAGTTTGTTCAAAGTAAATAGGATGTTAATAACAATGATCTAATCCATTTTCTTCATTTCATAGAGCAAGATCATCGGGGTAACTATGTAACCTTTACAAGGTCACCATCCAGAAAGTGGCAGAGTTTTGATGAATGAAGAAAGCTTCCCTTATGAATTAAAAATGTCATTATTGGCTCCAAATGTGTACACTGCAACCTTTCAATAAAGTCCTATTGAGTGAATTGCAATTGCCCTCTGGTATTGTAGGTAACTAGATCTTTTCTCCACCTTCTCATATAAGGGAGAAAATTATCACTGTATACACAGGCAATATTTGAGTGAAGCTCTGGCTTATCAACTCAAAGACTCTGAATCACCAAATGAAGGTTTTAGGGGCATTTCAAATGATATCACATTACTTTTTTTTTTTTTTTTTTAACAAATGGGCATTAAGAAGTAAAGTGATTCAGTAAAGGGAAACTGGGATCCAGTAATGAAAGCAATGAAATTGGGCAGAGGAACAAAGGAAAAAGAAAGAAAACTGCAATGTAGAGCATAGTCACTCATTAGAACAAAAATAAATCAAGGAGAGAGTAAGGTTTTCGTAATAAAACTAATTTTCTCATAATTTTGAACTCGTGGAAATTGCTAGGCTAGGGTTTGGTATACATTTCCCAATTGTGGAAATATAAATTTAATTGTGAGATGGGGGACTATGTGAAGAGAAAGGAAAAAGTGCTCATATGTTTTGTCAAAGATAAGCCAATTCAACAAAAGGAAAATCTTTAAGACTCTTCCAAAAGAGCATTATAGTACTTCCTTTACTTGTGCCTACTATAAATGCCACAAAAAGTTGCTGCTGAAAAAACCAGACTGATTGTTTGTTTATTTTGAATATTACCTATTGATTGAGTTTGTGCATAAGCTTCAGATAACTCAAAGTGCATCTCCTTATTTGAAGAGCCTTATGAATCTGATTGACGTTCTCATATATCTTAGATGAAATTCCACATGTGATGAATGAGCTAGAATGAAGACTTTTTGATCCCTCTCTCAAGGCTCTATTTGTGTGACCCTAATATGTAGCAACAAACTTAGATACTGTGCTTGGAAATCATTCAAAGTGATGTATTGCTCAAAATTAAAGCTCTTTATAATCTCACAACCTATACTTATTGTTAAAAATAGTAAGTAATGACACCATATGTGCTCCATGCATTCCTGCTATCTTCTGAATGCACATTCTATCACTGTAATCGTCTTTTAACATATTTAATATTTAAAGAATTTTCTCAGTAATATATTTACCTGCTGTTCTGTTTTGGAGCAGATGCATACCTAAATTGCTGTTTTATACTCAAGCCTGTGAGCACTAAAAGGTTGAATAACATAACAGGTATTTGAATCCTTAGCTATGGCATAACTAGGGCTAGAACTCCTTAGCTCTTCTAACTCCCAGCTTCACTGTAACCAACTATCAAGTCATATCACTTCTTGTGTCAAAGGAGTTAATATTATATGTAAAATGACTTTTTGTTAAACATTGGCCTACTATATCTACATTCAAAGTTAACTAATTCCCTCAGGGTAAACCTAAAGGAAGAATTGTAGCTATTTAATATCCTGAAAATCTGAAATGAGGGAATTTCTGCAGTTTTTATTACTGGTAGGTAATTATGTTCTCTGCAAAGATTCATAATACCTGTACTGAAGCTGGCCCTTCTAACCTGACTTTATTTTAATTTTATTTAATTAGAAACTTCTAAAATCTATAACTGGGCAAGCATTCATCTTTCCTTTGAAGTTAAAAGCCCAAGTTTTGGTCAGATTATGAGAAATGTAAGGGCACGTGTACACACACACACAAAACACACACATACACACCACACCACAATGACAACAACCAACAACATATTATTATAAGAATAATAAAAACAATTAGAAGTTATGTATACCTGAAGAAAGTCCACAAGTGTAACTATATACCATGGAAAATATTGGGTTAATAATCCATTTTCAAGGCTATTGCCACAAATGTCATGAAATATTACTTCAAAATATAGGAAGAATGATCTTGTAAAAAAAATTTTCCAAATAAACTTTTATAAAGTGACTATTTGAAAAGAAATTGCTAATGTTCAATATACGTATACAAATATTAATTGATTATAGATAAAAATAAACCCAAGTCTTATATTTAATGGATAAAGAGTGTGGTCAGTAGAAATCTAAAGGAATTATGGAATTTTAATGCATTTTTCTTAGAGCTTCTACATCATAGGTTATGAAGACACCAAAATATACCAAGTTCAGAGCTAATCTTTTTCTGCTGTTCTATTATTCACTCAGTTAATAGATTTTGTACAGGATAATGATCATTAATGATTATTCCTTAAGAACATTGACCCTAAAATATTTAGCAAGCAGCAAGCATTCAATTGAAATGTTGATTGGAAATGGGGAAATTAAACTGTCACTGATAAAATACTAAAGCTTATTATCACAAAGTTTCATTTTAAATGTTCAGAATTAGCTTTATTACTGCATCGGTAATGACAAGCATGAGTCTTAAATCCATGTCATTTAGGTTTTATGAGCATTATTAAAACACATTAACCACAACTCAATTAATTTACAAAATAAATGCTATTCTACAATATTTGTTTTACTGGCTCTTAAGCAAAGGTGTTGCATTAGGAAGTCCAAAGCCATATGCCTATGGAGTATATTTTACCCTTATCTCTCACCCCCATCTTTGTGGCTTTTCAAAGTATTCACTCTCCTCAGATAGGTAAATGTGCTGAAGGGAAAACACAGCTAGCTTGCTGCCACGCCTTTGTATCATTAGGACAATACTGACCTCTAGTGTTCTAGAAGGTGGAGACACTAGCCCAGCACTGTGCCTTACTTCCTTTTACTAACCACTTAGATCTTTTTCTAAAGCAACACGGGAACAATTTCACAGAAGAAGAAGAAAAAGAAGGAGGTGAAAGAGAAGGAGATGAAGAGGTAAAAGAAAAAAAGTCAGATTCCAACTGCTCCTACATATTCTCTGAAATAATTTATAAACCAGGGCCCTTTGGATCCTCCTTTAGAGAGGATGATCCCTTTAGCCTTCCTGTAGAATACAAACTTTAATACAATCGGTATAAGGCATTACGACTAACTGTAGATGCTGGCCCTCCAAAACTTCTGACCACAGATAGAAACACTGGCTGTTTTGAATATTTTTCTGTACACTACATTTGTTCAATTATCTTCCCTTGAGACATAACTCGGGATAAATGCACAGGGTCCTCTAGGACCTAAGTGGGTGGAGAGTGAGGTAGAAAGGCCCCTATGTGGTAAGTAATCTTCCTACTGTTCTCTAACCATGATAGTGCAAATTACAAAAAATAAAAAATAAAACTCTTCCAATATGGGTAATATTTCTGAGCTTCATGACAGGGATAAGGGATATGGGAGCAAGCCCAGAAACTTGAGGCACCTTGAAACCATCTTTGGAAACAACACAGATGGCTTAATTGCATTCTTTCTCATTTAGGAGGTCCCAGAGCTGGAAAAAACTTCCTCTCCTCTGCCTAGAGAGGCAGCTGAGAAATTGAGCCTGAACCTCTCATAGCTCCAAAGATGAATTCAAGTTTGACGGACTGGATTCTTTAAATATATAGTGCAGTTGGTGGATCCCTGGGAGTCCAGCCTTCCTGCCTACTAAATTAAATGTCCTGCACTTGCCGAGGTTAGAGCTTGGACGAGAGCGTGTACACTTAGTGCATACTCATTAATGTTCATAAGCACAAAGATTTTTGGGGTGGGGTGTGCATCAAAGCTCTTCGTCCTCTAATAGGGGCAGCCATTGATCTTGTGGTTGACTACAGTGGTCCATGACTCTTAGGCCAAAACTCCCAATCCTGTTAAACCGGTGCCCATTGGTTGCAGGATACCCCAACTGGAGCCTTCTGCCTAGGGCAGAACGCAGAGCCACATATCGTGGGGTGCTCGGTATACTGCAAATCCGAGGCACTGCATTCAAAGATGAGGCACTGTTACCGAGCACAGTGGCTGGGAGTATCTCCATCTCAGGAAGCTCAGCTCCCAGTGCATTCTGTCTAAACCGGGGGCCCTTCTCCGGAAAAAGCCCTGGCTGAGATCATGCAGGCATGGAACGCGGAGCTAGCAGATTAAGGGAAGAGAAACCTTTCCTTATCCCCTGAACTTTGCGATAACGGAAGAAGGCAGGAAATCCAGCAGGGCTGGCTCATTTGAGCTCTGCTAACTTTTGGGATGGTTGGAGTGACGGAACCACACTGATTAGCTTTTTTTTTTTTTTTTTTTTTTCCGTTTCCTTTGCCCAAAGCAGACACAATCGAGTACGCTTAGACAGTTGATTGTCTTTCTGAATGCGATGGTTTTCCACCTCACCTACCCGCGCCCAGCTCCTCGTACTCACAATTTGTCGCTGTTAATCCTAAATGCCACAAGCCGGAGAACAGCAAAGTCAAAACGCTGGTCAGCCGTGGTACAGAATCCATTTCCCCCGAGTGAGCAGTCCCTCCCAATCGAATCCCAAATTCGCAGTTGCCAGCCGCGGCTTCTTCTCGCTCTCTCTCTTCTCTGCACGGCCTGACCCCCTCCCACCCCCCCTTCGAGAGGCACTTGCTCTTTCACACCATCCCGTGCCCAGACGCTCCACCGAAACCGTGGCGGGGGATTCTCCGGAGCTGCAGCTGGGGCTACGGTCCCCGCAACAGCCGCTAGCTGGACTCGCCTTCCTCGCCCGCCTCTTCCTTCTCTTCCCCCCTCCTTAACGGTGCAAATCCAAACCCAATTAGAACGACAGGCGCCGGAGCTCGGTGGACAGCCAAATCCACCTCTTCGGGCGCGCGAGCTGGAATCAGCACCGGGGTGGCGGACAGCTCCTTATAGGCGAGCGGGACCGCGCGGCACCGCCCACAGCCAGGCCCGCCCCGCGCTCGCCTATAAGAGCAGCCTGGGCGGGTCTTTGCCCCGCTCGGGCGCTTTTCCTCCAGGCAGCCGAGCCGCTGCGGTCCGCTTTGGCTACCTGGGAGTGAAAGGGAAAGGAGATTCTCTCTCTCTACCCCCTACCGGCTTTCTCTTCCCTTCCCCCCATTTGGGAAACGAGTAGAGGTATTGAAATTCAAAGGAGATTTTCAAAGACCGCTGCTGAAGGATGCTAATAGGAGTTGGAAGACAGACGCATTAGGAAGAGGGAATTTCCCACGGAAAGCTTTGTAATGAGCTAACGAGATGCGTTCCTCCACCCCACCTTTGGAGGGGAGGGGAAAACAGAGCTTGAATTACGCATTTAATTTCCTCTGCGTTCGTTCCCTAATGGGAAAAGCTGATGGGTCTCGATAGGATCGGGATTTCTGGTTTCGCGGTTTAACGTTGTGCGCGCTCCCCTGCTTGCAGACCCCGCAGCTACTCCCACCGCTCATCCTCTCGCCGGTCTTGGCGTCTGCGTCTCCCTCCCGCTCTTGGCGCGTTGCTTCGGGCAGGTACTGCAAGGTGCTCTGGGGCTCTGGATTCGAAGTCAGTGGTTCACTGACGTCTCAGGGAGACGGAGAGAGGAGAGACACTTGGGTGTGGTAGTGATGAGAGTCAGGGTGGAAGCCCGGGTTGGCTCATAAGAATTCAAAATATGAGGACTCTGCTGTAGGAATTTGAATTTTGAAAAAGCGAAAGAGTGATTTTGGTTTCTTTCTAGACACCCCCTCTTGCAAATTTTGTTTCTGCTTTTGGCTTCTAGTATACATCTGGAAACTCTCCTGCTTTATCATAAATCAACTTAGTTTGTTTTTATTGGAAGCTGTCAGAGAGCTGTCAAATCTTAACAAAATGAGGGACCATAATGATTTCTCCTATTTGAAGCTTACAATGAAGTTAGGGTTGATGAACTCTACCCACTTCAGAGGAATTTGATGTCTCCCTCTCTCCCCATCCTCCTCTTACCTTCAACAGAAGCAATTATACAGTCTTATTTGTCATTGTAGACTCCTGACAATCCTGGCTGCACAACTATAGATGGGACTAGGTTTCAAGCAGCTTCTGCATGAATCCTGAGGTTAACCTTGTGTTTTTTGGTTACAGCTAGACTCACATCACTGAAATATTAAGAAATATTTGAATGACAACTGGATTAGTGACCTCATCATTTTATTAGAGAAGAAAGAATTTCGAGGGTCCTATCACTTATACATAAATGATCCTCTTCTCTCCAAGCTTCTAACTAAAGATGATTATGTAAGTCGCTAGATTCCTGGGCAAACTGAAAGACTTTCCCAGCTGGGGCTTTAGTTGGAGTGCATGGTAGGCTGCAGTGGAGGACCACACCCAGAAGATGGTGAATGTCAACATATCGAGGCTGAGGTGACCTAAGGAGCTGCCCTCTTGGCAGTTGGGAAGGGGTCTGAAGAGAGGAGAGGGCTGGGGTTCAAAGTCTATCTGCATGGGCTTCTTTTTTCCTTCTACCAAGGGTACTGAGGAGCTGCCACCCAACCCCTAGCCTTTGAGGATCCCATGGTGTAAAATATCTATCTGGCTATTAATCATACTAAGAAGTCTAGAGAAATATACTGAGCCATTACAGCTTGGTATGTTCTAATTGTATGTAAACACTTAGACATTTTTAAAAGTAGAATAGTACAGATATAACTTAAGCTCCTTTTGCATTTTCTCTGATCCCATTCATCTGCCATCATACCTAGAAGTAAACACTTTACTTATCTGGTGTATATCATTCCTATACATAATGTTTTTAAAGTTTTACCATATATATTTATCTCCCTGAACAATATGTAGAGTGCTTTGTCTTTAACCAATACAAAAGTGGTGTCATTTTGCACCTTGCAATTTACTTACTATTATAATTTTGAAATGTATGTATCCAGCTACATAAAGTCCTAGTTATTTTATTATAACTACTGTATTGTATTTCATTTCATAAATATGCCAAAATATATGCATTAATTCCTTGATGTATGGATCTATAGATTGTTTCCAGGGTTGTTGATTTTTCCCTTAAAAAAGTACAATCTTGTACCTGTCTTTTAGCTATTCTTGCTCATATACTGAAGAGCAGAATTTCTGGACCATAGGAAATGCTTGTCTTCAGCTTTACCAGGTATTTTCTGTTATTCTTAAAATGATGGTACCAATTCGTAAGTCTCCTCCCCTTAGAAAATCTCTAGGAAAACTAGAGATTTTCCCTAGTTCCACATCCCTAAAAACTCTTCAAGACCCCTCTCTTTATGAATAGGAATATGATAGTCAGACAACACAAGTCCCACCTTCTACACCTCACACCCCCCAAAATGTTTAGTTTAATATAACATTTCAAAAATTATAGAATATGTTAGCTTTGTCTTCTGGCAGGATGGCTTAAAATTAATTATCTGTGCCAGTAAAATGTGCTTAGGATAGATATTAACAGGCAATTAGGAAATTTTTTGCCATGAAGCCCTCAAACTGTGAATGGTATTCAAGTTATTAGTAAATATTGGAACTCTGCATTCATATGTCTATGTGCAGACCCAGTGTACAGTGTATAAATTTCACCTAATTTAAACTCCTATTTACAGTTGTAGCTTTTTTTCCTCTCCCTCAAACACACCTCTTCTCAGAGCAAGTTGAGCCTTAAATGTCAGACATTTGTCTAATATTTGTTAACATTTTAGTAAGAATACTGCAGCTCTGAATGTAGTGAGGGGTAAACAGCTGTTCCTCTGAGACAATAGTGTAAACAATGCCATCTTCTGGGGGCATTTTGCCAGCAAGTATTTATTAGCAGTAGAATATTAATCACTATAAAAACTGTTTTCAGCCACATTGATATTTACCTATTGAAATTCTTTTGTAAAGCTCTTAGTCTGATAAATCCACTGTCCAAATGGTGAAGTAGAAGCTGAGTAAACTCCCTTTTCTCCCCCATGTTTCTCCATATATAAAAATAACTCATCTTTGCAGAGCACTCTCCTTTGAAGAGGCTTAAAAGTTCTGCATGGATGGAGCAGGTTGAATACTAACAGAAAATGGGGAAAAAATGGATAATTTTGAAACCCAAACATGTCTATATTTTCAAGATGATAAATCTGACCATCTCCTCAAGACAAACTTCTATTTGAAATCCTAAAAAAAGAAATGAAATGGATAGGATGGCGTTTCATTGTTTCTTTTCTTTGATTTTCGCTTGAGCACTTCCACTTATTTTTCCTTATGACACAGAAGGGAAAGAATCATTCATCAAATGGAATCTTTGCATTGGAATATTCAACAAGTGGTTCATCTCACTGATTTTATAATTCTCTTGTGAGGCATATAGAAGGCATGTTTGGTCATCTCCATTTTATTGATGGGATACTAAGAGGAGACAGATATTGACATGATAAATGTCACACAGAATTAATGGCTCCAACCCATAGGGGCACAGAAAATGAAGGTCTCCTCCCTCCCCCATTCTATTTCTTTTCTCTTTAGAAAGCTTCCTGGTAAAAGTCACTATGACATATGGACACCTGGAATGTACTGAAGAAAAATCCACATATAATCACAGTAGGCTACTTTATTTTTAATATCAGTTCTTTTGGATTATTTTGACTTCTCATGTTATGGTTTGTTGTAAGGACTAAAGGCTAACATCAGTTGCCACCCAAATCTTCAAAATAGAGTTTTTCAAAATATTGATGTGGCAGAAAGCTAATTATTTTTCTTTTCATTCTTTCTTGTTTCATATTTTTTTCTTTATTTTTGGTTCCTCCTTAATAGTATGTTGCCAGTAATATGATACAGAGTGTAGGAAATAGAAAAAAAAATTATCTGATTCCACAGAGTTAGGTATTATTTAGAAAACTAAGATGTAAACACATTAAAAAAGTTAACAATACAAATTAGCATGTGACTATGAGTCAAATCTCTGAGATTACAAATGCTATGTGAGTTTTTTAAGTTGACAAAGATTGCTTCCTCTGGGAAAGCTAAGTTGCCCTTGGCATAATGAATCGGTTGTCTCCTTGGAAGTAGGGGGATTTGAGTCACCCTGGGCCTTAAAGGTTGCTATTCAGATGAGGTCAAGTCAGGTATATTTGCATAACAGGAAAGTCAAGTCTTAGAATCATGAAGGCAGAATTCTACTTTTGCAGAAGAGTGTTCAGATTAAGACCCATTAACTTTAGCCACATATGGAGAAAAATCTACTTCAGCTTCTCCCCACTACTTCTCTCTCCGTCTCTTCTAGTTCTCACTTAAGCCCTATCTTGTCACAATACTTATCCTTGACATCAAAAATAGTTATCTTCTGTCATCTGCCTCCTGCCAGTACAAGGGCCTTTTCTGTTAGAGGCCTTTGCTGGGTGTGCATGCTTCTCAGCTGGTAAGATGCTGTGCTGTTGCATATACTGCTCTTTCCTCTCTCCCTGGACTTTCTGTTCCACTGGCAAATGTTCAAGTCCAAACTCCACTAACAATTCTCTCTTTCTCTAACTCAGTAATTTCTCAAGAGTAGTTTCCTGAAGAATATTTAACTTTGAGTTTTCAGTACACATAGTAGGTTTTCAAGGAACGGTTGAGGTCTGATAATGTTAGCTATAAAAAGTCTTTGTCAGTTCTTTCAGGGGTTATAGCAATCCCCCAATCCACTCTTTGCACCAGAATGCAGAGGCTCCATTAAGGACAGTTATCCTTATTTACCTTAAAATCAAGATGTCAACTATATAAAAAAAAATCACTGAAAATGCAGTTTAGGATTAATATCCTGATAGTTTATTTTCCGAGTCACATGTTTCTCCAACATTTAGATTTACTTCTCAGAGGGTATTTACCCTCTAAAGTATCTATGTAATTGCATTGGTACAAATCTAGCCATGCCACATCCAGAAATATATGTCAAAAATGATGTTTCTTTTTCATTTATTTCTGCCTCTCTCTAAAAGAACTGCTGCCTATAATCACGAAGAAGTCATTTTGATATATATAGCATTTCAGGAGAAACTTGTTTGGGATAATTAAATGAAAATAATTCTGAGCTTAAAATAGGAAATTCTAAGTATTAGCCTTGCCTTTGAAGCTTACTATTACGAGGCCTGGAGTACGTAACTTGCTTTCTTTGAGATTCCATTTCCATACCTGTGAATTGTGAATTATGATAATCCCTGGCTTTGGTATTTGTGCATATTCAAAGGAATCATACATTTAAAAATACTTTTGTTATATGGACACAAGTTGTAAATGCTATGTCCTACCCTGAAGAAGACAACTTATTCAGTCCATAATCACAGGATTTCTAATGCATTTTATTTGCCAGTTCAAGTAAAAATAAGTGCAAACATCTAAAAATATTACTCATTCTAGTGGAAACCTGGATGATTTATTACTCAAAATAATCACAATAATTTAATTAACTCAACATTAACTTATTGAGCAACACTAATGTGCCTAGCCTTGTCTAATTTTTCTTTTTCTTTTCTTTTTATTTTTTCTGCTAAATAGATGTCATCAATGACCTGGTCCTATCTGAAGATTTTTATACTTTCCACAATTTCTAGCTGGGAAGTTGACATGTACAACAAACACAATGAGTGCTTACAGGAGAGGAACAATTTAATCCTATATTTTTCAAGTCCATCCAAGTGGCAGACATTGAGGTCCTGGTCAACAGCCAATTCCAACTTTTTCCTTGATTCCAAAACAGGCTGGTAAAGAAATCACAATTGGAGTAAGCCTACCGTAGCAATTGCATACCCCTTTGAGAGTGATTATCTGATGCTGTGACTCAGTTCTGACCAAAAAGACTCAAGAGGAAAAAGAGATCTTCTTAGGAAAAGGGAGAAGAGTGGGAATAAAAAGGCCATTGCTACTGCAGTTTTCCCCATAGCATGGACAATATCTTGTGAGGGGATGAGGTTTGTAGTAACAACAGCCAATTTAGGAACCTAAAGAGTTGGCCAAGACTACAAGATGAGAAAAAACAAAGATGGATATTTCCTGAATCTTTATCACAACATTAAATTATTTCTACTCAAGAACCATAAATATCTATACTCTTTAAGCTACTACTTGTTAAAAGTCCTCTAGAAGAAAATAAAACAGTGTTCATTAAATATCAACCTGCAGTAGGCATTTGACTTTGTTTTCTCTTTTAGAATTCATGGCAAAATTCTGAAGTCAGTATCATTAGCTACATTTGGCATATAAAGATATTTTTTAAACTCCTGAAATTTAAGTAACGTTGTCCAAAACACAAAGCTATTATTCAGAAGTGCAAGGATCTGAACCTGTGTTTTCTGATACCAGATTTTTGGTGTATCATGTCATTGCTCAGTGCCATAACTGTTCACAAATGAAATATATCTACTAAATCTGTGTGTTTGTAGAGTATGTGTGTGTGTGTGTGTGTGTGTGAATTAATCTGATCATTTGAGCCCACACATGATTGACAATTTGATTTCTATAAAAATTATTTTTAGTGTTACAAAGGCCCTGTTTCTGTCTCTTAGGGAATAGCTTACTTCACACCCAATGTGTTATTACTCAGTTTGTTAAAGGCAATTAATGAAGAACAGCAGGTATCTGTTCTGTCCTAGGTGCATATCTGATATTTAAGTCAGGCTGACATCTAAACGTAAGATCTGCAATAGCCACTACTAGGAAAACTGTTTTACAAAATTTTCCAGGGATATATTTTTCAGGAAATAAATTATTTGGAAGAAGAAAGAGCTGATTTCAAAAGATTATTTTATTATATAACCTAATCCCTAGTATTTATGTCCTTTTATCCCTTTTGAATTTAAATCAGCACACAAAGCACAGTAAAAACATTTATAATTTGCTTTTTATTGGCATTTTTAATAAGGTGGAAAGAATGTTAGCCTAGAGCCAGCAGGGGGTGTGCTGACTAGTAGGAAGTAAAACATGTAGAGCGGATTTCAAGCAGCAGTGTGAGAAACTTTGTAGGCTGCTGAATTCTTGTTTATTTGTGGGAAAGTGGAGAGAGGACACAGGAGAAGGCACCAAAACACAAAAACAAATCAAAAACAGAAAAACAAATCTGCTGGTGATGTTTTTAAAATTGTTGTTTACAACTGTTGTTACATCTACTAAGAAATCACACAAGACCTAGAATAATTGTTTATAATCCAAAATATTGAATACAAATTATCTTATTTTTAATGTTATTTTTAAAATATGCCACCTGCTTCTTTTGATGGAAAACTTCTCGATTTTAGCCCTGTTAGAGATACTGCAAATACTAGTTTAATTAGACTTAGGCTGCGCATATTAGTAGATTATGACGTAGCACTGAAAGCAAAAGGCCCTCAAACAGCAGAGAAACTTGCTGTCCAGTAAATATACTTTTATTTTTCCTTTTGCATGAAGGAAAATTTATTTTAAAGGGTAAATTATATATATATATGTGTGTGTGTGTGTATATATATATATATATATAACCTAATACATCTTTAATTAAAAATTATTAAAATAGGGAGGTTTTCAAAGAGTCAGTTATATGATGTCATTTAAGTGGAGCGTATCTTGATGCAATTTGCACAAGATTTTTTCTAAATCTGGCAATGTGTAACTAGATGCTAGGAGTACACAGTAGCTATGCTCAAGCTTCATGCAATTTAAGAAAGAGGATTGGTATAAAAGGGAAAAAGAAAAACATGACATAGTCAAGAAGTCAGTAAACCCTGTCCTACAGGCCCAAACTGGCCGGCTGCTTGCTTTTATAAGTTCGTAAGCTTGAATGATCACTACATTTTTTAATAGCTGAAAAGAATCAAGAATAACATCTGTGACACATGTAAATTACATAAAATTCAATTTTTACTGTCCACCATAAATTGTGTGTGTTTTTTTAACTCTATCATGCTATCATGCTAATTTGTTTGTGTTATCTAATCTACAGGTGCTTTTGCACCAATTGTGAAGTTCAGAAATTACCACAGAAACTATGTGATCTGCAGAGAATCCCTTGAACATGGGAGGCGGAGGTTGTGGGAGGCGGAGGTTGCAGTCAGGCTTCCTCTCCTTCTCTGACCAAAAATCTCTACAGTTTATCTACGTCTCCAACTCACCCAATACCTGGATCAACACAACAAAAGCCCAAAAAGTGGACAAACAGAAGGAGAACAACTATGAAGGCTCATGAAAACTCATGATTTAGTAAGTTTTGTCCCTGTCAGACAACTAATTCCAATTACATTACATGACAGGGAAAACAACTCCAGTGCACTAGGAATGTGATCACACCTCAAAGAGGACTCCACCTCATCTTGGAGTCAGGAAAGATTCCTAGAAAAAACGACTTATGTGGTGGGCTGAGAGAGACGGGAGGAGGATGGAGTGCTTGCACCTTTAATTGACTTTGGGATGGAAACAGAATGACTAGAAGGAAGACAACCAGAATTACTGTGACCACCAAGTGGATCGGTGATTTAGCTAAGAGCCAGACCATGTAAGTGTGAAGGGTTTGATATTGTAGATATTGTATTTGTTGTTGAAGAAAGAAACCGGTATTGGAGAATTTGTTTGTTTCAAGGAGGGGAGTGGCTAGTGGTTTTTATATTTTATAGTTGTTTGGCTCCAAAAGTCAGTCAGGTCATTGCCAATCAGATAAACCAATTCTCATAGATGCGTTAGTAATTACAATGAGATAATGTGTTGCTTCTCCATTCAGCATAAGTTTTTACTTTAGGTGTTTCTAACACTTTACTCAAAGAAGCAATAGCTTATGGATTTGAGATTTGGTCTTCAGAGTATTGGGCACATGCTTTTCATCTCACTTGATGTATATGATATAGAAGGCAAATTATATAAATTATTTGTATCCGCAAAATGGGATGGCAGCAAATCACAAAGTGTTGTGAAAATCAGAGGTGAGGCAAATGAAGTACAATGGCTAGTGCCTGCAGCACTCATTAAATAGTTACTCTTACTGATAATTAGGTGGCACTAAATATGACACCTTAAGACACAGCAAGTCTTCGTTGGGAATATTTTGTTGCCTCTCTCATAGCAAAGCTTTGTAAGTGTGGCAAAATCATAGTCATTTTCTCTATTGAAGATAATTATGGGCAGGGCAAGGTGACTCATGCCTGTAATCACAACACTTTGAGAAGCAGAGGTGGGGGCATCACTTGAAGCTAGGAGTTTGGGACCAGCCTGGGCAATATAGCAAGACCTTGTCTATACAAAATAATAATAATAATAATAATAATAATAATTAGCCAGGTGACGTGGCACACACTTGTAGTCCCAGCTACTCTGGAGGCTGAGGTGGGAGGATCACTTGAGCACAGGAGCTCTAGGCTGAAGTTAGCTATGATCATGCCACTGCCTTTCAGCCTCAAGAAAGAGGGAGACCTTGTCTCTAAAAAAAGTAACAACAAACAAACAAACAAACAAAAAATCACATTCCCTTGGGGAAACAAGACATTTAGAATGTGACCAATGCACATCTTCTGCATGTTTCACATGTGTCTGGCAATTTGTTTCTAGTGGACAATGATGACGCAGTTTCTGAAAAATTAATAGCAAGTTTCAGAAACTAAATTGCAATGCCTCACAGTAAAGACCATTTTTTTTTGTCAATACAACCAAAAGGAATAGGCACAATAAAGTCATAAAAATTTATCGAGGGAAAAAGATGAACACTTCTTTATTTAAAGAAGACTTTAGACAAAAAGCAAACTGCTGTAGCTCTGATATTTGTTAAATGATTAGAGATGGAGGAAGATCAGAATTGTAGGTGCTGAATTTCAAAGTTTGGTGCTGAATTTACTAGACAAATATTTACCAAGGAAATTCTATATTTATAACTTGCTGACTCTATCCCCACTTCCTATGAATAGCATTCTTTCTTTGGTCTGATATTATTTCTAGTTTAGGAAAGAATCATCTCCTGTGTATAACCCTAGGAAGCATTTGTTTATAGCAGTAATGAGGATGGAGAAACTTCAGCTGGTTTCTTAGAAATCTTTTTGCTATACTCTTGGGATTACATATAAAATGTTATTTTCATCTTTTTCTTGTTCGTCAGAACATCTGATTAATCTATTTGAAAATCCATATTCTGGTTGTCTAGCAGATTTTCATTGGGTAAAAACGAAAACTAAATTCAGCATGAGTCTAGGAACTACCAGTGTGCAATTTCAGATTTATGGGATTGAATAGGATTCAATTAGATTTTGGGAAAAGAGTATATATAAATAAAATATGTATCCAATTTAATTTTAATCAAACATTTTATATGGGGGATTTTAATGATTTCAGCTCACCATTTTTGAACCATTTGCATAACTCTATACTGACATTTGTTCTGCTATTAAATAGAAAATAAAGCAAGCCCAGATCAAATGGGTTGGAGGCAAATATGGGAAGATGATAACATCATTTAATAATATGTTATAACAAAAAGGAAATCAAAGATGTTGGTAACTTCGGTTTAATGCACAGAAGATCACATTTCTCCACTTAGACTGATTTAAGAATGCAGGTTAGTTCACTACGATTAGCAAGACTTGCAATTATGTCAGGCAAGCACATCCTCCTCTGTTCACTTGGGTTATTTATGTATAGCAGTAGATCATGAGGACATGGATAAAGGCATTGCACTTATTTTCTCCTTGAGCAGTTTCCACTGATGTCTCTGATCCTGATACTGAATGACAGAACCCTGAGGATTCTGTATTGTTGTAGTTCTAAACCTTTTGCTGTGGGGTTTAGCCTGTGGATAGGAAGAGTCAAACAAGAACAAGTTATACAGTTTCTCTGGCTAGATGATGAACAATACGTGCTTCCTGTCCTTATGATGTTCCCACATGTGGATGGTGAAGCAGGCACCAAGATGACTAAGCTAGAGCAACAAGATTTGGTGAATCCAGAGCTGACGAATAACAGTTCCTCTGGCATGGAAGCAAAGGAGGAAATTCCAGGCAAGGCAAAGGCCCAAATTTGTGAACCTGTGTGCCATGTGCTGGGGAAAATTGAAATCTTCCAATAAACTAGAATGAATGTTGTGTGTATGGGAAGCCTATGGACTCAATGAGAAGAATAATTAGTGAATGTGTCCATGTTGTCTATATTTTAGGTGGGTCAGAAGGAAGGATTGAGTGCAGAAGACAAAATGTTAATCTGAAGTGGGGTCATTTTCATATTTAGGCTTAAACAAGACTATAGACATTACCATTAAAGTATAGAAATAAAAAATATGATGATATTTTTAAGTGTCATAACTTCTAATTATTTGCCATCATATTTTTTGTTTACTCCCTTTCAAATACACTTAAGCATAATTTTAGCCTAGAAGAGAGCAAGACCTAATATTTGGCTAGTTCAGGGAGTGACTTACAAGCAAAGAGGTTCCAAACATGATTTTCCCAATTTCTTATATTTCTAAAGCAACCCAAGTAGAAATACTGGCAAAACATGACTGAATTTTCAAAAAATCAAGTCGCTTCTTTGGAGAGATGTTAAACTCCAGAGATCAATGTATAGACCTTTCCACTTTGCTTACAACTAGATAATACGTTCTTTTGAGCTGAAATGGCTTAGGACAAATTCTTTAACAAAAGAACTGATTAAACACTATTGTCACTAAAGCCTCACAATAGTTAAAGCATTTGAAGAGTTCTAAATAGGCTGAGCATTGACGTGTTAAAGGATTATATTGAGCGTCACCATATATACAGGAAAGTCTCCTTCAAAACCTACTACAGGGTATAATGGACCATACATGTCATTGTGAACAAATTGGCAAGATTCAAGGTTTTCTCTGGATTCTAGCATCTTTACAAAGAGAGTGTCTGTTGTTTTATAAAAGCATTTATTTACATCTTTATCAGGCATCCTCCAGTCCCACTGTGCTCAAACATGAGAGGTTAGGGCAATCTGTGGATTGGGGTGGCTTTCTCTTCTGAGTTACTCCCAGACTAGGAAAGTGATTCAGAAGAGTCACTGAGTGGGGAAACAGAGAACCAGGGATGCCTCTGTAGCTCTGACCTAACTTAAAGCTCCAGATGGGTCTGACCTTTTCTCACTTTGCAGTTTAGACCTGAAAAAAATGAGGCTGAAGTTGGCTCATCTTCCTCCCTTGAAAATGTTCTAAGAAGATGAACCACATTCTGTCCATACTGTCCAAGCCGCCAAACCATACTTTAGCACAGGGGCTTGTTTCATTAGTACAAGAATAAGTTGTCTTTCTTTTGCTAGAATGCTCACAACTTTAAAACCTACAAAAAATGAATGAATTATAATCTAGAACTTCAGATATCTGTATCATAATAGCTGGATATGCTTATGGAGTATGATAATGATCTTTTGCAGCAAAGTCTCACTTTGTACTCCACAAATACATACAATTATTATTTGAAAGTTAAATTAATTAGTTTAAAAAACAATCTGTAGAAATATCAGTGTCTTCTGGGGAGGAAATTATTACATACACATCAACATTTGCCCAAATTTTAATACTTTGTTACCCTATGTCACTTTTGTGAAGTGATTATAGGGAAATTTTTCTAAATATAGAGTTTATCATAAGGAAGTTTTCTTAACTATAGAATCTTAAAAGTGCACAAGGATATTCATTGCAATTTTGTTTTTAAAAGTAAAAAAACATTGGCTGGATGTGTTGGCTTATGCCTGTAATCCCAGAACTTTGGGAGACTGAGGTAGGCAAATCACTTCAGGCCAGAAGTTCGAGACCAGCCTGGCCAACACGGCGAAACCCCCTCTGTACTAAAAATACAAAAATTAATTGGGCATGGTGGTAGGCGTCTGTAGTCCCAGGTATGTGGGAGGCTGAGGCATGAGGATTACTTGAACTAAGGAGGTGGAGGTTGCAGTGAGCTGAGACTGCAGTGAGCCACTGCACTCCACCCTGGGCAATAGAGCAAGACTCCACGTCGAGGAAGGAAGGAAGGAAGGAAGGAAGGAAGGAAGGAAGGAGGAGGGAAGGAGGGAGGGAGGGAGGGAGGGAGGGAAAGAGAGAAAGAAAGAAAGAAAGAGAGAAAGAAAGAAAGAGAGAGAGAGTAAGGTAAAAATATATAAATAGCCTCTATTCAATATCACAGGTTGGCCAATAAATTTTGTATGTATGTGAAATGAAATCTTACACAACTGCTGTCATTCATAATTGTGAATAAAATGTAAACTTAAAAATTGTATGACATACTAAGGGAAACAGCATACAATCTGAATTCAAAATGTAATAAAAATGCATATTCTGTATGTACATGGAAAAATAATAAAATAGAACAAACAAATACCTAAATAAATATGCTAGTATAGAAGCATTGCGGGATTTTTCTTTAATTTTTTTTTTTTGTTTAGTGCCATTATATCCATCTTTAAAAAGATAACTTAAAAATGTAGCAATGAAGATTATAGAGCAAAAGAAAGCCACTGATGATGACTAAATGAATTACAATGTTGACATTCTAATTACCACCAGTTAATGATACGAAGTCAGTTTACAAATTAGATAACCTCTTGTGAGAACTGAGAGGTAGAAGTAGGATTTCATCACATGTTTCTAGTGAAGAATCTCACAGTAACAATGTGTGGCCAAGGAAGACAGAATATAAGAGAAGAAAAATAGGAAAACCAATAAGGTTGGCTTTCTGTTGCGTGTCGGGCACAACGTGGGTTTGGCTTTGCCTCCTTCATGTCCATTCTAGATTTACTAACAGTGGTGAACATGAGGTGCTTTACTTGCTGATCCAGTCTGTTGCATATCGCTTCCTCAATTTCCTTCGTCTATAACATGAGGGAGTTAGCTCAGTAATTTAAAGGGCAATCTCAGCTCTTAGCGGTATCTGATATTAGTATAGCCCTGGACATAATGCTAAAAGGATTTAGTAGATTCCATCACAATGAATGCCTTTGACAGAAAAAACATGGTAGCTAACTGAAGGTCATGGACCTGTCTTAGTGCTATGGAGGAGGATGAATCTGTCTGCATAGTGGATAGAGGGGTCCTCACAGAGACAGGGCCAGATGAGGTTGAGGGAAATAACCAGCCTGAAAGTTTCAGAAAAGTGATCTGAAGTTTTGGCAACTCCACTGAGTGTCCTTAGGTAATTTACCTGCCTGCTATTGGCCTCAAATCCCCATCTGTAAGAAGGGTTTAAAAATAGCTTCATCACCTTTTTTTTGCAGGGCTTCCTGAATGAAATAATGTACCTGTAAGTCCTTTAAAAAATACTAGTAGTTAATGAAGTGCTAAATACACAACAGGTTTATTTGTGCTCAATTTCAGCATTTGCTGTAGTGAGATTACTGCCAGTCATTCACTGAAAATTTCAAGTGGTATGATCTTTTTTTTTTTTTTTTTTTTTTTTTTGAGACGGAGTCTCGCTCTGTCGCCCGGGCTGGAGTGCAGTGGCCGGATCTCAGCTCACTGCAAGCTCTGCCTCCTGGGTTTACGCCATTCTCCTGCCTCAGCCTCCCGAGTAGCTGGGACTACAGGCGCCCGCCACCTCGCCCGGCTAGATTTTTGTATTTTTTTAGTAGAGACGGGGTTTCACCGTGTTAGCCAGGATGGTCTCGATTTCCTGACCTCGTGATCCGCCCGTCTCGGCCTCCCGAAGTGCTGGGATTACAGGCTTGAGCCACCGCGCCCAGCCGTGGTATGATCATTTTAAAAAGCAATCCCACAATGTGTATTTGGAGTCCTGAAAACATCACTTAACTTTGACCCAGCCATAGCAATTTCAGGGATCAATTCTAATGAAAATACACTAGAAACATATCCATGCCAAAGTTGTATTTACATGGAAATAATTTTAAAGACAGGCAAATGCTCAAAAATAGCAGTTTGATTAAGTAAATTAAGACATGATAGGACAGTCATTAACAATATTTACAAAGATGTTACAAATGCTTCTCTATATTGAGAAGAAAATCAAAATATAAAAGCCTAACTCATCTATGCAGTATATGTGCACAGTTGTGCAAACTATATACACATAAAACATGTAAGTATTTATCCTTAAGTGATGGAATTTTTCTAGTTTGAATTTTCTATATTATCTATGATTATTATATATTATTTTATAAACAGAAAAATATTTGTCAAAACAAATCAGAAAGGGTCAATTGTCACCAGCTACCAAAAGGCTGAATGGCCAATGTGGTATAGTTACTAAGAAAAATATTGTTCATATCATCTTATTTGTTCCTTTTATAAATGTCACATGTGCATACTGTACTTAAGACATTGTGAGCACACATTGGTTGATTATTTTTTATTTGCATTTCGGCTATTTTCAAGAGAAGGATAGCCAGTAAGAGATTAAAATTCTCAGGACAAGTGGGATACATTAAGATCTAAGACATACTATTTCAGTTTTAAGCAATTGTTTTTTCTTAATGTGTAAAGGAACTGCAAAAGAAAGAGTGTGAACTGAGTGTTCTAAACAACCGCGTTGCCTGTTAAAAAAAATCTAAAAGTATCACAGTGTGAATTAAGAAATAAAAAAAGGAGACAAAATCACCGCATTAAAAACAAAACAAAAGAGCCTCCATCTGTCTTGCCATTCAACCCCTAACCCTCCAAACAGTGTTATTTTTATTACTTCCTTCAATTAGTCTTTTGATAATGTGGTCACCAAATTGTAGTTTGAGGTGTGGTGTTCTTGTCATTTTTGCACTTGGAGGTTTCCCTAAATTCACTCACACTTATCCTTTGCAAATTTCTATTAAGGAAGAAAATAAGAGAACAAAACACTAGCGATGTCCCCCTTCCCCTCAAAGGCCTGCAATTTGATATTCTAAATATACCTAGAAGATGTGTTTAGTTGCAGTGACTTCTTAAGGACATTAAGGTTCTGGGGCTCACCCATTTCATTTCAGACAAACCTTGTCTGGAGAGTGTAAAATTTGAACCATTCATGAGACTGAAGCTGGTTTAATTGCTTTGAGTTTACAGATTGCATCCATTGTTTTAACTCCTTCACAGGTAAGAATAGAAAGGAATGAGATGTAATGGTTTGGCATCAAGGCAGCCCATATACAAAAGGCTAGCTCTGGGCCGGGCGCGGCGGCTCATGCCTGTAATCCCGGCATTTTGGGAGGCCGAGGCGGGTGGATCACGAGATCAGGAGTTCAAGACCAGTCTATCCAAGATGGTGAAACCTCGCCTCTACTAAAAATACAAAAAATTAGCCAGGCGCAGTGGCAGGTGCCTGTAAACCCAGCTACTTGGGAGACTGAGGCAGGAGAATCACTTAAACTCAGAGGGCAGAGGTTGCAGTGAGCCGAGATCACATGACTGCACTCCAGCCTGGGTGACAGAGTGAGACTACATCTAAAAGAAAGAAAGAAAGAAAAAAAGGCTAGCTCTGCTAGTGATTGCTGTCTAACTTGGAAAGAGTTGCCTCCTTGTGCGTCTAATATCCTTTGAGTTAAAGGGGTGCCTATTGATTACACTGCTGGCTAGATGACATGAGTTTGCACATGAAACCATGTCTAGCAGAGAATGGATGCTCAGTATATAAATGTTCTTCTTCTTATATATGAATATATTTTTAAGTAAAATAAAAAATTAAATACATGGGATCAGACCTGTGCTTTCAAGATTTTAACCTGGCAGGAAAATGAAAGCTGCATTACCACAGGAAGGATTCGTTGCTAGGAGAGAAGTTGAGACATTTTAAATGATCCATACATGAGCTAATAAATACCAGAGGGGGCTAATATTTACAGGGTGCATTTGAAAGGGTCTTACAATCCATAAGCTTGGGAAGGAATCAGTCAGCTGTCACTCAGAAATGAAAAAGCGTAGAGTGAGTTGAAAGATCCAGCCTTACAATACCAAGGAACAGATATCCCTGAAATTCTAAAGCCTAGTAAATAAAATTGAGAGAGCTTTGAGATACAGGGGCTAATTTCAACTCAGCTTCTTGACAGAGATCGGATAGGTATGGCATTCACACCTGTTGCTAAACAAGATGCTGCAGAACAAAAGTGAAGCTAAATTTTCCCATTGGGTTCCCCGGCATATGCAAAGATAATTAAGACTATAGCTTTTCAATCAACTATCTTTAGTCTCAAGAGAGACCCCTCAAATGGAAAGGGAATAGGAAAGAATGGGGAATAAGAAACAAGTATAACAGATCAGATAATACTAGCTTTTCAAGAACTGTGAGAATAGTCAAAAAGAATGGCTCAAGAAGGCATTGACATTAAATTAATTGGCATTAAATAGACAAAAAAAGCTGCTCATTTTTTGGAAGAATTGTAAAGAAATTTGGAACTTGAGTTAAATGATAAACTCTTTGAGACTAAAAACATATCTTAAGTTTTTCAACCTTCTGTAAGAGCTATATAGCACCCAAGAAGGAGTATATAGTTCTCAGTACTGACTTCAAATACGTCCAAAGAGGATAACAGAAAAGCAAGCATAACTACATAGGGTGGAACACAGCCGCCTTGGAGAAAAATATGCTGCATAGTCATAATTAAGTTTAGTCAGAAAAATCTTCTCTGACCCAGGACAGGAGGCCCTCCCAATCCACTCAGCGAAGATGCAGGTGTCTGTGTACCTGTGCCGCTGCCTGCTTCATCTTTCTGAATGAGATACAGGTGCTTATTGTAGTTATTCTCTCTGCCCCACATTATAATTTGAGTATTGGGGGCATAAATTATTTGTCTTTTTGGATTATACATGTCTTTTCTAAGACAAGACTCTTTGAATCTAAAGAAGAAACTACAAAACATCACCCTGAGACATCAGATTTTGAGCTTTATGCCCCAGATGGATGGAAACTGCGGGTTGTTCCACTTGTTGAGGAATGAGCATGTCACATGTGTGAAAAGAAGGGAGTACAGAAATGTTCGGTGAGCAGAAGAGTGGATTGTGGCAAAGACACTGTGCTCACCCAGCATCCCACCTGCTACACCACACTCCCCAGCCCTTCTGTAATTATCCAGGGAGCTATCGAAGGAAATAGCAAGTTTTCCTTCTGAAGTGCCCCAAATCTGGTGTATAACATTTCAGCTTTCTCTCTCTGCCACTCTATAGGAAGGCTGTGGGTCTGGATGGTGCAGCTCCAAGATAGTAAATGATCCATCAGCCTGGAAACACCCACCAGCTTCCCCTGTCTTCCTGAATTAGGCACATAACAAAAGCGAGAAATAAACTGTGGGTTATTTGTTTTGTAGCAGTCATTTAACCTATCTTGATTATTACACAGGCTATCTGGTGTAAAAGATAAAAATAGAGGGGAAGGCTACTAGGGTGGTAGTTTCAGAAACTTCTTCTTTCTACTGTTTTCAAGAAGAAATATTCAAATCTTTATCAAGTGACACAACTCAAAGTATATATAGCCAGGGCATCAAAGTCAAACTCAGGGCCATGTGCAGTTGTTTCTACTTTGGATATGGACATAGATGTTTCAGAAACCAGTGAAACAAACAGACAAAGTTATATGAGCCACATTTACTCAAACTATGACAGCGGAGGTAGGAATAAGAAAGCTACAGAGAAGAATCTAAAAATGTTTGCAATGATTTTTCTGTATCCTTATCTTTGCCTATCCTGGTGAAATGAAGGATTTGAGGATATATTTTTCCCAAATTTAAAAATAAGCCCTTCACTTATTTTCTGGTTCATTTTGCTTTCTCAGGAACTCTGACCTACGGATTAACCTCTTTTTTTCCACCTTTTTCCCAGATCCTCTCTTTCAGATTTTAAATCAGCTTTAGTAAAAAAAGATCTTCCCTGACCCAGGGCAAGAGTCCTTCCCAAGCCACTCAATGAGGCGGCAGGTTTCTGTGGGCCTGTGCTGCTGCCTGCTCCGTTCTTCTCCTTTCTGAATGAAACACAGGTGCTTACTGTAGTTACACCATGTCTACTTCACATTACAATGGCTAAACCTATAGCGTCTCAAACATATATATTATCTTGTCGTCAAGTCCTCATCCAACTATGATACCCTTTCTCCTGTCCTTCATAGAAGAACATAAGAAACTCCCTATATTTAGCATCTACATGTCTTTACTTCCCATTCACAGGTCAACTCTTGGCAAGCCATCAAAAAAAGTGGTTCTCGGACACCACAGAAATACAAAGTACCATCAGAGAATACTATAAACACCTCTACGCAAATCAACTAGAAAATCTAGAAGAAATGGATAATTTCCTGGACACTTACACTCTTCCAAGACTAAACCAGGAAGAAGTTGAATCCCTAAATAGACCAATAGCAGGCTCTGAAATTGAGGCAATAATTAATAGCCTACCAACCAAAAAAAGTCCAGGACCAGATGGATTCACAGCTGAATTCTACCAGAGGTACAAGGAGGAGCTGGTACCATTCCTTCTGAAACTATTCCAATCAATAGAAAAAGAGGGAATCCTCCGTAACTCATTTTATGAGGCCAACATCATCCTGATACCAAAGCCTGGCAGAGACACAACAAAAAAAGAAAATTTTAGACCAATATCCCTGATGAACATTGATGCAAAAATCCTCAATAAAATACTGGCAAACCGGATTCAGCAGCACATCAAAAAGCTTATCCACCATGATCAAGTGGGCTTCATCCCGGGGATGCAAGGCTGGTTCAACATTCGCAAATCAATAAACGTAATCCAGCATATAAACAGAACCAAAGACAAGAACCACATGATTATCTCAATAGATGCAGAAAAGGCTTTTGACAAAATTCAACAGCCCTTCATGCTAAAAATGCTCAATAAATTCGGTATTGATGGAACATACCTCAAAATAATAAGAGCTATTTATGGCAAACCCACAGCCAATATCATACTGAATGGGCAAAAACTGGAAAAATTCCCTTTGAAAACTGGCACAAGACAGGGATGCCCTCTCTCACCACTCCTATTCAACGTAGTGTTGGAAGTTCTGGCTAGGGCAATCAGGCAAGAGAAAGAAATCAAGGGTATTCAGTTAGGAAAAGAAGAAGTCAAATTGTCCCTGTTTGCAGATGACATGATTGTATATTTAGAAAACCCCATTGTCTCAGCCCAGAATCTCCTTAAGCTGATAAGCAACTTCAGCAAAGTCTCAGGATACAAAATTAATGTACAAAAATCACAAGCATTCTTATACACCAGTAACAGACAAACAGAGAGCCAAATCAGGAATGAACTTCCATTCACAATTGCTTCAAAGAGAATAAAATACCTAGGAATCCAACTTACAAGGGATGTAAAGGACCTCTTCAAGGAGACCTACAAACCACTGCTCAGTGAAATAAGAGGACACAAACAAATGGAAGAACATACCATGCTCATGGATAGGAAGAATCAATATCGTGAAAATGGCCATACTGCCCAAGGTTAGTTACAGATTCAATGCCATCCCCATCAAGCTACCAATGAGTTTCCTTTCAGAATTGGAAAAAACGGCTTTAAAGTTCATATGGAACCAAAAAAGAGCCCGCATTGCCAAGACAATTCTTTGTCATAAGAACAAAGCTGGAGGCATCACGCTACCTGACTTCAAACTATACTACAAGACTACAGTAACCAAAACAGCATGGTACTGGGACCAAAACAGAGATATAGACCAGTGGAACAGAACAGAGTCCTCAGAAATAATACCACACATCTACAGCCATCTGATCTTTGACAAACCTGAGAGAAACAAGAAATGGGGAAAGGATTCCCTATTTAATAAATGGTGCTGGGAAAATTGGCTAGCCATAAGTAGAAAGCTGAAACTGGATCCTTTCCTTACTCCTTATACGAAAATTAATTCAAGATGGATTAGAGACTTAAATGTTAGACCTAATACCATAAAAACCCTAGAAGAAAACCTAGGTAGTACCATTCAGGACATAGGCATGGGCAAGGACTCCATGTCTAAAACACCAAAAGCAGTGGCAGCAAAAGCCAAAATTGACAAATGGGATCTCATTAAACTAAAGAGCTTCTGCACAGCAAAAGAAACTACCATCAGAGTGAACAGGCAACCTACAGAATGGGAGAAAATTTTTGCAATCTACTCATCTGACAAAGGGCTAATATCCAGAATCTACAAAGAACTCAAACAAATATACAAGAAAAAAACAACCCCATCAAAATTGGGCAAAGGATATGAACAGACATTTCGCAAAAGAAGACATTCATACAGCCAACAGACACATGAAAAAATGCTCATCATCACTGGCCATCAGAGAGATGCAAATCAAAACCACAATGAGATACCATCTCACACCACTTAGAATGGCAATCATTAAAAAGTCAGGAAACAACAGGTGCTGGAGAGGATGTGGAGAATTAGGAACACTTTTACACTGTTGGTAGGATTGTAAACTGGTTCAACCATTATGGAAAACAGTATGGCGATTCCTCAAGGATCTAGAACTAGATGTACCATATGACCCAGCCATCCCACTACTGGGTATACACCCAAAGGATTATAAATCATGCTGCTATAAAGACACATGCACACGTATGTTTATTGCGGCACTATTCACAATAGCAAAGACTTGGAATCAACCCAAATGTCCATCTGTGACAGACTGGATTAAGAAAATGTGGCACATATACACCATGGAATATTATGCAGCCATAAACATGGATGAGTTTGCGTCCTTTGTAGGGACATGGATGCAGCTGGAAACCATCATTCTTAGCAAACTATCACAAGAACAGAAAAACAAACACCGCATGTTCTCACTCATAGGTGGGAACTGAACAATGACATCACTTGGACTCGGGAAGGGGAACATCACACATCGGGGCCTATCATGGGGAGGGGGGAGGGGGGAGGGATTGCATTGGGAGTTATTCCTGATATAAATGACAAATTGATGGGTGCTGATGAGTTGATGGGTGCAGCACACCAACATGGCACAAGTATACATATGTAACAAACCTGCACGTTATGCACATGTACCCTAGAACTTAAAGTATAATTAAAAAAAAAAAAAAAGATAGTTTAAAAAAAAAAAAAAAGTGGTTCTTCCTATGAAGTCATCAATGCCTCCATGACAGTAATATCACTTAACACGTCGAGTCCTCTGCAGCCTTGGCTCTCATAAGCATTTGACACGCTCTCATTCATTTTTTAAACATTCTTTCTGCTTGAATTCTATGGACTATTCATTTACTCCTGATTTGCCCTCAGGTTCTTTTTATCATTTATTTTCTGTTGCTTAGACTTTCATGTTTGGAGTTTTTCAAGGCTGGATTTTAAGTGTTTTTTTTTGTTTGTTTGTTTTTGTTTGTTTTTTGCTTTGTTTTTGTTTTTACAGTAGAGTCTTTCTCTCGGGGAATTCTTATACTCCCATGGTTTCAATGATAAAAATTATATTCAAAGCCAAGACCTCTCCTTCTAGATCCAGACACACATATTCAGCTGCCTTTCCAATGTCTCCACTTAGATGCTGCAGGGAGACCTGAAACTCAGCGTATCATAAATATCTTACTTTGGTGTTTCCTACTGTAGAAAAAAACATGCCCTACTGAATTTTCCAATCCAGAATCTCCTCCACTCCCTCTTTTCCAAACACATTCTCTCAATTCTAAGTCTTATATATTTCCAAACACCATTGGTTATTTTTTGTCTCCTCTTATACTCCTTAGCCTATCCCAACATAGTAAGTTACATGTAGCTTTCCCTGCTGGGTACTTCTCTATACAGCATCCATAGTGATCTATGAAAACATAATTCTGAACTTTTACTTCACCTAGTACAAACTTGTCAATGATTTTCAATTACTGTCATGAAAAATACCAATCCTTAACATGACCTCCAAGGCCTCAAATGAGATGACCCTGCTTCTCTCTCTGGTATTTTTTTGTTTCATCCCTAATTCTTTTTATACATCATAATTTTTTTGATATCCTCTTTCATATGGACTCTTTATATGTTATTCAGAACAGAAAGACTAAATTTGTCTGATGGCAACGTATTTTTCAGATGTCCCATTTATATTCTATTCCCAACGTCCTTGACTATATTAGAATCCATTTACTTTTTTGGTAACACTCACCACAGTTGTAATTATTTAATCATTGGTATATTTTTGAGGCATACATATTTTTTCTCTTGACTGTGAGTGCCACGTGACTGAGAACCCCATTTGTCCTTCAGCAGCAAATCTTTAGTCCCCAGGACGGTGCTTGCCACAAAATTGGCTCTCAATAAATAGCTGTTGATTTATCAAGGGACACATTGGTTCATTCACTTTAAAATCAGTAAGGAATAAATAAAAGTAGACAAATGGAGAACTAAATGTCACAATCAAACCACCATTGAATATGTCTGTCCATCCTTTTGATTGACAGAAACTGTGGTAAATGAGAAAAACATTTTCTTGCTCTTCTCTCAGGACTTCTCTCACCTTGCTGATGGCCAGTGAGGGAAGACCAGGAAGGCTCCTGCTAGTCTGAATTGAGGCTGAAAGAAAAGGAATCTTGGAGCAGGTGGCACAGAACAAGATGACTCTGGCCAGGTCTAAAACTCAGGGGTGAAAAGGATCCCCAAGACTTCCTTTAGGATCTGGCATGTGATAAGAATCCTCATCAGGATTTGGACCAAAGTGATAAACAGAGATTAAGAGCTTGCATTGGCACAGTATTGCTGCCAGTTAATTGCTCCTCTAGGTAAGAAGCAAGTTGGGTAAAAATAAAAGCACTTGCCACTAAAATTAACTCATAACTGGGTACCAGGGCACTATTCTAAGCTGTTGCATGCATGACCTCATTTATTCTTTACAGAAATCCTACTGAGTAGGTGGTACTTTTATACCATTTTTATACATGTAGAAAACAAGGCATGGGGAATTAATTAACTTGCCCAGTAATTCCTAGTTGAAAGGTGGTAGGACCTCCATTCCAACCCAGGAAGTCTGCATGCAGAACCTGCATCCTAAACCACTGTGCATTTCACTAGAGAACTAAAGAGCAGTGTTTGGCCATTCTATTCAGGATTTTAATCTTTTAATGTTTTATTGATTAAAATTTTTTTTGGGACAGGGCGTTGCTCTGTCACCAGGCTGTAGTGCGGTGGTGTGATCATAACTCACTGTAGCCTTGAATTCCTGGGCTCAAGTGATTCCCCGCCTCAACCTTTGGAGTAGCTGGGACTACAGGCATGTGCTACATGCCTGGTTAATGTTTTCATTTTTATTTTTGTAAATAGGGGGCCTTGCTTTGCTGCGCAGGCTGATCTTAAACTCCTGGCTTCAAACGATCCTCTTGCCTCAGCCTCCCAAAGTGCTGAGATTTCACGCATGAGCTACTGCACCCGGATCTACTCAGGTTTTATGTAAACTTGGTGAGATAAATCCTGGTGAAAACATTTTGTTGTAAATTTTGCCTCATTCAGTAACAGGATCCTTCAATTGTTTTCTATTCTCCATACAAGAAAATCTTCGAGCATTTGGTTCAATATGGAAAATATTATTTTCAGAAATCAAGTGTATCCACTCAGCTTTATATTTAACAAGTACACTACATTATTTTCAAATGCAGTTACCTGTGGTGTAGTGTTGGCACATCATATTTCTTTTCTACACATAAGATGCACATATTTGATAAGCCTCTAATTTATTCTTAGGTTTGCAATTGGAGAAATCAGCTTCATTGTCAGTAAAAGCTAAGTGTAGAGATCCTCCCAAGTGAGAGAAAAGAATAACTTGGTAAGTCATATTGGAAATAGCTAAATGGATTTTTTATTAAATTTTTTAAATTTTATGTGAATTTTTATGTGAATGAAGCAGAAAGATTTTAAGGCTTGGAGGTAAATCTTCTAGCACATCAAAGTTTTAAAAAATAAAGCTCCATTAATGTTCTTTTTTCAATGATGGTATGATGTGATTTAGTGTGTCAGAAGTCACACATTGACCCCAAATATATCCACATTAGACTACACATGGTGTTCAAAATTCTGACATTTTTAACATAATTCTTTCAAGTTTTGGTGATATCCCTAGTTAAATTGCAAATACTCTGCCTAAAGACAGAAGTTTATGCCAAAACTACTCATTAGCACATTAATATCACATTTTCTCAGATACTGTCTAGCAAGACAGGGTTGAGAATAACATTGTAAGGGACAGGAGAAGACCAATGGATGAGGTTCTAGTGCTTTGAGCAGACATAATGGGCAGTCTGGATAAAGCAAAGGCCAGAACTAGGCTGAAGAATACCTTAAGAATGAAGGAGGGCAAGAGAAACAGAGCAGGGACATGCAAAGAGAAGTCTGGCCAAGACATAAAATTAGCTCAATTGCTTTCTCGATGTTGTCCAGCACTCACTATGACCTGGCTAAGTACCCCGGTGTATTACGGTATCTCTGAAGAGTTTTGAAAGAAATTCAGAACGCTTGATTATTGTTCTGTCTACTACTTACCTATGAGTGCTTTGAGATCACCGTCAGAGGTGGACTAGACTTCAGAGCTGGAAAAGCCCACAGGTCCACTTACATAGCGTATGCTGAATTTGTGAGCATGAACAATATCTAGGGGTGACCTCGTCCTCTTTGAAGATTCAGATTTTCCATCTGATATGGATCCTGGAACTCTGTATTTTTGATAAATATCTCATGTGATTCTCATAATCAGTCAAGTTCAGAAAACCCCATTCAACAGATCAAAAAAACAGCCCTGGAGAGAACGAACTTGCCCAAAATAACATCATGATGAGATTCTTGCTGAGTTAAAAATCTAAAAATCCCAACTCAAAATGCATGTTCTATTCACTAGCCTAAGCCCTTCCCAGCTGTGCTTTGATTTATCTAGTTATAAAACTGGCCTGATGCTTTTTTTTTTTTTCCTTTTTTTGTGATTTCTAATGTAAGCTGCAGCCCTGGATAAATCAGATGAGAAGGGTGGGGAGGAAAGATTAGATTGCTCTGGTGTTAACCTTTTAATTAAATCAATGGCTTGTACCTCTAATAAAGGGAGCGTTAAAGTGGAAAATGGAAGAGAACTACTAGGACATATTAAATGCCCTCATTTGTGGGGAGAGCTGAAAGCGAAAGTGCGGGGAAGCAGGAATTCATCCATTTGCATGGAGGAGTCCAGAGGATAGAACTCGGTGGGGCTCTGGATTGTTAGAAACAATACACAGGCCTACAGATGCTTCTGCAGTGGCTCCGTTCATCCCCAGAGAACACCTATTAGCAGGTTGGAGCAGGCCCAGGAAAGCAAGCTGCCTTGTTATTAATGGCAAATGACCCGCGGATGATGCTGTCAAAGAGCCTCTCTCCATCTGACCCACGTTCTCCACTCCATATCATTCTGTTTATGGTATTGTTTTTGGAATTACATTCAGGTTGGGTCAGAAGTCTGCTTCCCTGTTTCTAGAAATGGCTGGTAGCCAAAGTGCTTTTGTATTGAGAACTAATTGGGGTTGAAGCGAGGTGATGCGGTCAGCTTTTGGAGCTAGTACAAAGGAAAATGTCTCGAGAACCTATTTTTAACTGCCTTGGCGCCTAAATTGGCCACTGGAAGGGGAAGCTGCTCCGAGTGGTCAATAAGTAGATTCCTAATGTATCACACCTGAGACCAAATTGGTGCCAGCTATTATGGACTTTATTTTAGAAAGGGGATGTTTTTCATCATCATATTGTTCAGTTCCCTTTACCCACCTGATACTTCCTGTTTATGGAAGGCTACATGGCACAGTATAAAAAATGAACAAGGCCGGGCGCGGTGGCTCAAGCCTGTAATCCCAGCACTTTGGGAGGCCGAGACGGGCGGATCACGAGGTCAGGAGATCGAAACCATCCTGGCGAACACGGTGAAACCCCGTCTCTACTAAAAATACAAAAAAAAACTAGCTGGGCGAGGTGGCGGGCGCCTGTAGTCCCAGCTACTCGGGAGGCTGAGGCAGGAGAATGGCGTGAACCCGAAAGGCAGAGCTTGCAGTGAGCTGAGATCCGGCCACTGCACTCCAGTCCGGGCGACAGAGCGAGACTCCGCCTCAAAAAAAAAAAAAAAAAAAAAGAACAAATTCAGGTGAGACAGTCTTGGGTTTGAATACCAGATCTGTTCCATTTTACATATATGATGTATTACGTAAACTCCCCAGGCTTTATTGTTTTCATCTATCAATTGAGGATAATATTTTTTCCTAAGGTTTTTAAAATAGAAATTTATTTAAATGAATATGTCATTTTCTAGCAGATAAAATTGTTAGATTATACATTCTTTGAGCACATATTTCTGTCCTAAAGAGCCTCACTTATTCATTGCTATAACCAGAATTCACTATGAGACTTGGCAGGGGAAATAAACTTAATATATATGTTTAAGTGAATGAATGAATTCATAATTAAAAAATGACACTGGGTGCATTTAGATTCTTCACAAATCCTTAATCGCCTACTTACACTTGCAGTTAATGTCTCTAACATTTATTCAACTTTGGCTTTTTTTTTAAATTTATACTTCTTGAGCACGACCTATATGCCAAATCCTGTATGATTTGCTGAGGGAAACTTCAGATGAATGAACCACCACCCAGGCCCTCAAAAAGTAAGAGCCTACCCAGATTTACACTAAAATAAATAATAATTTAAATATAGGTATTGATTTTGATTGAGGAGAAAATAGAATTCTAGGGAAACATTAGAGTATGGCATTTATCCACACCGGGGACTCAGGTTGGTTTCTAGAAGTAAATCTAATATTGCTATAATGTACCACATACAGGACTTTCAAGTATGCTTCTACGTGTGTGTGTGTGTGTGTGTGTGTGTGTGCGTGTGTGTATGTGTGTCCATGTCTTAAGTATTTGAGTTTTAGAAATACATGCGCCAGTATTTTCATACAAACTCAGCACATTCTGGGAGAGACAGAGGTTGTATACTTTGGACTGATGACTTCCTCAGCTGTCTTATTTGTTTCTTTGTAAGGGTTTGAATATGAGATCTGCCCTTTGCTAGATACATGTCTTAAACTCCCCAAGCTTTATTGTTTTCATCTATCAATTGAGGATAATATTCTTTTTTCTTGTTATACAGAGGAAGACTCAGAGGAAGACCTCTTGTTATACAGAGGAAGACTCAGAGGAAGACCTCTTGTTATACAGAGGAAGGACTCAGAAGCTAGTAAACTTCATTAGCAAATCCTAGATATGCTTTTTTTTTTTCCAGTGGTAGCCAAAATCCTATAGAAGTTGAGATACAAGGTTGAGAGTGGACGTTTGTTCTAATTAATATAACTGATGATGGGAAAAGATGTGCCTGCTGTCCTGGAATGATGAGTGTGGTAGACAATCTCAAGGAGGTGAACACCAGAAATGGGAATAATTAGATGTTATGCTTGGAAGTACTCTTTTTCAGTTGTGTTGGAAAAATAGAGGCAGCTTGGAAGACATGTTATTTGACTCAACTGCATCCCCATCATGCCTCCCTAGCAACAGCACACAGTGCAGGCCAAAAATAATTTTTGATTGACTTGTATTTGATTTCGAGGTAGAACAGGGTATTATGAGCTCTGAGCTCAAACTCAGGCCAAACCGAACTCCATCAGCAGATTTCTTAATAAAAAAGCAAGGTCCCTGCAGGAATTCTACACTTCAGCGTTATATCCGGCAGCTGTAATTCAACTTCTGAGACACCCTCTTCCAGCCAGCTGATGTCAGAGTTTCTTGGAATGTAGTCTGTATCTCTTGGGTAAAGCTATATTCCTGTGCTGAGGTGGGACATACTCTTTAGCTGCTGCATTCAGAGCATAAATCAAGTGAGATTGAAAGGTATTTTAGAAAAACCTGGTATAATCTTAAACTGCTAACTCTCCTCCCAGTAAGGATACTGTTAAAGCGAACTAAATATGGCCTGAGAAGGACTCTGTATTTCCATATTTGAGTCCTTCTGGGTGAAGTGTAACCTAACTTAACAGGTAGAAAAGATTGAAAACCTAGCTTAGGAGAATGCACCTGTAACAATAACAGTCTTGGCCAATCCAAGCAGCCGTACTTCAATCACTCATACACTGCTAAGTGTTCAAACTGTGTTCAAATAGGACAACCACCAACCTGTAACCAATCCAGCTGTTTCTGTACCTCACTTTTGATTTCTGTACATCTCTTTCTTTTTTTTTGTCTATAAATTTGTTCTGACCATGAGGTACCCCTGGAGTCTCTCTGAATCTGCTGTGATTCTGGGGGCTGCCCAATTCATGAATTGTTCATTGCTCAATTTAACTCCTTTAAATTTAATTCAGCTGAAGCTTTGTTTTTTAACAATACCGGTGAAAGACAAAGCAGCTCTGAGTCTAGTATATAGAAGACACCCAGTAAGTGTGAAACATGCCCGGATTCCTGTGTGTATATTTTAGGCAGACATTTTAGTTGGCAAAATATTTGGTTTCCAAAATCCAAATAATATGGTTATGTTCCTGTTACCTAACACAACACACATCCCAACCCTTATGCTTTCTCTAAAATCCACCCATCATCCGTGTTACACGGGAGGCTTGGGAGTTAGTTGTCTGATCATCATTTTGGACATAGGAATGGCATGTGAAAAGTTACAGTGGTCACACATGTGGAACACATGTAGGGCACTGATGTGGCACCTATTTTGGCAAGAAGTTGGACAAAATATCTGATAGATACATTACTGCCAGACCATGGACAGCCCTGAGCATAGGACAGAAGGGATATATAACATTGACTGAGTTTCTGTTGGGACTCTAGAATGGCATATGACAAACATCATGCACGTGTTGTGGCCCTCACTGTCCCTACACGATTTTTTGCGTCCCTCTTTTTCTGCTAGGAAAGATGAAACTCAGAGACTATAAATAACTCTCTCTCAGTCACAGAGTGAAGAGATGGCAGAACTTGGATGTGAATTCAGATCTAACTGAATCAATGTCTGTATTTTTAATGAAACATCTATTTTAGGTCCTTGAGTAAAGGGTAAATCTAATACTAGGCACAGGTGAGATGTTAGAAATGCTTGTTTTTTTATCCCTCTCCTATTTTTTTCTGTCTTTTACTAATCCTGTTCTTGTCATATTAAAATCTTTCTCACCCAGGTTGTTCTGTTCCCAAAGGAAATTACTCTCCTCTGGCTGTCACTGTTTATAAGCCCATGTGCCAATAATGACTAACGTATCAAAGAGCACCCCATCCAAAAGAGGTTGTAATTTTAATGGGTGAGGCAAAAATGCCTTAAAGACATACTGTGAAATAAAGTCTCAAACATGTGTTCTCAATAAATAGGAGAGGTAGAATCAGATGGAGTTTCAGATGGGGGCAGGGAGGACGTATTTTTTCTCAATTGTCCTCAAATCACATTCTACTGGACACCTTTTAATGACTGATACTTGATTAAGACTTATTTTTAAAAACTCATTCATTCGTTCAATATATGGCCATTAGCAAAACTCTACACCAGGAATGACAACAGCATTGGGGATACAGAGAAGAAAGGTATAGTCACTTTCCTCAAAGAGCACACCATCCCATGAGAGAGGCTGTCAAGCACACAGGAGATCAGAGCACAGGGCAATGGGTCAAGTGATAACAAAAAGTGGTGTGAGGGCATGGAAGGAATCTTTTAAGTCAGACTGTGAGGTCAAGGTCCACTTCATGCCTCCTCTCAAAAAGCAGAATTTGAGCTGAATGGAAAAATTCACAGAAAATGGCTTGAAATAAAAGTAAGGGATTATAAAAGAAAAAATATATTGTCCTAACTCTGGAGGCCCTCTCAGTCTACCAAGGTGCCCAATAAATGCTTAACCCAAATTATATAAGTCTTTCAACACTGAAACAAATATTGTTAATTTGTTTATGGCAGTGTTATCATCTCTCCATAGGTCATAACTTGTGTCAAGGTGAGAAAGTTCTGGATCCTGTAGCACTGTGCTGTCCAATACAGTAGGTTCTGCTACATGTGGTTGTTGACCATGTGCAATGTGGTTGATGTGACTGAGAAACTGAATTTTTAATTGATTTGTAATGTGCCATAACTATAAAATACATACTGAGTTTTGAAAACCTAGTCTGAAAAAGCAAATTGGAGCTAACTCATTTTTTTGGTTGTTATATCTATTGATTACATAGGGAAGGGCATATTGGGTTAAAGGCAATATAAGATTTTAAACAGTGGGGGAAACAGCATCCTATGAAGAGGGACTAGCACAAGCAAAGAAAAGAAAGCGTGGGAGAGCAAGGCACATATAGGCAATTTCTTAGCTCAGCTGCTATAACAACATACCAGAGATACTGGGTGGCTTAAACAGCAGAAATGTATTCCCCATAGTTCTAAGGGCTGAGAAGTCCAAGATTCAAGGTGCTGGCTGTTTTGTTTTCTGGGGAGTGTCCAATTCCTGGCTTGTAGACAGACACCTTCACAGGCAGAAGACAGGGGAAGAGAGAGAAACATACTCTCTCAGGTCTCTTCTAATGGCATTTATTCCATTGTGAGGACTCACCCTCAGGACCTAATTACCTCCTAAAAGCCCCATCTCTAAATACCATCATGTGGAGGATGAGGGTTTCAAAATACGCATCTAGGGTCGCAATGTTCAGTCTGTATCAGGTAATTACAAATCATTCATTACAGCTAGAGTGATGGATGCACATACAGGAATATCAGAAAGATGAAAATGGAGACACTGAGAGGAGCTCAGTCAAAACAGGGTTGTTAGTGTCTATTTAAGGAAACTGAAAGACAGGCAGATGACAGAAACATGGTGGGTTTTGTTTCAGAGCACCACAATAAAGCAAGTTACATGCATGTTTTGTTTTCCTAATGCAAATTTAAGTGACGTTTATACCATACTGTAGTCCATTAAGCGTGGAGCAGCATTATGTCTAAAAAACAGTATATACACCTTAATTTAAAAGTATTACTAAAAAAATGCTGTTGAAGATTGTGCTGCTATAAGCATGCATGTGCAAGTATCTTTCAATCAGTGAGTGGATAAAAATATGTGATATATATATATGTATATATATACACATACACACACACACACACACATATATATATATATACACACACACCATGGAATACTACTCAGCCATAAAAAGGAGTGAAATAGTGGCATTCACAGCAAGGTGAATTCAGTTGGAGACTATTATTCTAAGTGAAGTAACTGAGGAGTGGAAAACCCAACGTTATATGTTTACTCATAAGTGGGAATTAAACTATGAGGATGCAAAGGCATAAGAATTATACATTGGACTTTGGGGACTCCAGAGAAAGGGCGGGAGGGGGGTGAGGGATAAAAGACTACACGTTGGGTACAGTGTACACTGCTTGGGTGATGGATGCACCAAAATCTCAGAAATCACTGCCAAAGGACTTATTCATGTAACCAAACACCACCTGCTCCCTAAAACCTATTGAAATAAAAAATAAAGTTTTAAAAAAAGAAATAAGTAAATAAATAAAACGAGAATTCCTCAGTATCATCAAATATTTGGCCAAAGTTTACCCCTCCCCACTGAATCTTACAATGATTTGAAATCTTCTTAACACAAAGAGCTGATAAATGTTTGTGGTGACAGACATCTCAATTATCCTGATGCGACCATTACGCATTGTATGCATGTATCAAAATATCACATGCACCACATAAAAATGTACAATTATTTTATGTACGAATAAAAACAAACAAACAAAAAAGAAATGCTCTAGGAACTGGAGATACAGAGATGAGTAATGCACGGCCCTTGCCCTCAAGGAGTTAATCATCTAGTGAATAGAACAATCACATATCAGAAGATTACAATTTGGTAAGTGCAACAGTGCATCACGGAGTGCAGAGGAATTGATGTCTGAGATAAGCTTCAAAGGATGATTAGGTGTTGAGAGAGAGTGGGGCTGGAGAAGGCCAAGGTGGGCAGAGGGAATGGCATGAAGAAAGGTACAGAGGAAAGAGGTATATGAAAAACAAATAAATAAAAGTATTACTAAAATATGTTAATGATCATCTGAGTCTTCATGGAGTGCTAACCCTTTTGCTGGCAGAGTCTTAACTCACTTTTGATGGTTGCTGACTGATAAGGGCTGTAGTTGCCAAAGACTTTGCCATTCCACATACAGAGCATAAGCAGAAGAAATGTAGCATAATTCTTAAGGGCCCTTGAATTTTGGAATGGTAAATGATCATCTGCTTCACCAGCTGCATTAACCCTGAACAAGAGAGTCAACTTGTCCTTTGAAGCTTTGAATCCAGGAATTAGTATCCTTTCTAGCTATGAAAGTCTTAGATAGCATCTTCTTCCAATAAAAGGCTGTTTTATCTATATGGAAAATCTGTTGTTTAGTGCAGCCACCTTTGTTAATTATCTTAGCTAATCACCTGGTAACTTACTGCAGATTTTCCATCAGCATTTTCTGCTTCACCTTGCACTTTTATGTTATGAAGACAATTTATTTCCCTATATCTTATGAATCAACCTCTGCCAGTTTAAACGTTTCTTCGGCAGCTTCCTCACCTCTCTTAGTGTGCAAAGAATTGAAGAGAACTAGGGCTTTGCTCTGGATTAGGCTTTGACTTGAGAAAATGTAGGTAGTTTGATCTTCTCTCCAGACCACTAAATCTATCTCTGTTTCAGCAATAAGGCTATTTGGCTTTCTTATCATTTGTACATTCATGGAAGTGGCACTTTTAATTTTGTCCAATAACTTTTTCTTTGCATTCACTACTTAGGCGTTTGGCACAAGAGACCTAACTTTCAATTTATCTCAGCTTTTAACATGTCTTCCTCACTAAGCTTAATCATTTCTAGCTTTTGATTTAAAGTGAGAGATATGCCACTCTTCCTTTCACTTGAACACTATAGGCCATCGTAGGGTAATTAATTGGCCTAATTTCCATATTGTGTCTCAGATTACAGGGAGGATTGAGGAGAGTGGGAAAGCTGAGAAGACGGCTGGCTAGTAGAACAATCAGGACACATGCAACATTTATCAATTAAGCTCACCATCTTAATGGCATGTGGTTCACGGTGTCCCAAAACAATTACGATAATAACTTCAAAGATTACTGATTATAGTTCACCATAACAGATATAACAATAATGAAAAAGTTTGAAATATTGCCAGAATTATCCAAATGTGACAGACACCAAGTGAGTACATGCTGTTGGAAAAAAATGGCACCAACAGAATTGCTAAATTTAGGTGATTGTCACAAACCTTCACTTTGTGGGGGAAAAAATGCAATATCTTTGAGGTACAATAAAGTGAAGTGCAATAAAATAAGTCATGCCTTTATCTAGACCCTGAAGGCCATGGCTTCGCTGGAGAATATGAAACAGTTTCTGAAATAAAAATTCACAGGCAACGTTTTCATTTAAAGGCATGACAAATGCAGGTTTTAGTGAGAGTGATCCATTGGGTAGTACTCCTAAATACCGAAATTCTCTTTGAAAGCACCTCATACATTGCAACTGCTAGGTAAGTAATTGGTAACTGATTATATTTTTTTTTCCAAAGAAAGCATACTGTAGTGCACTTACAGCTGCTAGTCTCTCCTCCTATCCTTAGAACTCTACTCACAGGCAGAAAACACAATCAAGGAGCTAAAGTTATAGGTTATAGATGCTATCAAAAGGAGCATCTCTGTCATTGGAAGTGACTTGTAATTATCGCCAATGTCCACTAGGTGGCAAACAGCCGTGGATCCTGGTGTAACTGGGTCGGCTCCCTATTCTGGCTACTGTCTCCTCAGTGAAAAGGTCTTAGAAATTCTCCTACATAACGTTATCTCATTGTTCTCATTAGTTTCAAATAACTTCTTGGTTTCTGCCTTAATTTTATTATTTATCCAGGAGTCATTCAGGAGCAGATTGTTCAATTTCCATGAAGTTGTGTGGTTTTGAGTGAGTTTCTTAATCCTAAATTTTAATTTGATTGTACTGTGGTCTGAGAGTTGGTTTGTTACGATTTCAGATCTTTTGCATTTGCTGAGGAGTATTTTACTTCCAATTGTGTCGTCGATTTTAGAATAAGTGCCATGTGGAGCTGAGAAGAATGTATATTCTGTTGATTTGGGGTGAAGAGTTCTGTAGATGTCTACTAGGTGCACTTGATCCAGAGCTGAGTTCAAGTCCTGAATATCCTTGTTAATTTTCTGTCTCATAGATCAGGCTAATACTGACAGTGGGGTGACAAACTCTCCCACTATTATTGTGTGGGAGTCTAAGTCTCTTTGGAGGTCTCTAAGAACTTGTTGTATGAATCTGGGTGCTCCTGTATTGGGTGCATGTAGGAATAGTTAGCTCTTCTGGTTGAATTGTTCCCTTTACCTTTATGGAATGCCCTTCTTTGTCTTTTTTGATCTTTGCCAGAGGCTAGGATTGCAACCCCTGGGTTATTTTTTGTTGTTGTTTAATTTTTAATTTTAATTTTTATTTTTTTGCTTTCCATTTGCTTGGTAAACATTCCTGTATCCCTTTGAGTGTGTGTGTGTCTTTACACATAAGATGGGTCTCCTGACCACAGCACACTGATGGGTCTTGACTCCTTATCCAACTTGCTAGTCTGTGTCTTTTAATTGGGGCATTTAGCCCATTTACATTTAAGGTCAGTATTGTTATATATGAATTTGATTCTGTCATCATGATGTCATTTGGTTATTTGCACACTAGTTGATGCAGTTTCTTCATTGTGTCATTGGTCTTTATATTTTAGTGTGCTTTTGCAGTGGCTGGTACCGGGTTTTCCTTTCCATATTGAGTGCTTCTTTCAGGAGCTCTTGCAGGGAAGCCCTGGTGGTGACAAAATCCATCAGTATTTTCTTGTTTGTGGCAGCACAATTTTCAACTGCATTTTTTAGTAATATTTTTAAGGTATATCAACTGTTTTTTAGACATAAAGCTGCTCCACACTTAATGGAATATGCTATAGTGTAAATGTTACACATTATGATGTAAATTTGGATTGTGAAAACAAAAAAAATTTATGTAACTTGCTTTATTGTGGTGCTCTGAAACAAATCCCATATTGTCTCTGTCATTTGCCTGTCTTTCTGTTTTCTTAAACAGCCCCTAGTAGCCTCCTTTTGACTGAGCCCTTCTCAATGTCTCCATTGCTTCAAGTCACCTTCAACTCCTCCTGTAGTTAACTGTTTCTTAATATCTTTATTTCATTTTTTCTTTAGGAAGTGTTGAGGAGATAGGGGAAGTTTAGTCTGGAAGGCTACAGATTCTAAAGTTCTTCTCATAAAAAAATTGTTGTTCTGGACTCTCCTTTGAAATTCATATTTATCTTTTCCAATCTCTTTTATTGTGTGATAAACTATTCTTTTCAAAGTATTTTTTTTTTAATTTCAAATAAAAACCAACTCCAAGTGAAGCTGTTTGAGATCATCCATAAATGCACTTGTGTGGTGGACAGAAACTCATATGCTGGATTTGGCCAAGGCTGGATTCAAATCCCGCCTCCAGTGCCTGTGGCACCTGACCCCTGACATCTGGCCTCTCTTACAGTGTGCTTTTTCCTCCCAACCAATATGGGAGTAAGCCTGAGGAAATAGTGTGTTCTCATTTCACAGTTGACTCATGTGATTTTAGAGCAAAATATTTAAAGGGGAAGAAAGGAGAGCTTGATTTTTGCAAGTATAAAGAAGGCATGAATGACATCACGCATCCAAAGACCTTTCCTTTTTTTTTTTAAGAAGAAAAAATAAATAAATAAATGGGATACATGTGCAGAATGTGCAGGTTTGTTACATAGGTATATGTGTGCCATGGTGCTTTGCTGCATCTATTGATCTGTCCTTTAAGTTCCCTCCCCTCACCCTTCACCCCCCAACAGGCCCTGGTGTGTGTTGTCCCCCTCTCTGGGTCCATGTGTTGTAGCAAAATGGTATAGATTCTAGCCCTGCATATATTAGAACCTGGCTGTTTGACTTAGTCTAGCCACTTGTTTTTCCTGGGCCTCAGTTTTCTTATCTGTATAGTGAACACATTGGAGAACCACTAACTTTTAATTCTTCTTCAATGAGCACTAATGAAGAGCCAGACTCTGTGCTAAATGATTTGTGGCAATACCTCCTTTCTCACAACCACCTTATGAGACAGGCAGTCATTTACTCCCATATTGGTTGGGGGGAAACAGCAAACTCTAGGTGAGGCCAGATGTCAGGTCTCAGGGATGGCAGGTACTGGAGGCAGGTTTTGAATCCAGGCTCAGCCAACTCCAGAGTCTGAATTTCTGTCCACCACACAAATGCATTTATGGATGATCTCAAAACAGCTATTTTCTCTAACAAAGATAATAGAAAATTTGAAAGACTTATCAGAAAGTGGTAGAATTGCCATGCAATGTAAGTTGAATGAAACTAAAAATGACTTACTTGCTTTAAATAATTATATAAGTTTCTGATTGGCACTATGACAAATTACCACAGACTTAGTGGCTTAAAACAACACAAATTTACTGTTCTAAAATAATAATTATTAAAATTTACAGTATTTTTTATGAAAATAAATGTACTATTTAAATGTTTTTATTGTATTCAGATGTCTGAAATGGGTCTCACTGGGCTAAAATCAAGGTGTCAACATGGCTCTCAGGGAGATTCCACTTCCTGCTTTTTCAGCTTTTAGAGGCCTCCTGCATCCCTTTGTTTATGGCCCCTTCCAACATCATCAAAGTCAAAAGCAAAGCGGCTTCCAGATTCTCTCTGGGTCTGACACCAACTCTCCTGCCTTCCTCTTTTTCTTATATGGAGGGCCCCTTGTCGTTCCATGGGAACATCCAGATAATCTAGGATAGTCTCAAAGTCCCTAACATCTGTAAACTCCTTTTGTCAGGTATACTGGCATAGTCATAGGTGCTGGAGATTAGGATGGGACAGGCTATTATTTAGCTTACCACTATAGCTAACATGCATTGCATTCTTACTGTGTTTCAGGCACTGTTCTAACCACTTTACATTAAATGTTCTCTTCCCAACAGTTCAGTGAAGCTGTTACTACTAACTCCTTTTTAAAGATGAAGACCCAAGGCTCAGGGATTTTACATAATAGTTCAAGATCATCAGCTAGTAAGGAAGATAGTCGTTTCTCCAGAGCCTTGCTGTTATTGGTTTATATACAATAGGGTCTCTGCAGTAAGAATTATGGGTGCTTTCACAGGTGTATTCAGTGTGCAATATCTTTATGGTTAGCACTGCCATTTTCAATTTACCTTAGGCCTTCAGACCTCTTAGAAGCAGCTAAAACTCTATCACAGCACTGGAAAATTGCATCTTTGGCAATCTCCAGAGACCCTGATACTGTGCTCTACAGAGACCCAAATCTCCACACAAGATGATATGATCACTAGCTAAAAATAAGTTTTTCACTAATGGATGTAATTTTGCCTCTTTGTCCACTATAAACTCAGTTTTATAGTAGGATTATATAAAACTATAAAGGGATTTTAACCATACATTATAAACTTTTTTTTTTTTTTTGAGACAGAGTCTCGCTCTGTCGCCCAGGCTGGAGGTGCAGTGATGCGATCTCGGCTCACGGCAAGCTCCGCCTCCCGGGTTCATGCCATTCTCCTGCCTCAGCCTCCCAGTAGCTGGGACTACAGGCGCCTGCCGCCATGCCCAGATAATTTTTTGTATTTTTTTTAGTAGAGATGGGGTTTCACTGTGTTAGCCAGGATGGTCTCGATCTCCTGACCTCGTGATCCGCCTGCCTCGTCCTCCCAAAGGGCTGAGATTACAGAAGTGAGCCACCGCTCCCAGCCCATGATAAACTTTTAAATGAATGTACAGTAAAATTGACTTTTTTTTTTTTTTTTTTTGCTGTGTAGTTCCATGAGTTTTAACAGATACATAGATTTGTGTAACCACCTCCACAATTGTGGTGGTTCTACCTCCCCCAGAACTCCTTGTGGTCCCCTTTGTTGCCATCTTCCCCCAAGTCCTGATGCTGGCAGCTACTCATCTTTCTAAAATGACCATGTATATGGACTCACACAGTAGTTAATCTTCTGAAACTTTTCTTTCACTCTGCACAATTTCATTGAGATCCATATTTTGCACTAATCAATTGTTTGTTTTTATTGCAGAATAGTATGTCGCTGCGAGTGTCCCACAGCATGTTCAACCATTCAACTGTTGGTGCACGTTCGGTTGGCTCGTAGTCTTCAGAGATTATGAAGGAAGCTGCTATAAAGAGTCACATGCACTTTCTTGGGTAAACAGAAGGTTTTATTTTAATAGGAAATTTCCTAAGAATAGTATTGTTGTTATATTGTAAATATATGTTTAACTTTATTGTAAAAATTGCCAAACTGTTTTCCAGAGAGGCTGTACCATTTTGCATTCCCACCAGCAACATATGAAAATTCCAGCTGGATGTAGAATTCTAGTTCTGAGAATTCTACAGCCTCAGAGCAAGTACTTTTTTATTATCAGCTTTTTGTTTTTCTTTTTAGTCATTTTAATGGATATGCAGTGACATATCATATTTTTATCTTGCATAACTTCTAATTTTTCAGTTTTCTCATGGCTGGTGATGTTGAATTTCTTTGTATGTGCTTATTTGCCATCAGTATATATACGTTGATAAAATGTTTGATCTTTTTGAACAATTTATTTTTTTTCTTTTTCTATTGTTGAGTATGGAGAGTTTTTTAATATATTCTAGATACTAGTCCTGTCTCAGATATAAGATTTAGAGAGAATGTTTTCAAATCTGTATCTTGTATTTTTATATCCTTAATAGCATCTTTAACAGATGAATTTTAAAACCTTTTTGATAAAGTCCAATATATCATGTATTGTCTTTTATTACTTATGCTTTTGGTTTCATAGCTAAGAATCATTTGCCTACCCAAGGTCACAGAGGTTTCCCGTGTCTACCTCAAATACTTTATTCTAAAAGTTGTGTATCTCTACATTTTACATAGAGATCTTTATTGAATTATTTTTGAATAAGTTATAGGGTTAGGGCATGGTTCAGTTTTGCATACAAATATCCAATTGTTTCAATACATTTGTTGAAAAGACGGTGCTCTCCGCATTAAATTTCTTTAGCACCTTTGTCAAAAATCAGTAAGGCTTATTTGTGTGGATCTACTTCTGTGTTCTCTCTTCTCTCCCATTGATATATGTGCCAGTCTCTACACCAATGCCATGCTGTATCCATCACCTTGGTTATATAGTAAGTCTTAAAAAGCAGAAAATGCAACTCCTCCAGATTTCTTCATTTATTTTTCCCAAAATTGTTTTGACTATTCTAGTCCTTTCAGTTTTCAAATAAATTTTATAATCAACTCATCTGTAACTACAAAAACATCCTGCTGAAATTCTCATTGTATTTGTATTAAAATTACAGATCCATTTGGAAGTAATTGACATCTTAAGTGTATTTTTTCTTCAAATTTATGAATACAATATAGCTCTCTTTATTTATAAAGTATTTCATTTCTCTCATCAGCATTTTGTAGATTTTAGCACATAAGTTCTTCATATGTTTTGTTAGATTTATGACAAAGTTTTTTATTTTTAAGCTATTCTAAATATTATTTTTAAAATTTTACATTTCCACATTTTCATTGCTAATACATAGAAATAAAAAATTGATTTTTCTGTTTGGCTTACATCTTGAGACCTTGTTAAACTCATTTATTAGTTCTAGCATCTCTTTGTAGACTCCTTACAATTTTCCACTTAGACAATCACATTGTTTGTAAATAGGGACAGTTGTGTTTCTTCTTTTTAATTACTTGTTCCTTTTTGCCTGTTGTCACTTACTATTTTGTATTACGGTGAATAGAAATAGTAAGAGTTAAAATCCTATCATTTTCCTCCATCTTAGGAGGTAAATATTCCATCTGCTGTCACTCAGTAAAATGTTTTAGATTTTTGTTGACAACATTTTCCCGGTGGAGATAGGTTCTTGATATTCTTATTTGATAAGAAGTTTTTTATTTTACTTTGCTTGTTTTAAATCACAGCTATGAGTTGAACACTGTCAAATACATTTTCTCAATTAATTAATATGACCATACAGTTTCTCTTATTTGTCTGTTACAACATAATATTTTATACTGAGTGGTTTTGAATAATGAACTAACTTTGCAATCCCATAGGTAAACCCCATTTAAGCACCATGTATTGTATATATTGTGCATTCCATTTTTCAATATTTAGTTGTGAATTTGTGTATCTATGTTTATGAAAGGTGTTGCTCTATCGTTTTCTTAGACTGTCTTGCCTGGTTTTGGTATCTAAGAATCTGTGACCTTTTAAAATGATTTAGAGAATATTACTTCCTCTGATTTTCTGGGAGAGATTGTGAAGGACTGTTATTATATATTATTTCAATATTGGTAGATTTTTTCAGTGAAACCATCTAGACCTAGAGTTTTCCTTACATGAAAAATTTTAACTAGATATTTAACTTTTTAATACACATAGGAGGTATTTAGTTTTTCTATTTTTATGTATTAATTCATGATTGTTTGAGTCTTTCAAGAAATTGGTTCATTTCATATAAATTTTCCTATTTAGGGCAGAGTGGAATGTCATTTCAAAGTCATTTGATTTTCCCATTTTTCTTCCGAAAATTGTAATTTGTGTCTTTCCATTTTGTTTTCTTTGTTTTATTGATATTTATTTTTACTATTTTGTTCCTATTTCTATTATTCATTTATTTCTTACTTCTATATGCTTTGGGTTCATTTTGCTCTTCTTTCTCTAATTTCCTAAGGTGGAAAGTTATATTGCTTATCCATTGTTAATATAATAATATATACTATAAATGTCCCTCTAAGAACTGTTTTAGTATCATCACAGAAATGTTAGTACAGGTTGACTATACCTAATTAAAAAAATCTAAAATCTGAAATGCTCCAAAATCCAAAACATTTTGAGCATCAACATGATGCTCAAACAAAACGCATATAGAAACAATTTAGATTTCAGGTTTTTGGATTGAAGATTATCAACTGGGAAAGTATAATGCAAATATTTCAAAACAAACAACAAACAAACAAACAAACACTGAAATCCAAAACACTTTTGGTTCCAAGCATTTTGGGTAAGGAATACCTAACCTGTAAGTTACATTTTAATTTTTGTTCAATTCAAAATATTTTCTAATCTCCTTTCAGACTTTCTCCTTGGCTGATGTAATGTTTTATTTTCAAATATTTGGAAATTTACCATTGTTCTTTCTGTTATTAATTTCTAGCTTAATTTTATTATAATCAGGCAATATACTTGAACTATTATTTCAAATATTTTAAGCTTATTAAGGATAGTTTTAGAGCCAAGAATAAAGTTTATGTTTGTGAAGGTTTTATGTACACTTGGAAATAATTTGTGTTTTAATATAATTCTATGGAGTATTTTATAAATGTCAATTATGTTTCATTTGTTTGATAGTATTTTTCAGTTCTTACAGATCCTTTTCATATTCTGTTTACTTGCTCTATTAGTGAAAGAAGGTTGATGCCTCCAGCTGTATTTGTGGATTTGTCCATTTTTCTTTTAGTTTTTGCTTTATGCATTTTGAAGCCTTCTTACTGCCATTTGGGATGAGTATGCCTGTTTGCTGAAGTTCTATTATTATGTAATATGTTTATTTATCCCTATACTTTTCCTTACCCTGAAGCATAATTTGCTTAACACTAATATTGCAACTCCATGTCCTCTGTGTCTGAGATTTTTGTTCTATGTGCAAGCTAATAGTTAGCCTATCAGGGTTCCATGGATGTTGATGGAGTACACTAAACTCTTGGGTCTGACACAAAGGGTAATTTATGGCTCACAGAAATAGCAGTATCTATATGTTCAGCATTTTTTGCATCAGCTTCCCAAGCCCCATTTCCTACAGGGAAATATGAATGAGACAAGAGACTTAGGTATAAGAAATGTTTATTTATAGTTGAGAAAATACGAGCTTAGTGTACCCACATCTTTTAAAATAGGCAGTAATATGCCTGCCCTTTGGTTCAAAAGAAGATGTTAAAATATATTATTTGCTTTCTCTTTGTTTCCTCTGTTTCTTTTTCTTATTTTCATTTATGTCTTATTTTGTGTTATTATAACATTATTTAAGATTTCTTTTTTGTTTAACTATTACTTTTTTATTTTATCTCTTTGTGTGCTTTCTAAGTGGTTGCTCTTAAAATTATTTTATCACTTCAAGTGAAATGTAGATGAATGAAGAAACATTACCATTACAGAGATTGGTAAAGGGAGATTGTTTTGTCTCTTCATGGTGCATTTGCCATTTGTATTGTCTACATATATTGAAAACTCCATCAGATAATGGTATAATTTTTGCTTACCTATTTTTTTAAAAACTCAAGTAGAGAAAACTAGCCTACTTAAATTTAAATATTTATTTCACATTTTAATCACTCTTTGCTTCATTCTGGAAGTTCCAAGTACCCACTGAACATAATTTCCTTCTATTTCAATTACTTCCTTTATCATTTCTGTTAGAGAAGTTCTGCTGCTGAAAAATTTTATCAGTTTGCCTTTATCCAAGAATGTATTAACTATACCTTCATTTCTTCAGAATAGTTTAGTGGATTCTCAGTGGACAGTTCTTTACTTTCAGCACTCTATAAATTATATTTCACTGTTTTCTGCCCTTCCTGATTTTTGTTGAGAAATCCATAACAATTTGAATTATTGTTCCCTTATAAGTGAGGTTTACTTTTCTCTAGCTTTTTTCAATACATTTCTCCTCTCTTTTTTTTTATTATGTCATTAGCAGTTTGATTATGATGAATCAGAGCATGGATATTTTTGAACTTGTCTTGTTTAGGGTTCACTGCGGTTCTTGAATCATTTAACTTATATATGTCCCCAATTGTTTTTCATCGATTATTCTTTTATTTTTCCCGCCTATGACCTTTCTCCTTTCATTCTGGTAATCTATGATATAAATGTTAAACCTTTCATTTCGTTTCACAGGTCTTGGAGGCTCTTTTAGTTTTTACTCTTTTTTTTTTTTTTTTTTTTTTTTTAACATTTTCCAGATTAGATAAATCCTATTGCTGTATCTTCATGCTGAAGTTTTTTCTCTGCTATCTCCATCTATTATCAAGCTCATTTAGTGCCTCTTTTTTTTTTTTTTTGGTAATTTTGATATTGTTTTTTATTTATAAGTCTTTCATTTTAAAAAGATATTTTATCTTTTTTTTTTCCTGAATCTATCTTTTCTTTTGTATCAAAAGTATTTTTCCCTAGCTCTTGGATCGTGCTAATAATAGCTGCTTTAAAAATCTGTCTGATAATACCAACATCTCTATTATCTCAGGATTGACATCAATTGATTTTCTGTCTGCTTACAAAATGTCATGATTTTCATGCTCCTTCATATGTTGAGAAGCTATAGATTATATCTGGACATGTTGGGTACTATGTTATGAATCTCAGAGTCTTGTTAAGAATGTTGGCCTTGGGAAGCCGAGGTGGGCAGATCATGAGTTCAGGAGATCGAAGACCATCCTGGCTAACACCGTGAAACCCCGTCTCTACTAAAAAATGCGAAAAAAAAAAAAAAAAAAAAAAAAAAAAAACGCCTTAACCAGGCGTGGTGGTGGGCGCCTGTAGTCCCAGCTACTCTGGGGGCTGAGGCTGGAGAATGGCGTGAACCCGGGAGGCGGAGCTTGCAAGTGAGCCGAGGTCGCCCCACTGCACTCCAGCCTGGGTGACAGGGTGAGACTCTGTCTCAAAAATAATGATAATAATAAAAAAGAATGTTGACTTTTATGTTTTAGGAGACAAGTGACCACAGTGTGTTCACCAGCCAAGTTTTACACACCCGAGGGCCATGGATCCAATGTCAATCAGTTTTTAAAGGTTTTGCTGTTCTTCAAGATCTTTCCCGAGTTCACTGCTCAATGGCCAGCATGGGATGTGGGTGAAGGCTAGTGCTTTAGTTTGGTTCTCAAGGTACTTGATATGCTGTTTAAATCCCTGCATGCGCAGATTTGGGATGAGCTCAGAAGTTTATGTATACTCTAGGGGATTATTTTCTTATATTCAGAGAGATCCCTTCTCTCTGTAATTGTCCTGACATTTTCTTGAACCCAAGGCATTCTCTTAGGTTTTTGTTGTTTTGTTTTGTTTCGTTTTGAGATAGCATCTTGGTCTGTCACCCAGATTGGAGTGCAGTGGTGCAATCATAGCTCACTGCAGCCTTCACTCCCTGGTCTCAAGCAATCCTCTCATCTTGGTTTCCCAAAGTATTGGAATTACAGACATGAATCACTGTGCCCAACTTCTTTCTGATCTGACAACAAAACCAGGGCTTTATTTCTACGTTCTATCATGAACTTCCTGTGACCGTACCTTTCTCTAGGGCCACATGGCAAGAAGGTAGGAAGAAAGGAAAACATGAGTATTTCCTCACACTTTTGACACCACAACTACTTATTTCCTGAAATTTTAGGTGTCTTTCCTGTTGCTTCTGCTTCTGTGCCACTGTGACATTGCTAGGGGGCAGGATTAGGAGAGAATAATGATAGCAACGACAAAATTAAGGAACTTTCTTCTATTACATCTTCCCCATAAATGTTCCCTTTCCTACCACTTCTATGAGAAACAGAGGGATTCCTTTGAAGTTCTGTCTAAACCCGGTGCTCACTTCTGAATATTGTGCTATTTTATGAGTCCAGGCTAAGAATAACCAAAGGAAAATAAAAACGGGTATGTAGGGGGAATTACTGCCAATTTAGTAGTAGTTCAAATTTGGTTTTCTTCCCCAATATTCTTGCTATCATTTGCTTGTTAAAGTCCTTAGGTTCCCGGAGGCTGAGGCGGGAGAATGGCGGGAACCCGGGAGGCGAAGCTTGCAGTGAGCCGAGATCAAGCCACTGCACTCCAGCCTGGGCGACAGAGCGAGACTCCTCCTCAAAAAAAAAAAAAAAAAAAAAAAAAAAAAAAAAAAAAAAAAAAAAAAAAAAAGTCCTTAGGTTCCTTGTGCATGCAGCCTGTCCGGGTTCTCAGTTGCATTTAGTGGGAGAGACATATTGGTATATGCTTACTCAATCTTTACCACGGTTGGACCCTTTTAATTTACTATTAACAGTCTTAAAATTATAGCTGAAATGAGCTTCAATACAGTTTGAAAGTCCTGTTCAGAAGAGACAAAAACATCCAATCCATTACATGGATTCTTTTGTTTTAATTTTGCTTTGTTTCTTTTTTCCTCCAGTCAATTTTCTACCAGTTATGGTATCTCAAAATGACAAAAATTAGAAATCATATTTGGTCTGATATTTGTGGCAAGTTTTGTTATTGTTGTAGTACAGAAGTAATGATTCAAAACATCAGCATCCAAATAACCCCAGATAAATTCCCATTAAAACCAGCTCATAACAGTCAAACCCACTGAAGACTGAATTTTATCCATTAAGCCACAGGAGGCAGCAACAATAGTAAAATACCACAGGGCTTCCAGAAAAGAACACACCAACTACTTAATATGTTATTTAATATGCTGAAAAGCCTGAGGTAAGTTATTTAAGTTAAGTAGACCTTCATAACTGAATATCTAAAATGGGTTGTAAAAAATTTTCACCTAGATTTGTTCTTGATACACTGAGACAAGATATAGTTCCCAGTAAATATAAGCACTCAAAAGGGCCATTTAGTGACATATGATACAAAGTGCACATTTAAAAAAAAAGGAAATCAAATTAGCAGAGAAGAGTAGAAAATTAAATGACTTCAGAAAAAAATGCTTAAGCTATAAGTTTAAGCATACTTATAGCTATCTTGAGAGAAAGAACATTAAAATTATATATGTACATACTGAAATATAATAAGTGATAATAATGTTTAATACATGCATTGTGTTTACTACATTTCAAGCACAAATTCTCTGTCTTTCACATGTTATCTGATTAAATCTAAATCCTCTCAAATAGATATGTCATGCTTCCCACTTGACAGCTGAGAATACTAAGGCAAAACAAGGTCATATAGCCAGAAAGTGGCAGAGCTGAGATTCTAACCAAGCAGTTTTGGTCCAGATCGTTTTCTGTTAAACAGTATGCTATGCTACCTATCTCAATAAAATTATGGTTTATATTAATAGTTATTACTGTATAATTTTTATTATCATATTAACCCTGTTATTTCTAACCAACATCTCCCTTTGGATTCACAGCATTTGTTCTTCCGTGTTCTTTATATACCAGCCTGAGTAGCTAAATCACTCCTTGTGGGACTTATATCTTTCTCAATGCTCTTTAGCTGCCCATGATCCTTATGTAAGAACAGCATTCCATCACCTTTTAGAGAATCAGTAAGAACAAGAGAGCTGGCAGAAATCACATCTTTGAGAGGAACACACTTTTTTTCTCATGAAATAGAGCTGATAACAAATTATCTGGAGACCATATGCTAAAGCCAAATCATCAAATAATAATGTATTTGTGGAGCCATTGTGCTCTTGGAAAAGATGAAGCTCTATTGATATCATTGTATAAGTCCATGCAGAGAATAAAAAATACTTCACCCAACATGTGCAAAAATATTTATAGCAGTACTAACTATAATAGAAAAACGGGGGCAGAGAGAGAGAGCAACTCAAATGTCTGTCAACAGTATCTTGGATTAATAAATTGATATTCATACAATAGAGCAATTTATTACAATGAAAATAAATGTATCATGACCACATTTACAAAATGTCTACATATGGTTGTATTAGTTTGTTTTCACACTGCTAATAAAGACATACCCAAGACTGGGTAATTTATACAGGAAAAAGCTTTAATGGACTTACAGTTCTATGTGGCTGGGGAAGCCTCACAATCATGGTGGAAGGCAAGGAGGAGCAAATCACATCTTACATAGATGGCAACAGGCAAAAAAAAAAGAGCTTGCACAAGGAGACTCCCCCTTATAAAACTATCAGATCTCATGAGACTTATTCACTATCATGTGAACAAAGACCTGACCCCATGATTCAATTACCTCCCACCAGGTCCCTTGCACAACATGTGGAAATTCAAGATGAGATTTGGGTGAAGACACAGCCAAACCATAACATTCTGCTCCTGGCCCCTCCCAAATCTTATGTCCTCACATTTCAAAACCAATCATGCCTTCCCAACAGTCCCCCAAAGTCTTAACTCGTTTTGACATTAATGCAAAAGTCCACAATCCAATGTCTCACCTGAGACAAGGCAATTCCCTTCTGCCTATGAGCCTGTAAAATCAAAAGCAAGTTAGTTACTTCCTAGATACAATGGGGGTACAGGCATTGGGTAAATACAGCCATTCCAATTGTGAGAAATTAGCCAAAACGAAGAGGCTACAGGCCCCATGCAAGTCTGAAATCCAGTGAGGCAGTCGAATCTTAAAGCTCCAAAATGATCTCCTTCAACTCCATGTCTCACATCCAGGTCATGTTGATGGAAGAGCAGGGATCCCATGGCCTTGGGTAGCTCCATCCCTGTGGCTTTGCAGGGTATATCCCCCTGCCCGGCTGCTTTCATAGGCTGGCGTTGAGTGTCTGAACCTCTTCCAGGCACACAGTGCAAGCTGTCAATGGATCTACCATTCTGGGGTTTGGAGGATGGTGGCCCTCTTCTCATAGCTCCACTAGGTGGTGACCCAGTAGGGACTCTGTGTGTTCCCCCAGTAGGGACTCTGACCCCACAATTTCCCTTGCACATTGCCTTAGCAGAGGTTCTCCATGAGGGTCCCATCCCTGCAGCAAACTTTTTTCCTGGGCATCCAGGCACTTGCATACATCCTTTGAAATCTAGGCAGAGCTTCCCAAACTTCAGTTATTGACTTGTGTGCACCCACAGGCTCAACACTACATGGAAGCTGCCAAGGCTTGGGGTTTCCACCCACTGAAGCAACAGCCTGAGCTGTACCTTGGCTCCTTTCAGCCATGACTGGAGCAGATGGGACACAGGGCACCAAGTCCCTAGACTACACAGCAGGGGGATCCTGGGCCTGACCTATGAAACCATTTGGTCCTCCGAAACCTCCAGGTCTGTGATGACCTGGAGGGGCTGTCACAAAAGTCTCTGACATGCCCTGGAGATATTTTCCTCCTTGTCTTGGTGATTAACATTCACCTTCTTGTTGCTTATGCAAAGTTCTGCAGCCAGTTTGAATTTCTCCTCAGAAAACAGGATTTTCTTTTCTATCGCATTGTCAGACTGCAAATTTTCCAAACTTTTATGCTCTTTTCTCCCTTTTAAAACTGAATACCTTTAACAACACCCAAGTCACATCTTGAATGCTTTGCTTCATAGAAAGTTCTTCCATCAGATACCCTCAATCATCTCTCTCAAGTTCAGAGTTCCAAATCTCTAGGGCAAGGGCATGATGCCACCAGTCTCTTTGCTAAGACATAACAAGAGTGAGTGACCTTGGCTCCAGCTCCGAACAAGTTCCCTGTTTCCATAGGAGACCACCTCAGCCTGGATTTCATTGTTCCTATCACTATCAGCATGTTGTTCAAAGTCATTCAACAAGTCTCTAGGGAGTTTGAAACTTTCCCACATTTTCCTGTCTCCTTCTGAGCCCTCCAAACTGTTCCAACCTCTGCCTGTTATGTAGTTCCACATTTTCGGTTATCTTTTCAGTAGCACCCCACTCTACTGGTACCAATTTTCTGTATTAGTCCATTTTCATGCTGCTAATAAAGACATTCCCAGGACTAGATTATTTATGCAGGTAAAAGCTTTAATGGACTTACAGTTCCATGTGGCTGAACAAGCCTCACAATCATGGTGGAAGGCAAGGAGGAGCAAGTCATACACATGGATGGCAGTAGGCAAAAAGAGAGGTTGTGCAGGGAAACACCCCCTTATAGAACCATCAGATCTTGTGAGACTTATTCACTCTCACAAGAACAGTACAGGAAAGACTTGCCCCCACGATTCAATTACCTCCCACCAGGTCCCCCTCACAACACATGGGAATTCAAGATAAGATTTGGGTGGGGATATAGCCAAACTATATCAATGTTGAAAATAATTTTAAACGAAAAGACCTTTCATATAATGTTGACATTCTTGATCTTCATGCTGATGACATGGGTATGCACCTGTTGTGGACATCACTTCATTTTACATTTATAATCTGTGTCTGTCATTGTGTGGATATTCCACTTAATACAGGTTTACATTAAAAACTAAGAACTGAAAGGAGCAAAAAGGATTCAGGAGAATTGGTTTGGCTCTCTAAGCTTTAGTTCTTCTATCTATAAAATAAAGAGACAAGAATAATCTATATATTCCACTCTGATTTTGATATTCTCTGATTTCTATGCTTTGTCTGGGTTTGATTTTAAACCTTGGTAACTCCGTTTATCAAGATTTTTACATGCATCAGAAGAGGTCAGGTGAGCCAGAAGGACTCAGCTCTGTTTCTTGTCTCTACTCTGTCCACATAATTCCTTTTCCTTCACACTTCACCTGCAATCCATCAGGTATTCTATTTGTTCTCTTTTTAAAATATATCCAGATCCCATTCACATTTCCTCATCTCCTTTGCTATCCCCATTGTTGTAAACCACAATCGTCTCTCATCTGGACTGCCATGAAGCATCTTAATTGGAATAAGCTTTCCTATCCTTGTTACCATATAACATAGCAGTCAAATGATTCTTTTAAAATAGAAGTTAGAGGGTGTCACTCTTTTGTGCAAAATGTTGACATAGATCCTCTTGTCAGTCACAGTAAAACAAAATTCTTCATGATGGCCTACATGTTCCTATATAGCTGGTGCCCTGGAATATCTCTAAAAGCATATCCTGCTATCTCTCTCTCTCTGGCTCATCCTATTACAGTTACATTCACCTCCCTGGTGCTCCTGGGCAGGTGGACCAAGTATCTCAGTGCCTCAGGGTCTTTGCACCTGTGCTTTCCTCTGCCCAGAATGTTCTTTCTGGAGATAGTCACAAAGCTACTTTTTTCTCAGCTTTCAAATCTTTGCTCAAACATCACCTTCTTAAAGAGACTTTCCCTGACCATCCTATATAAATTTTCAAATGATTTCATCTGCAGCATGCCTTCTTTTTTGATATTTTTGCTATTTCTCACCTTAGCACTTGTGTCTTCTAACATGCTGTAAAATTTGCTCACTTATTTTGTTTATTCTCTCCTCAACCAGCCCCAGTCTCCTTTACTTCAGAAAGATCAATCCTTAGGGAAAAACCTGCTCAACTGAGAATAAGCCATTAGCAAAATAAGAAATTGACTGCAACCTATTTGAGAGGGTTAGATTTGAGCCAGATTTAAAAGAACAACCACCTAAAGTTCTTAGATAACTTTTCACTTGAACTTTTATCAAAGTTTTAAGAGCTTTTAAAGTTCCCTTAAAAGAACAACTTTTTAATCAAGTGAATACAGCAGACCATGAAAGAAGATGACTTCAATGATTGAACCATTTGATATGAAAATGCAAAGGAGAGAGAGAGAGAGAGAGACAGAGAATATGTTAAAAGATTATAAAAACATACTGTGAGTCAAGAGGACAAGGTGATCAAAATCCATTTACCAAACCCTTCAAAATATTATCTTTCCTCACCACAACTTAGACATTGGCCCACTTGAATCTTGAAACTCAAATAAATAATCCCACTAATGGGAAAGCAGGATAGGGCAGAATAGGTGTCATAGGTAAAATACGTACAGCTTTTCAAAAGAGTTTTGGAAATATGTTTCATATGACCCAGTTTTTTAAAAAAAAACATAAAATATATAAGTATAGAAGTAAAAAGCTGTATGCTGAAATACCTACATGTTCTTTCTTTACTTGTGCAATACCTTTTACCACCCCCCCCCCATTTTTTCTCATTAACATTTCCAATAGTACGTTTTACTAATAGATTAAGAAAGCAATAGGGATGTTTAAAATGAGACAGAGTTAAAGAGGGTGAGGGAAATTAAAGGTCAGTATTTTATTATTAACCAGCTGCACAGCAAAGTCAGAGATGTGGAAGGACCTCCTAATTCTGTCCCCTTAAGTCTATTTCTGATACAGGTTCTTGCTTTGACACCTCTCATGAGTTTAAAAATCTTATTATAACAATGATGCTTATCACAATGTGATGGTTAATATTGAGCATCAACTCAACTGGATTGAAGGATGCAAAGTATTGTTCCTGGGTATCTGTGAGGGTGTTGCCAAAGGGGATCAACATTTGAGTCAGTGGACTGGGAGAGGTAGACCCACCCTCAAGCTGCATGGGCACCATCTAAGCAGCTGCTAACATGGTGAGAATAAAGGAGGCAGAAGAAAGTGGAAAGAGCGGACTTGCTGAGTCTTCCAACCTTCATCTTTCTCCCGTGCTGGATGCTTCCTGCCCTCAAACATCAGACTACAAGTTCTTCAGCTTTTGGACTCTTGGACTTACACTAATGGTTTCCCAGGGGGGCTCTCAGACATTCAGCCACAGACTGAGGACTGCACTGTCAACTTCCCTACTTCTGAGGTTTGGGGACTTGGACTGTCTTTCTTGCTCCTCAGCTTGCAGATGGCCTATTGTGGGACTTCACCTTGTGATTGTGTGAGTCAATTCTCCTTAATAAACTCCCCTTCATATATACAGTCATGTACTATTTCTGTCCCTCTAGAGAATCCCGAATAATACATACAATATCAGGTATTCAGAAGTTATCCCAGAAAATACGGAAGGGATATTGCTGAAGATATTTTTAACAAAAGAAAAAAATGCTTAAGGAGTTTTGTCATGTGAGAGAAAAAAAAAATAAAAAGAGGGTGGACCTGCCTTTGTTTCTCCAGGACCAAAATTCATAGGGTGGGAATTTTAGGGAGACAGACAGTATGTAATATGTATATTCTTTCTAATAATTGGAGCTATCTAATAATGCTCTGGTTTGCCTCCAAGCATAAAGCACTCTGCCTCTAGACTCTTCAGGCTGAGAGAAGGTGGCCTGGTCAGATGCCACAGAAACAATCTCGACTGCCGCCAGGGGGAAGTTATCTAAATGCTTCCTAATGTCTTTGCCAATTCTGAAAACCAATGATTTGGAAATAAAGGTCAGATGGCTGTAGTTTAAATGAGTCATTTCAGTTCTTTGTATAATTTTGAAAAGAGGTATGCTAACTAAATTATTCTGTAAATGCATTTTATTCAATTATGATGTTGTGTTTGAAGGTTTCTGATGGCCCTGGTTAATCAGCCTCCCTAGGGGCAATTTCTCCCCTTCAGTCCAATTAGCATCGAAGACGTGTCTTAGAGCCACATGATGCTACAGCAATTTATTTTCGTAGTGTTCTTATAAGGTGGAGAGCAGGAGCAGGCAAGCTGCATGCACCAGGTACAGAAAGGGATCTGACGATCGACTGACCAGGAGCATCTCTGTCCAGAAACTGTTCTCCAAGTTTGGAGAATATTCCTCCAACGCACACGATCTAGAATATACCTCTATTCAGTCCATGTTAGTTACCAGCTATTTTTTTAATAAAGGAAATTTAAGCCATTCTTATAAGGAAAGCATTGTTTTAAGGTTTATAAAGGTTGTGTCTGCTGGGGTGGCCTTGTTTCTTGCAAATCCACAGGCCAGGAATGGAAACCCTCAGGCCAGGTTGCATCATATGACAAAGTAATACATAGATAATGTATGCCCTTCCAGATCTTGAGTTGGCCTTATGGTTATTATCAACCTTATAGCCACTATATGTCTCCTGTAGTATACCACCTGATGTTATATATTGTTAGTTTACTTAAATTCATATATATGTATGTGTATACACACACACAAATAAACATGCTCAGCATTTATGCTAGAAAAACGAATAGAAGTTTCCCAACTCTGAGTTTTAAACAAAAATATGTCCTAATAATTTGGATATTTTCCGAAATTTGTATTTTTTTCTTTTTTTTTTTTGAGACGGAGTCTCGCTCTGTCGCCCAGGCTGGAGTGCAGTGGCGCGATCTCAGCTCACTGCAAGCTCTGCCTCCTGGGTTCATGCCATTCTCCCGCCTCAGCCTCCCAAGTAGCTGGGACTACGGGCACCTGCCACCACTCCCGGCTAATTTTGTTTTTGTATTTTTAGTAGAGACAGAGTTTCACCATGTTAGCCAGGATGGTCTTGATCTCCTGACCTCGTGATCCGCCCACCTCAGTCTCCCTAAGTGCTGGGATTACAGGCATGAGCCACCGTGCCCAGCCCGAAATTTGTATTTTTTATAATGAATGCATGATGGCAACCTAATACTTTCTTTTCTAATTCCACTGTTCAATATTGATATTAAAAGTGTGTTTTGTCTGTAGTATTATCTTTCTGATTCTTCCTTCCTTCCTTCATTCCTTCCTTCCTTCTTTTCTTTCTTCCATTCTTTTTCCTTCTAAGAAAATATAGCATTTAAAATCTCATTGTACTATGATAGAACACAATATATTCAGAAATGAAAACGGCCTATGGTAAAGTTTATCCAAGTTTCCCACAAGGATGGAAGGCAGATGTAATTAAAAAATAACTTGAATTAGGGATATTTTCCAACTTCCTAGTTTTCCCCAAAATGAAAAACTTTCAAGTTGCTTTTCTTTCTCGGTGTATTTAGCTTTAAGTTGTGTTGGTTAAAAAACAAACCAAAAAAAAAAAAAAACCCTTAGCCTCTTGGATATCTGGAGGACCTCCCAGACACCAATCCTCTTAGGCTACTGAATGAGACTAAGCCTTATCTTTTTTTTTCAAGACCAGTTACCCAAGTTATGCTTTTAGGTTTTCATATTTTTAAATTTATTTTTAGATTACCTTGAGATGTACTTAGTGAATAGTAAATGGTGTCTAGAGATAGAGGTACTTAGATCCAAATTTATTTCTCTCTTCTAACAGCTGTGCCACTCTGCCAATTGCTTCAAAATACTGAGCCCCAGAGTACTCAGCCATAAACTAGAAACTGGGATGGACTATTTAAGATTTAACTCAGATAAGGTGTGTAAAGGGACTAGCATAGTGCCAGGAAGATAGTAAGCACACTATAAATACTAGCTAACTATTATGGAGAAGTAACATAATTTGAGTCTTACCTATACACTGATGTTCTATTTTAAGATGTATTTTAAGCTAATAAATTATGAGCAGAGGAAACACACAGGAATAAAAATTAAATGTGTATAATTAAAAATATTCTCCAGTAGTAAGCATATTGGTAGAGAATGGCTGAGTTAACACTTCCATTTACAACGGAGTTTTACTGATTTCACCAAGGTTCAGCATTCCACATGCAGATCAAAGTGCAGTAATACAGTGCCTCCCTCCAAGCCCTGGAAACCCTTTTTGTGAATAAAATATCTTTAGTACCTTCAGGCAAATAGGACAATTAAATGTAAACAAACATAAAACCATCTTTAATATTTATGTGATTTTTAGAGGCAGAGATCAGTGTGGGTGTATCCCAGTGATTTGAGACCTACATAGGATCAGTTGGACTACTCTCAAGTCCTAAAGAAGTCTAAACTCTTCTCCAGGATTTCTTAGAATCCCCGTTGGCAACCTAATGTGGTCTCCTGAGACTCAAGCTCCCTACTTTCTGGGGATTAAATTTCTTTACGTCTTGGTGTCTTGTATGGGCTGTTTCTTCCTGCTCCACCTCACTCCAGGCAGGCAAATGTCTCTTTTCATATTTCATACAAGATAAAACAAAAGTAAACAAAGTAAAAACAAGCCCTCACTATAGCTTATATGTGTACAGTGGATTCCACCGGAAGTGAGATGAGGTGGAATGGAGGAGTGGCAGGAGTCACATCACAGCCGCACAAAACCGCTCCAGATTGAATGTTAAACATCCTCTAGTTTAAAATGTTCCTTGGCCAGTCTTCCACTTGGGCTTTTTTTGCTTACTTCTTCTGATGGACGTCCCCAGCTTCAAATTCCCATCCCTCCCCCAACTTACAGATGCTTCCCACTCGGCCTTGTCTCTCAGGCCCCTCTGCCTCGCTACAGAGCAGAGCCAAGGCTGTCATTGTTGCTCAGAAGAGCCCTTGGGCTTTCTCTATCCTTACTTGGTTCCTATCAACATTCAAACTTTCAGGCTTCTCCCTTTCTTCCCAGTCAGCTTACCAAGATGTTTCCTAAACAAAACCTTTCTTTTTTCTTGTTTTTCTTTTGAGATAGGGTCTTACTCTGTCATCCAAGCTGGAGTGCATTGACTTGTAGCCTTGACTTCCAGACTCAGTGATCCTCCACTTCAGCCTCCTGAGTAGCTGGGACTAGGACTATGCACCACCACACCCAGCAAATTTTTTTTTTTGTATTTTTTTTGTAGAAGTGGGGTTTTGCCATGTTGCCCAGTCCAGACGGTTCTTTTTTCTAAGGTAAATTATACTTCCTGCAGATGAGAGAATTTTTGAAAATTCCTTCCCCACATATATTTATACTCTGCTACCTCTGTCACAGCCATGGGTCTCTCTCTAGCTTCCATAACGATTTATTGATTTAAAAAGTCCAGCTTTAGCATCTGATCTCATCTGATCTGTGGCATTAGGGGCTACCAGAGCTACTTGTGAACCGTATTTCCCAATGAGATCTAATGGGCATGTTGTTCTCAACCTAAAAGCTAGTCATAATAATATTGGGTGGTATTGAGAGATGAAAGTCCCACCATACCTTTAGGTTTCCATACTGTCAGAACTAGAAATGGCACAACCTTGGCTTCCCTTCTCCTCAAAACGGAGTGTCACAGAGCTGACTTTCTCATAGATGTCATCCTAGATTCAAAGCTCTGGGATCCCAGATAATTACAGACTGCTATATTTATAGGTGAATTCATTGTCCAACGCATTCCAAGACGTGAGTTTCCAATTTTCTTATCCAACCCCCTGCAACACTTCCCCCCTCAGTAAAGGCTCTGGAAAATTTAAGTTAATTGGAACAATGTGGGAGTCAAAGAAACTTAAGTCCAAGGTGGGAGGCAAAGATAAATAGCACTAGTTTTTAGATGGCATTATGTTTTCATTGCAGTTAATTACCGAGCGTTAAAAGAGCATGGTAGGAACACGTGGCATGCCATGGTTCTACTGTCCAGATTCAGATCCCAGCTCTGCTGCTTGCTAAGCTGTGTTACCTTGGGCAAGTCACCTAACCTATTCCTGCCTTACCTTTTTCATGGTCATTTGGCTCTAACTTACCATGTAGTAAGTACCCAGAAAATTTCACTTATTATTAATATTAGTGGAAGAATTCAAAAGTTCATTTGTAAATATTTGTTAAATACCTAATGGGCAGAAGCACTGCACTGTGCCCAGGAAGACTAAAGAGAAATGTTTTCTATTCTCATACAGCTTTCCTTCTGCTAGGGAAGTCAGAAATCACCAAACTAGGTTACAATAATCTTTGTCACTGCTTTAAAAGAGAAGGAAGTAAAACAAGGGGACACAGTGTTGATATTTACTCTGAATATGTAACATAGGCTGAAGATAGGGAGGCATTATCTATAGAAGTGGCATTGAATCTGAGACCCCAAAGACAAACTAGGTGCAGTGAAGGGATGGAGCTGATTGGGCAAGGGATGCAGCAAGGAGTGTGCTAAGCAGAGAAAGATACATGTTCAAAGATCCAGGGTAGGGAAGAAGGTGGACTTGCTCAGCCATGAGGGAGGGTGAGGTCAGCATAGTGGGAATGTTCTTGAAACCAGCCCAACTGACTCATAGAAATGATGTTTATGGTGTTTTGTACGAATGTAGAAATTTACCCTCCCTGTCTTAAAACTTGAAACTTACGTTTATCTTACTTGAGTTACTTCCTCAGGAAACCAACCCTCAGGTAAGGAACTGAAACTTATTGAAACTTATCAGGTCGTCACATGCAGACAGTGAGATGCTACCCCTCATTCCTCGTGATTGCTTCCTTAACCCTCCCTAAGTCCTGTTTTCCTGTGTGGCCTCATTACTTCCCTGCTATATAAACCCTCAATTTTGGTCAGTTGTGAGAGACAGATTTGAGACTAGGCTCCCATCTCTCTGGCCACTGTCATGAGAATAAACAGCCTTCTTTCTTGGCAATACTCATTGTCTCAGTGATTGGCTTTCTGTGCAGTGAGCAACAGGACCTAGAGTGAACCTCTGACATTTGGATAACATTTTGAACTAGAGGCATGGGAGATAGTGTAACAGGGGAGGGTCTGGATGTGGGGTTAAGGACTGGGTCCTGTGGGACCTTTTGGGTCATATTATAACTTTTAACTTGATTCTAAGAGTCACTGACAATTCATTGAAGAGTTTTCATTTTTCATTTTTTCCTCTTTTTTTAATGGAATATTCTGACTTTTTTATTCCAAATACAATACTGAGATATTGGATGAACCTGAAATTACGTATGCCAGGTATATACTTTTAAATGAGTTTGTTTAACCCCAAAAAGTACTCAAAGCGTGCTTTAAATATTTGTCATCTTGCTATGCGTAAGGGGCTAGAATATTGTGTGAGGTCAACTGACATCCACAGACCTGTCCTCCACCTGCCTCCCACCCCTGAATGTATCTTTTTTGCAGAGCGTACCCTGATGCATTCAAAATTTTACTCTTCGTAATTAGCAGCCATGTGGTTTGGGGGAAGTCCTTGGAGACATGGCTGCAGGAGTAGAATGTGAGAGGCTCTGGTTGCGTGAACAGCTCACGGTGCTCTGCCTCAGGGATTCGAATAGGAGGACCTACCCAGTGACACCAATGAGAAGCTGGCTGGAGACATTGGGAATGGAAACCATTGACCTTTCTTTGAGATTTGAAACAATTCTCTTAACCTTTTTTTTTTCTTCCTCCTTCCCTCCCTCTCTCCTTCTCTTTCCCCTTCCTATCTTCCTTTTTCCTTTCCTTTCTTTTCATATTCTCCTTCCTTCCCTTCCTTCTTCCTTTCCTGTTTCCCTTCCACCTTTCCTCTCTCCTTCCCTCTCTTCCTTCCTTTCTTCTTTCTTCCTTCTTTCTTTCCTTCTGTCCATTGATGACAACAGAGTTCCTAACTGATATTAGTCCCCACAAGTATAACTAGAACTGATGAGGAGAAGCAAGAGAAAGACCAACATGAATCTGTATCAGACAGAAATGGGAGAGAGAGCACGCACGTGAGCAAGAACACTTCAAGCTTCTGTATGCCAAACTCCTCATAGTTCTCTGAGTACTTGTTCAAATTCTCCCTTCAAGGCTCTGCTTTGGACTCTGTCTTCTGGAAGGCTTCAGCTTTCTGAGCTGGGCTGAGAGCCTCTCCACACATAGATCCCAGAGTAACTATCCTATCACCTTTGTATCTTCATCACCCAGCTGAACAACTGACTCACTGTTTTCACTGTCAGAAAATGCTTAGAAAATTCAATCAATTGTCTCAAGGTAGTTACTCTTTACAGTAACACTGGGGTATTCAAACATAAGTTATGCCAGTGCTCTGCCTTTTTATTGTCAGTCTAAGATAAGTAGAGAATGTAAGAAAAGCACTTCGAAAATTTATAAAAGTTGACATGAAACAATGTCCAGGCTGTTTTTTTTTAATAGAAGTATCAGTCCATAAGAGATTGATTTTTTAAACACTGTGGGTTGTTCATCACATTTAGTTTAATACTTGTTTGGAAATAATGTGGAAGAATAAATTCAAACATTAGTTGAGGAGTCATGTGAGATGGCCCGTTTCTCTTGTTTTATTGTGAAGAGGAAAAAATGGAAACAGAAAAGGCTACTTTTGACATTAGAACTATTATGGAATATATATGATTTACTTCATATCCTCTCACTTATACCATCTGCTACCCCATTCTTGCCAAATGGTACTCATGCTGCCTCGACTTCAGCACCATCCTCTCTCTCAATCAGGCAATGTCCAACCTAACGGAGGAAGCCACTGAAGGTGGCTCTTCATATTCCAGTGACAGTGCAATGAGAGATGCCTGGATGAAGCTGCAGTCCTTCTCCTAATTCATCTCTATAAGCGAGTGCTTCCTTCATCAGTGTGGGAGCCATGCTCTGGAAGCAGTTCTTAGTGAGGGCAAGACACGGAAGCGATTTCTATTTTTCTATTTATTATTTTCCTTCTAGATACTTTCACCTTATTCTCCTTCTGCCTTAGTTCTTCTTACCAATTTTAACTTTTTGTCACAACTTTTCCATTGGCTTTTGGAGATTTAGGATAAAATATCTTTATATTTAATATTTCAGGGGTTGTGAAGTAGTTGTGTGTATGTGTGTGTGAACTTGATTCAAGATTGGTATAGTTCTAATGGAGAGAAAGAAAAAAATGCTCAATGTACTTGACATAGCATTACACTTGCCACATTAAGTAAATCATGTAGTTCTTTCCCTTTTTATTAAAACTTGCGTGGCCCTAATGAGCTACAATATCACCACGGTGCAAGGATCACAGTTCTAATGACAGTGTTAAGCTTCATAAAAATGCTTTAAAACAGCAGTTGTGCAAAACATCTTCAAAGTCAGCTGTATGACTGTGCATTCCTGTTTCAATGAGAATCCAGTCACCTCCCAGGCAGGCATGAGCAATTCTGGGTAAAAGGTGAAAGCTCTTTAATTCTCTGTGAACTGCTTTCCTGAGAACTCCTACAGATTCATGAATACATTGTTCATCCTCTGGAGAAAACACTTTTTTAAATGTTATTAATAGTTTCTGGATAAGTGTTGAATTTGGACAAACTAGGTTTGGAATTCTGTGTTCAATACAGAGTAGCTTTAGGATTTCAGAGAATTTACTGAGTCTCCTAAAGCCAGTGTTTCACAAACTGCAGATCATAACTCATTAGTGGTTGTAGAATCAATGTAATGTTCACAGAAATATATGAAAACTGAAATATAATAGAAAATATCGGCCGGGCGTGGTGGCTCACTCCTGTAATCTGAGCACTTTGGGAGGCTGAGACAGGGGGATCATGAGGTCAGGAGATCTAGACCATCCTGGCTAACATGGTGAAACCCCTTCTCTACTAAAAAGAAAATACAAAAAAATTAGCCGGGTATGGTGACAGGTGCCTGTAGTCCCAGCTACTCAGGAGGCCGAGGGAAGAGAATTGCTTGAACTGGGGAGGTGGAGGTTGCAGTGAGCCGAGATCGTGCCACTGCATTCCAGCCTGGCCGACAGAGTGAGACTCTGTCAAAAAAAAAAAAAAAAAAAAAAAAAAAAAAAAAAAAAAATCAGAGTTCATTATGTATTGCAAAAGTCAAATTTTGTTTTGTTTCTACATGATATAATATATTCCTTTATGTTTCAGAGTTTCTCAAAACATTTTGAAAACTTGGCTCTAAGTCTTAGTTTCATTGTCTTCAATCACCATTCAAATATTTAAAACCTATATAAAGTCAAAGTTGACTGTATCCCCTTCTATCTGCTAGGCAAGAGCTTAATTCCTTTCAAAGTATTTGGGATCTTGTTTAGGAAAATGCCCTGAGAAGCCATGTAATGAAGGAAGTCAGGGTTATTTAGCACATGGTCTAGGTGGAGACACTGAAACTGAGATGGGGCTTGATTTCTCTGTTTCACAGACAGGGGTTAGGAAGGGACAGCGGTGAGGTAAAGATAATAGCTAGATGGAGAGGAAAAAAAGGAAGAAGCAATCTAATGACACCAGGTGTCAATCAGTGCTGTGCATGCAGGGATGGCTAGTGCACAGGAACTCACAGAAATCAGAATGGCCAAAAAGTTCTCAAGAACACTGAGGTCCATGATTTAGCTATGCATTATGTTTCCTGATAGAGCTCTGATCTCCAGTGCCTAAAATAAAAATGAAAACAAAAATAATCCAACAAATACAAAAAATACTGTTTTTTGATGGGCCCCAGGTTATCCTCAATCCTTATTTTTAACATATATTTTCAGTAAAAATGTAGAACGCTCCTGAGTGTTGAGGAGCAGAGTTCGAGAGAAAACGAGTCAGTTACTATCTTAGGGTTTACAGACCTCTCATGCATAAAACGAAACAAAAGAAAGAAAAAAAAAAATCTAAAGTAGAAATTTGGAAAAAGAAGTTCCCTCGAGGAATGTAAGAATTTATCTCTTCTCTGCAAATTCTGTGAAATATTCAGTGGTGTGCTGGATTTTTCACAGAACCTAAGGTGAGACACTAAAAATGTTAAAGGGGCCGGGCGCGGTGGCTCGCGCCTGTGATCCCAGCACTTTGGGAGTCCGAGGAGGGTGGATTTCCACGACCAGCCTGGGCAACATGGTGAAACCCCTTCTCTACTAAAAATACAAAAATTAGCCAGGCGTGGTGGCATGGACATGTAATCCCAGCTACTCGGCAGGCAGAAGCACAGAATCACTTGAACCCTGGAGGTGGAGGTTGCAGTACACCAAGATTGCACCATTGCACTCCAGCCTGCGAGAGAGTGAAACTCTGTCCCCCACCCCATCCCGCCCCCCAAAAAGTTAAAGGACAGACTGAAAACCTGGAGTCATGGAGCAATTGACACCTGGTTTACATGAAGACGATATATCATGGACTTTGCATATAATTATATTGCTTTCTAAATAAGCTAGAGGAAGATCAATCCAACCATTCTATTTGGATGAAAATTGGACAAATGTATCCAGTTATTTTAGTATATCTGAATATCTGTAGATGAAATGGAAAAATACATTTATAATGCTCCTTAGTAGGATTTGGCTGACAGGCCACAGTCTAATTTGACTATCAAAATTTGATATTAGAGTTAACTCTACATCATACTATTGGGATTTTACCTGCTACATGTCCAAATTGAAGTTTAGAGAAAAAAGGCACGTTGTATCAGTAATTTACCATATAGTCCTTAGAGTCATTATCACAAAATTGATTCTCAGTAAAGATCAATTTGTTAGGAAGGAAGGAAGGAAGGAAGGAAGGAAGGAAGGAAGGAAGGAAGGAAGGAAGGAAGGAAGGAAGGAAGGAAGGAAGAAAGGAAGGAAGGAAGAGAAGAAAGAAGGAAGGAAATATTTTTCAGCTTGCTCCTCTGTGCTGGCACAATATACACAGAGTTTTGGAACTCGTTTCTTTGTGTACTTATGGATGAATGCCAACATTTGTGTATGTGTGTTTTAAGCCTAGTGTTGAACTCAATAGGGCTCTTCACCATTATTTCAGTTAGTCTTATCTAGAGACAGGGTGAATTGTATTTGCCACTGTCCTGAAAGTGGGCATGGCCATGTGATTTGCTTGGGTTACTGAAACGTGAGCTGACATGATATTTGGCACATCTGGGTAGCATTAAAGCCACTGTTCGATTTCCTACATCCGTTTCTCGATTAGTTAAAGATGGTAGAGGCCTCGTGTGTGAGGCAGTTGTGGAGCAGACTCCTGCGTGCCCTGAAATTCACATATAATGTGAACAAGAAAGACTTCTTCCTTTAATCCACTAAGATTTTGAGCCTAATTGTTACTGCAGCATAACTTATTCATCCTGATTGACACCAATGGCAAGGTGAGTAGGAGGATACCTTGTGGAGTATGATGCCTAAGTTGTAACTGTGACTCTGCCACTGAGGACTGTGTTGTTGTTATGCAAGTTAAAGAACCTATATGTGCTACAACTTTGTTGTCTGAAGATGAGAATAAGCCCAGTACCTGCCTCTGAGTATTTTTGGGTTGCTGTGAAGAGTAAAAGTGATAATGCTTGTAAAACACTTAAAGCAATGCCTATCATCTAGTAAGTGTTCAAAAATTATTATTATTACTAATACAGTTTCAAATGTAATTAGTTTGGTTTCAAGGTATTAAAATAACTTCTTATAAGTCTTAGAATCATTTTTATTTCCTCAAAGGAATTTAATACTCATTTACTCTAATATTTTTAATATGTACTGTGTATCAGGGATGTTTACTTATTACATTTGATATTTGCACCATCTTGGAAGGAGGCTAATTGAGTTTTTCTTTTAGAGATTGAGAAAATTTACCTTCATTCAGCATAAGATAACATTGACAATTTGCTCTGCTATCACAGTTTTGGCCATCTCTATCCCGCCCCCATGTCCAGGAATAGAATGCTGAAATTGTAAGATTAACGTGATCTTATGACTGCTCTGATAAGTATTGCATTTGAAACCGAATCAATTACTTAAGGCAATCAAACATTTGTAATTAGAAAATATATGAGTTTGTGGGAAAAATGTTGAGATGAGTAGACATTTGTTGACAGTATGGAGTCTGCCACTCAGATGCCTTCTTTCTGTAGCCATGGAATTTTAATTTGATCTTCCCATATGGCTGCTTTGCTAGTAAAAAATAGCCAACTAGTCATGTGACCTTTGCAGGAGGCTTCATCATTGAGAATGGCTGGATAAATGTCTGATACTGACCACTCCACCACGAGGGTTAGCCTGTTCTCTAGGTTCTGATTTCTAACAGATTTCTTGTACAGACTTCTTGTACTGACGTCTTCAGTCACTGTGGATTTACCAGCTCTTGTGAGGATTCCTCTAATCACATACTGCCAATATGATGGGTACCAAAGAGAAGTAAATCATTTCAATTGTAAATCCAGATGGATTGACTTATTTAACTAAATTGAACAGTTGTTTGAATAAAAACATAAAACCTAGTGGGTGGGTTGGATGCTTAGACATAGCTCACTTTGTTTTCTCCTCATCTTTCATGATGGGTCCCTTCTTTTCCTCGTCGATTTAATCCAGACCTCCTTTGTTTTCTGCTATCATTGGGCCCTATAACAAAACGAAGCATAGCATTTTCCCTCAAATCTCAGTGCTTAAGGTGTGTTTACCCTGAAAGGAGTTGGCAAGTGTTTACATCATTCACTCATTTATGTGGGTGTGAGAGATTTGTGTGCACACGTGAATATCTTTTTCCTGAATGTGTTTGATTGTTATGAGTATGCAGGAAATGAAGAAAAATCATCTGCCCTTCTGGAATGGCTATATAGGAAAGGCTAAATGGGATACGTCAAAAAATGGGAGCCAAGAGGCCCAGGTCCCAGATTACACCTTATCATTTGTGTGTCACACTGGCTATGTGACACTGGGAAAACGATTGTTGGGTCTTTGCTTCTTCCAATGTAAAATGGTAGTCTTACATGTGTAAAATGTGTATTAGAGTTTTGAAAAGTTCTTGGGACCTCAAAAAAAAGTCTAAATTTTAAAAAGGCATCATGTGCCAAGATAGTCATCATGTTGCCAGTTAATTAGTTTGAAAGCACATGAGGGAGAGGAGGAGGCATAAATATGTAGGAGAGGGCATGCCTATTTAAATCCTGATAATAAAAATGACTCTTATTTATTTAAAAAGTTCTATCAATTGTACATTGTTCTAAATGCTTTAAATTCACTATTTTATTTAAATATACCATGAATCCTACAAATTTAGAATACTATAGTATCCACATCTTATTCTAAGAAGACTGGACTTCAGAGAGTTACAAGTCATGAATCTTCACTAGTAGAAAGTTGCAGAGCCAGGATCTTACCCCAGGTTGCCTGATTTTAATGTCAGAATCATTAATTAATCATGATGTCCTGTGCTCTCCCATCTATAGTAATCACTAGCAGTTCTAATATATATATATGTATATATAGTTTATGAATATATATGTGTGTATATATATTTTATGTATATATATGTGTGTATATGTAGAGTGTGTATATATATCCATATATGTATGTAGCAGTTCATTACCAAATACACATATATGTGAAGATTTTGAAAAACAGTGAATTAAGTGAAAACACAGGATTTTACAATTGCATATTAAGTATAATAAAAATTATAAAACACAAAAAATATGGAAAGAGGCTGCCGGAAGAAACTTTGCCAAAATGTTCAGAGTGATATACTACAGGCTGTGAGATTCTCCTTTTTAAAATGTTATTTAAATTTTTCTTCTGCATTTTACATTAAACAATTTATTTAGTGATAAATATTTTCTATAGCTAAAACTAGCATTTCAACCCAAAATGTGAGCACTTTATTTCATTGCATGAACATACCAAGTTTTTAAAATCTATTCATTCGCTTTCCCATGACCTACCACTACTCACAGTCTATGACAGTCATATGACATTTTACACGTTAAGTAAAAGGCCCTTTTCAACACTTTCTCTATAAATGATACTAATGGTAGCTGGCATTTAATGATTTTTTTATATGTGCCAGGAATTGTGCTAAATGATTTACCTTCATTCTCCATTTAATTCACACACCTTATCCGGACGGTCATATGTGTCCTTCCATAGGACAGATGAAACACTTGAGATGCAGAAAAGTTAGAGAACTTCTCAAGTTCACTCAGCAAGGAAATGGTGGAGCCAGAGCTTCACTCAACATATATCTAACTCCAGAGTGAGCATTCTTTACCGCTAAATAGCACTACCTGTCAAAGCCAGAGTCGTAGAGACTTGGAAATCCAGAGCTTAAAGGAGGTAATTTTGATCATCCCTCCTATATTACAACTTAGAAAATACACTGTGAGGTTTGGATTTATGGTCACCGAGAAAATTTGGAATTTTAGAGTTGATGCTTAATGAATCACTTCATCAATTTCTCATTTATAGTAATTTATTTGGTGGAAAAGAAATCCCCAAACAACCATGTCTCAGTTTACCCCCATATGCTATTTTCCCAGCTTGGATACATCTGAGACAAAACACATGTCCTTTAATTATAAAATCAATCTTGGTTAAAAAAGTGTCAGCATTCTTATGCATTGATGGATTGATTTTTTAAAGGACCAAAGCTATACAATCCAAGACTCCACAACAGGAGAAGAAATTAACGCTAAGACATAACAAAAAGTAGAATTTCTCATATATGGATCCCTGCAGCTACAGGTAAGTCCGATGTTTTAGAAAAAGTAAAGACAGTGAGCAGTTTAGCATGGAAATTGTTTGGTAATTACATCCAAGGTCCCACAGTCATTTACCTATAGATGAAGTGGTGCAGCTGCGATGTGGAACTCCAGCATCCTGCTAACATTTGCTCTGCTTGCCTCTGAACATCTCCCTTCCTTTTCTTGTCAAGTATTAGATACTATTCCAGTTCTGTTGGTGACCACATTCATGATTCATTAAGAGCCTAGCATGAGCCAGTGATTCTCCTGAGCACTTCAGAGGCCATCACTAAGGCCAAGTCCCTGTCCTTCGGCCTATTGACCCCCACTCCTAGACTGTTTTATATCTCAGAGATTGGTTAAAGGAACTCAGAGTGCATTTTATGCACCAATTAGGTTTCCAGAATGGAACCACTGCCCAAATAGTCCTAGGTTATAGGAAAATTTAAGCCTGGAGGAAAGCAGTTGATGTCTTATAAGTCAGAGTTAATGGAAATGTCCAGGGCAGTGGAGGCACAAATCAGAAAGGGAAGCGAAGTAGACAGTCTTGCTTATCTAATGCTTGGGGAGAAATAAGACTCAGCTCACAAGATCTCACAAATACTGCTGTCTATTAAAACATGACGGGGGTAACTACAGATAAAGTTCAGCTGGTGTGAGAGCAGAGGCACTGGCAGTTTTCTCCATATGAGGAAAAGATGAGAACATCAACCAGTGTGCCCTCCAGCAGGTCACAAAGCCTCTGGCCAGGCCTCGGCCAAGAGTGCCTGAGCCTGCAGATGTCTGCAGCCCAGTTAAATGGACGAACGTCCCTTATTTCATGCAACAGAACCCAAGAAGCCCATACTATGAGTTATTTGAAGTGTTGTAAGTTATAAAGGAGGGATTCCTTTGCCCAGCCTCTGTCTCTATCAGTCACCACCCAGATCAAATACCGCTTTAGTGGATCAAATCGACACTTCCTAGGTACTCTAAACCCCTTCACTCTTTGATTCTTGTGAACTGCAAAAGTCACTTGAATTCAAAGTGTACACTAGCCACATTAGCTAATCCAACGTGCAGTGATTTAAGGTAACTCCATTCACTCAGGTCCCTGCCTAGATCCCCACACAGCTGTTTTTTAAATAGCTTTATAGTGAATGTATTTCACATGCCATACAATTCACCTATTTAAAGTATATAATCCAATGATTTTTCAGCATATTTACAGAGATGTGCAACCATCACCACAGTCAAAGTTTAAAACATTTTCATCACCTCACCCCATAGTACCACTCAACAACCACCAGAGCGTACTTTCCTTAGCTCTAAAGTTGTCTATCCTGGACATTTCACATAATGGAATAATACAATAGGTAACTTTTTGTGTCTGGCTTCTTTCATGTAGCATAACATTTTCAATGTGTATCCAACTGTCACATGGATCAGTATTTCATCACTTTAATAGCCAAATAATATTTCATTGTATAAACATACCATGTTTTCAAAATCTGTTCATTACTGGACATTTGGATTGTTTCCAGCTTGTGGCAATTACTCATAACTCATTACAATTTGTGTAAAAGTTTTTGTATGGACATATGTTTTTACTTTTATTGGAGGAGAGTTCTCTGGGAGTGGAATTGCTAGCTCATATAGAAATGATATTTAATTTTTTGAGGCATTGCCAACAGCTTGCGAAAATGGCTACACGACTTCATGTTTCCAGCAGCAATGAGAGTTTTGCTTTATCCACATCTTTCCCAATAGTGGTAATTATCTGACCTTTTGATTCCAGCCACATTGGAGTGTGAGTGGAGCCACAGTGAGTGTGAAGTGGTATTCCTTTGTGGGTTTTATTTGTACTTCCCTGATGACTAATAATGTCAAACATCTTTTCCTGCATTTATTTGCCATTTGTTTCTTCTTGGGACAGATCTTTATTTAGATCTTTTGCATGTTTTTAAGTTGACTTATCTTTTGATCAACCAGTTGTATGAGTTTTTCACATATTCTAGGTATGTTTTTTTTATCAAATATGAGATTTTGCAATTTTTAAAAATTCTGTGTGTTGTGATTTATCTTCCATGATAATATCCTTTACAACACAAAGTTTATAATTTGATGATGTTCAATTTATATTTTTGTTTCTTCTGCTTTTGTATTTATATCTAAGGATTCATTGCCCAATGAAGGTCATGTTGATTAACCCTCATAATTTTTTCAAATAGTTGTATAGCTTTAGCTCTAATATTTTGTTCTTTAATCCATTTGAGCTAATTTTTATATAATACAAAGTAAAAGTCCAATTTCACTCATTTGTATATGGCTACTCAGTTGTTTCAGGAGCATTGGTTGAGAAAAATATTATTTTCCTAAATGAATATTCCTGGCATTTTTGTCAAAATAAGTTGTAAAAGTTTATTTCTAGGTTCTTAGTTTTATTCATTGCTTTATATGTCTGTGTTTTTGCCAGCGTCATGCTGTTTCGATTAACATAGCACATTTTTCTTTATCCATTCATCGGTTGATGAGTACTTAAGTTTGTTTCACATCTTTGCAGTTGTGAATAGTGCTGTGATAAACATACATGTACAATTGCCTTTTGATATAATGACTTACTTTCCTTTGGGTAAATAGCCAGTAGTGGGATTACTAGATCACATAGCAGAGATAGTTTGGGTTGAGAAATCTTCATACTTTTTTCCACAAAGGCTGTACTAATTTATCCTCCCAACATCAGTGTATAACCATCCTCTTTTGACTACACCCATGCCACATCTGTTGTTTTTGACTTTTTAATAATGCCCATTCTGGTTGGAGTAAGGTGGTATCTCATTGGGGATTTAATTTGCATTTCCTGGATGATTAGTGATGTTGAACATCTTTTCCTGTTTGCTGGCCATTTGGATATCTTCTTTGGAGTGCTTTCCTGTCATGTAATTTGTCCACATTCTAATAGGATTTTTTTTTTTCTTGCTGTTTTGTTTGAGTTCCTTGGAGATTCTTGCAGTTCCTTGCAGGTATAAGTCTTTTGTCAGATGCATAGTTTCCAAACGTATTTTTCCCATTCTGTAAGCTGTCTGTTTACTCTAATGATTATTTATTTTGCTGTGCAGAAGCTTTTTAGTTTAAATACGTTAGAGTGAGAGAAAGGGATCCAATTTCATTCTTTTACATATGGCTATCCAGTTTTCCCAGGATCATTTTTTGAATATGGTTTCCTTCCTTCAATTTAAGTTTTTGTATGTTTTGCCAAAAATCAGTTGGTTTTAAATATTTGGCTTTATTTCTGGGTTCTCTATTCTGTTCCATTGGTCTACATACCTACTTTTATACAAGTACCATGCTGTTTTGGTTACAATAGTCTTGTATTATACTTTGAAGCTGGGTAATGTGATGCCTCTAGATTTGTTTTGTTAAGTGTTGCTTTATTTGGGCTCTTTTTGATTTCATATGAATTGTAGAATTTTTTTTCTAATTCTTTGAAAAATGGCATTGGTATTTCAATAAGAATTGCATTGAATCTACAGATTGCTTTGGGCAATATGGTCATTTTCATGATACTGATTCTTCCAACCCATAAACATGGGACATATTTTCATATGTTTGTGTTATTTCTGATTTATTTCAGCAATGTTTTGTACTTCTCTTTGTAGAGTACAAAGAGAAGTTTCTACCCTTGGTTAAGTATAGTTTTAGATATATATATATATATATATATATATATATATATTTTTTTTTTTTTTTTTTTTTTTTTTTTTGCAGTTGTTGTGAAAGGAGTAAAGTTTTGATTTTATTCCCAGCTGGGTCAATGTAGGTGTATATCACATCTTGATCAGTGATACTGATTTTTGTACATTGATTTTGTAACCTGAGACTTTATTGAATTGATATATCAAACCTAGGAGTCTTTCAGAGGAGTTTATTGTTTTCTAGTTATACAATCATATCACTGGCAAACAGAGATAGTTTTACTTTCTCTTTCCTCATTTAGATGCCCTTTATATCTTTCTCTTGCCTGATCACTCTTGCTAGGACTTTCAGTAGCATGTTGAATAGAAGTGGCGAAAGTTGGCATCATTGTCTTGTTACAGTTCTTAGAAGAAATGCTTTTAGCTTTTCCTCATTTCTTATGATGTTGGTGGTGGATTTGTCATATATGACCTTTATTATTTTTAGGTATGTTCCTTCTATGCCTAGTTGTAAGACAATGAGGTTTTCCAGTGTCTTAAGATAGAATGTCAGATAATTGATTTGAGATCTTTCATCTTTTTTACTATAGGCATTTTAAGCTATAAATTTTCCCCTGAAGGCTATTTAACTGCATCTCCTAAGTTTAGAAAGGTTGGGTCATCATTTTTATTTACCTCAAGGTGATTTCTTTTTTTTTTTTTTTTACCCATAGTTATTTAGGAGGCTGTTTTACAATTTTCACATATCTGTGAGTTTTCAAATTTTTTCTTGTCTTGGATCAGATACTATAGACTCTTCATGTTCTTATAGAATTTTAGTAGATTTTTTTGAATAGGCATTTGTTTCATTTTCTGTGTACTCTCAGGACCATTTGCAGAGACTATAAGTAGGCATTTTTTGATGATTTTCATCAGTTTGGCTGAAGAACAGGTCAGAGGATCTCTTTATGCTGTCATTCTAGCAATCAATTGCCACAACTATTTTTTTATATCAAATTTTACTCAAGGAAACATAATAAACTTTAATGTAATATTCTTACATTTATAGAATTACAGAGATTGAGAAGAGATTTGAAATAACCAATCTCAATGGCCTGTTTTTGAGAGGAGAAATTCGAAGAGTGCTGCCATGTGATTATCAAATTTTACTCAAGGAAACATAATAAACTTTAATGTAATATTCTTACATTTATAGAATTACAGAGATTGAGAAGAGATTTGAAATAACCAATCTCAATGGCCTGTTTTTGAGAGGAGAAATTTGAAGAGTGCTGCCATGTGATGTCCCCATAGACATCACGGTAGAGTAGGCTTGGAGTGGCTGACTACAGATTTCAGTCTAGATCGCTTTCTATTAACCAGGTTTCACTAAAGATAGGCTTTGGGCCAAGACTGACCACTCTAGTTGTTTGCATGGTGGCTATTTCTTTTCTCATGAGTAGTTAATAGTAATTAAGATAGTAACCTTATTACATGCTGTTTACAGAAATAGTTTGCCTAGCTCAACATTAAATCAATTCCTGAATCTCATCTTCGAGGGACTATTCTCTAGGACTACTGCTATTACCAATTTCTCTATCAAGCAAGGTCTAGTAAGGGGATAGTCTGACTAAACAAAGTGGAGAAGTTGGGATTATTTAACTTCAGAAGCCTGGAGTAAGGGTCCTGCACCACTGCAGCTCAGCTTTCTAAAAATGGGCTAGGTTGGGGCTGATGTCTTCAAAAAGTCACATGTACATAAGACCTGAGATAACAGGGACTGGTCTCTGAGGGGGTACAATTACATTAGTTCTACAAATGTTGGAAAAACTGCAAATTGAATTGAACCACTACTTAAGTTATGGAGAGGCCCCAATGTGAAGAGGCAAGGATAGTGTGATCCTCTCAGGAAGATTTAGAAGCAGGCTATCTCCACATCCTTTATTAGCGGAGCCAAACAGGAAACCACTGGCAAAAGAGAAATGTAGTATTGAGTCTCAGCTGCAACATCACTCAACGGAGAATAAAAGTGCCGGTTTGAAGGTGAGAGATAAGAGCTTCACCACTGGCACACATTTTTTTATTAAATAGACCAAAACTTGGAGAGGGATACAAGCAAAAGAAAAAGGAGCAATTTAAAGGAGGAAATAATATGTGCAGAAGTGTCACAATAAACAGAACACACATATTTCAAAGTCATAATAATTAAAGAAATGAAATTAAAGCACATATGGAATGAAGCGTAACCACTGGGAAAAACAAAGTGTGTCTTTCAGGAGGGAAGAAGATGTCGGGCAGAGGGACTGATTAAAACCTGCAATGATTCAAACATGGGCAAGCTGTAAAATTAGTTCTCTCATAATTCAGTCTCTTAAATACCAAATGCTGGGAAAACTGAGTATCTACATGCAAAAAAAGTAACACTGAATCCTTCTCTCTCACCATACACTAAAATAAACTCAAAATGAGTTAAAGAATTAAACATAAGACCTGAAACTATAAAACTGCTAAAGGAAATATCAGAAAAAAAAAAACACACAACAATGGTCTGGGCAATTATATCTTTTATTTGACCTCAAAACCACAGACAATGAAAGCAAACATAGATAATGGGAACACATCAAAATAAAAAGCTTCTTCACATCAAAGGAAACAATTAAGAGTAAAAATGAAACCTACAGATGGAGGAAAAAGCTTTGCAAGTCACACCTATGATGAAGGATTAGTATCCAAGATATATAAAGAACTAATACAACTCTACACAGAGAAAATAATTCGATTAAGAAGGAAGGGACCTGAGTAGACATTTCTCAAAAGAAGACATACTAGTGGCTAAGAGATACATGAAAAAATGCTCAACATCTCTAACAATTAGAAAGATGTAAATTAAAACCACAGTGTGATAACCTTACAACTGCTAGAATGGCTAATATCAAAAGTCAAAAGATATCAAGTGTTTGTAAAGATGTGGAGAAAAGGGAACCCATGTACCCTGTTGGTGCTAAGGAAAATTAGTACAGCCATTTTGGAAGACAGTAGGAAGGTTCCTCTAAAAATTAAAAACAGACCTACCATATGATCCAGCAATCCCATATCTGAGTTTGTACCTGAAGTATTTGAAACCACTATGTCAAAGAAATATTTGCACTCCCATGTTTATTGCAGCAGTAGATACAACAGTCAAGTTATGGAATCGATGTAAGTGTGCATCAGCAATGAATAAGTAAAAAAAATATTACACACATACACAAGAGAATATTATTTGGCCTTAAGAAAGGAAGAAATTCTGTCATTTGCAACAACATGGATGAAACTGGAGAATATTATGTTAAGTGAAATAAGACAAACACAGAAAGACAAACACTGCATGTTTTCACTTATATGTGGAATCTAAATCAACTGAATTCGTAGAAACAGAGACTAGAATGGTGGTTGCCAGAGGCTGCAGATAGAAAGAATGGGGAGATGATAATTAAAGGCTACAAAGCCTCAGTTAGACAGGAGGAATAAGTTTGTCTTTTTAGAATATTTGCACAACATAGTGAAAGCATATAGCTAATACTTGAGTTCTGTACATTTCAATATTACTAAGAATAAACTTATCATCACAAAAATTATAAAGTATTTGAGGTGATGGATATGTTAATTAGCTTCACTTAATATTTTCACGTTGTATGCACAAATTACAACATCAGTTTTCATTGTATATATTTATTTTTATTATATTGTATATATTTAATAAATAGTTAATATCCCCCTATAATTTATCAGTCATATGATAATGTGATTTTGTAGATTTTGGGGGTTTTTGTAGCTAATGTGAATAGCATAAGAATACCACAGGATTTATAACCAATCAGAAGACATAATAATTGATCATCATTGCATATATTTGTATATGATAAATATACAAATTTTTATATTTGTATATTTGTGTATTTTATAATAGTATATATTTTATGATATTATATATTTGTATATTTACAATATTATATATATAATATCATGATATCAGGTACTGTTTTAGTTTAAAATACAAGACAATAGTGCCAACTATACCCAGGATTACCCTCACAGAGAGTTCATGAGTGATATTGCAGAGCAGCTATAAAGCATCCCTGCAGACATGCTACTCATCCTGGGGATATTTATGTAACACTATGAGTTGCAGAGGGTAAAAAGATATGGAGTAATTTCCAAACAATGCAGTAAAGACACACTATTTCAACAATATTATTATTATTTTGGCCACTGGCAATATTAGCATAATCTTGTGTTTGTATTGAACTCTGTGCCCTTTAAAGCAATCCTATTTCCATTGCTTCCTTTATTCTTTGGCTTAATCATATATGTTGAGCAAGGAAGACCATTTATCTGGTTACAAGATATTTTTCAGAATTTTCTTTGTCCCAGTGTCAAAGATGCAGATATAATTCACATTATATCTGTCCTTATAAAGTTTACAGTTTGTTGGTAAAATCTGATGATTATTGTCCAACGAGTCAAGGGCTTGGACAAAAGTATGGAGGATTCCGTGACTCAGAGCACGCCAAGGAGAATTTGTAGAGACGAGCTTGCTAACGCCAAAGGGGGTTAGGCAGCTAATAAAAGAGAAAGAAGAGGAGGGGTCTGGAAAAAAGACGGTAAGTCTCAGATAGCATGGCAAATTCACAATTTCTCCCAGGTCTGGAGTAGGGTCATAGCAAGGGGAGAACTGTGAACAAGAAGGAACCTTTTGCCACTCTTGAGAAACTTTATGTTTGAGAAAGAGGACACTGAATACTTTTATCCATAAATTTGCATACTAAGATTAGTATTTTAGAAAGACAAAAATGCAAATATCAAGAAAAAGTATATATTAGAGAAAGGAAAATGCAGATGAACACGTGGAGAAAGTGACCACCTCTGTAAGTTTAAAACTACCAAATGATAGTATATAGATTTTTCCAACTTGAACATGGAAGTACAATTTTTAAACAGACATGGAAATGATGCATGCTAACTTCAGAAGCAACCTATCTATGGAAAAGATGAGAGGAAAATTGCAATTGAGAGTTTGGGAGAGGACTTCAAGTGCATATTTCTTTAAAATAAAAATCTGAATTGTGTATGACAAAATAAAAATCTGTATCATAGCTGCCTGCTATTATTTCTAGTAATCATATGTTTGAAATCATTTGCCATTTTTTGGTTGTTGTTGTTTGTCTTATAGAAGTCACAGAAAGTGGGTTGAGCTTAGAGCTGGAACAGTGAAATTTAAAGTAGAACAATCAAGTAGGAGGCAATTATAGGGATCATTCCTTTTTGACAGAAGAGAAAAATGAAGACAACATGAGGTGAGAGTGATTATTCCCACAGTTACTGTTGCAATAACTCCTGTCTTCCAAATCCTAATCAATTGCTCTATTATTTACTGATTCAACTCTGGACAGTCACACTTTCTACGCAAATGCCCATCTCTCCCATTCACCCCCGATTTGTGTTTCTATCAGAACAATTTATAGACTTTATGCCTGGCCCAGGACCAATGCACAGGAAGAGTTTATTTATAATACAGTAACATTGTAGAAACAATAATATCGATATTCACTCATCCTGTTGCCAGGAAACTTTGAAGGATAGCAATTTTGATTGCTAAGGGAAAAGCGAAGAATCATCTACTCAACTCTTTGTCTACCTCCAGAGACTCCTAAATGATGTTGCTGATTTCGTTCATTAAACGTGTACTAAAGAGACCAATTCCCTCAGTCCAATCAAATAACTCTGCTACTCTGTCTTGTGTACTTGAATAGTGGAGACAGCAGTCACAACTCCGACAAGCTAGTTAGTCAGTGTGCCTCCTACTTGAAGAATGTTGGAGGGATAATGTAAGGTGTGGCCCATGGTTATTCAGAGGCTCACTCGAAAAAGGAATTTTGAGTGCCCTTGTGAAAGGGTTAGTGTGCTGTGCAAATGCCACTTGGGTGCTCATATATGGTGTTTGGTTTTATAGTGTTATGCCATGATGGATGTCTGCCCTTGTCTCTACCTAGCTCCTCATAGATCTTTGGAGAATATTGGTAGCTCATTTCTGCAAAACTTAACTTGAAAATATTCCCCTTTAATTGAGGGAGAATAATACCTAATAAGTATCAAGGCAGCCATGCCACTTGGAATCAAAATTACATGAGGCTCACAATTGTCCTCTTTCCATAGCCAACATATATCTGTGGCTAAAGAAGAAAGGCTTCAAGTGTAGGTACAATCACAGATCCTTCTAGAACCTCCTATTGACAACATCATCTATGGCAAAGAAATACTTGCTTAACATCCATAGCCTGTTTTCGACTTACCTACTTCTACACAAGATTCAGTGTATGTATATATACATACATATATATATATATATGGCTATATATATGTATATATAGCCAGTAACTTTCAAACACATGCTATGCCCTATGCTAGGTACTGCTGATACATCATGAACACACTCACTATATTCCTTTCTCAGGGAGTTCGTTCAAACCATATTCTGAATGGGAAAAATTTAGCTTGGAATCACCTGTTTTCAATCATGTTCACTTCACTAGGGAAGAAAGGCACTCCAGGAAATGGCAAGTATGTTGCCTCATTATGGGGAACTTCTGCATACCTAATCAAGTGACATCAAGGCCAAGAGAAAGGTTGGCCTCAGGTGTCCAGAGCCTGCAAGAGCAGCACGAGTTGTTTCTGGTAGTCAATACTTCTGGGAAATGTACAGCACTGTTACAGATGTTTACATTACTCAACTGCCCAGACGTGCTTCAGCAGACATGGATAGCCCCTGGAGCGCTAGGTATCTCAGATTTGAAGAGAACATTATGGCTGCTGTATGTATTAGTGAGGGTTATTTAGATACATAGAACCAATAGATATATATTATATTATAAATACAGACACACATATATGTCTTTATATAGATACATATATGTGTTTTATAAATCTAGCAAATGTATATAATACACAAAATATTATTGTAAGAAATCGACTCATATGATTATGGAGAATGCAAAGTCCCAAGATCTGCAGAATGCATTGGCAAACCGAAGACCCAGGAGAGAGGTGATGTAGTTCTAAGCCAAGGGCCGACAGGCAGGAAGAATTCTCTTTTATTCACTGGATTGTGAGTCTTTTTGTTCTATTCTGTCCTTCAACTGATTGGATAAGCTCTTCCCACATAAGGAAGAGCAGTCTGCTCTACTCAGACTCATATAAATTTACCAATTTATAGGTTTATTTCATCTTAAAAACACCCTTATAGACACACTAAGAATAATGTTTGACCAAATAACTGGAAACCCATGGCCCACTCAAGCTGATACATAAAAATAACCATTACACCTACTTAAATTTTACTAATAACTATATTTTAAAAACTATTATGTCACTTGGCACAATAGATACTTATTAGGTGCTTATTAAATATCTCAATTTGAAAGAACGATTTCATTTATGACCCAGTTCTGTTGCTATCTTACAATGCCTGCAAGTAACAGTAATGTTCTAGCTTTCAGTTATTTTCTTAAGACAGTGAGGATGATAACAATAGTTCCATTCTTTATAATTTTAAGGTGATTATAGATTCACATGCAGTCATAATAAATTATATAGGAAATAATTCATTAAAAAGCATGTACTTTTTACCCAGTCTTACGGGCAGAATTATGTCTCTCCAAATTTCATTTGTTGAAGTACTGACCTCCACACTTCAGAATGTGAATGTATTTGGAGAGAGAGCCTTTTACTAGGCAATTAAGGTGATGAATCATAGGGTTGGCCACAATCCAGTCTGACTCATGTCCTTACAGAGGAGATAAAGACACAGATGCAGAGAAAAGACAAAGACAGAAGAGAGAGAAGGAGAAGGTCATCATCTGAAAGACATGGAGAGAAGCCTCAGATGAAACCAAACTTGCTGACACCTTGATCCTGGCATTGTAGTCTACAGAACCATGAGAAAATAAATATCAGTTAAGTCACCCAGTTTGGTATTTTGTTATGGCAGCCCTAGCAAACTAACATACCTGGTATCTCCCAATGTTTGGTATCTCCCCAAATTTGGTATCTTCCAAAACTACAGTAAAATAACACAACCAGGATATTGACACTGATACCATCAAGACACAGAACAGTTTCATTACCCCCAGGTTGATTCCTTTTATCTTTTTATCATGACATCCTCCTACAACATTAGCATACATATTACATAATATTTTGTCTCACTATTTAATTTTCTTTGGAGTGATTCTAAATGATATTTTAATTTTGGTTTTCACATGTTCATTGCATTTCTATATACTAACAATGAACATATATACTAATGATACAAATAATTAATTAATAAGATTATAACAACTGACCTTGCTAAACTCACTAGCTCTAGAGTTTTCAGTTTTTGATGTCAAACTCCTTTAGATTTTTGTATGAACAATTGCATTATTTGTACATAGGGGCAGTTTTACTTACTTCTAGTTGTATTTTTTTACATCTATCTTGTCTTACTGCAGTGGCTAAAACTTCCATATTTTGTGACTGTTCACATATTTCAATCATGTTCTCATGTTTGTAAGAGTATGTCCTTGCCTTGGTCTCAAGCTAGGACACCATCTTGGCTAAGAGAGAGATATATATATATATCTGAGATGGTTTCAGATATATACGTGTGTATATATATGTGTATATATGTGTGTATATATATACATATACATATATATCTCAGAGATATATATATATATATATATATCTGAGATGGTTTCCTAGATTGAGACCAAGGCAAGGATATACTGTAAAAAAAATATATATATATATTTTTTTTTTTTTTTCAGGAGCTTTACATTTCTTTTTCCTTTTTTAACTTTTATTTTAGGCTAAAATTTCCGTATTTTGTTGAAAAAAAGTGGTGAGAGTGTATTCAAGCTTTCACCATTAAGTATAATGTTAACTGTAGGGCTTTTTGTGTAAATGCTTTTTATCAAGTTGAAGTTCCCTTTTATGCCAGTTTGCTGAGAGTTTTCAAATGACTGAGTGTTGGATTTTGTGAAGTGCTTTTGCATTAATTAATATCATCATATGATTTCTCTTCTTTAGCCTGTTCATGTAGCAAGTGGCATTGGTTGGTGTTTGAATGTTAACCCAGCCTAGCATAACAAGAATAAATCCCAATTGTTCATGGTGTATAAATCTTTTTACACTCTGCTGGATTGCATTTGCTAATATATTGCTGAGAATTTCCGCATCTGTGAAAAAGATTGACTTGTAATGATTGTTTATTATTTTTGTTTTTTCTTGGGGGATGGAATTGTCTTTGTCTGATTCTGGAATCAAGAGCCTTATGAAATGTGTTGAGAAGTATGCCTTCCTCTTCTATTTCTGAAAGCGATTGTATGAAACTGGTACTAATTCTTCTTTAAATTTTTAGTAAAATTATTCTGGGAAACCATCTTGGCCAAAATGTTTCTTTTCGGGAGCTTTAAATTTCCTTCTTTTTTAACTTTTATTTTAGGTTTAGGGGTACAGGTAAACAGACAACCTGCAAAATGGGAGAAAATATTTGCAAACTATGCATCTCAAAAAGGTCTAATATCCAGCATCTATAAGGAACTTAAACACATTTACAAGAGAAAACCAACCCCATTAAAAAGTGGGCAAAGGACGTGAACAGACACTTCTCAAAAGAAAACACACCTGCAGTCAACAAACATACGGGAAAAAGCTCAACATCACTAACCATTAGATAAATGCAAATCAAAATCACAATGAGATACCATCTTGTACCAGTCAGAATGGCTATTATTAAAAAGGAGCTTTAAATTTCAAATCAATTTCTTAGATGTGTATAAGACCAATCAGGTTTTCTACTGCATTTTGTTTTGAGTTTTATTAATTTATGGTTTTTGAGGAATTGGTTCATTTATTCTAAATTGTATTTATGAACATGAAGTTGTTCATAATATTCTGTTGTTATCCTTCTACTGGTTGTAGGAGCTATAATACAATGTTTTAATCCTGAAATTACTAGTTTGAATTTTTTTAGTCCATTTTTCTTAAAGTTTATATTTTATTCTTTCTTTAAAAATAATATTTATGTTACATCAATTTTCCCCATTATTGTCTTTTTTTTTTCAATTTCATTGATTTTTTTTTTCTCCTACCTTTATTATTTTCTGCTTTATGATTGCTTTGGACTTATTTAGTTTTTTCCTACTTTCTAAAGGTGGGAATGTAAATTATTTATGTGATAATTTTTTATATTTTTTTTCTTTTTTCTTTTTATTTTTAGTGGTATGTAGTAGGTGTATATATTTATATGGTACATGAGATATTTTGATACAGGCATGTTGTGAAATAAGCACATCCTGGAGAATGAGATATCCATCCCCTCAAACATTTATTCTTTGAGTTACAAACAATTCAATTACACTCTTTAAGTTATTTGAAAATGTACAATTAACTTATTATTGACTGTAGTGATTCTATTCTGTTGTACTATTAAATAGTAGGTCTTATTCATTTTTTCCAACTACTTTGTTGTACCCGTTAACCATCCCACATCCCTGCCAGCCCTCCACTACCCTCCTCAGACTCTGGTAACCATTCTTCTACTCTCTGTGTCCATGAGTTTCATTGTTTTGATTTTTATATCCCACAAATAAGTGAGAACACACAATGCTTGTCTTTCTGTGTCTGGCTTTATTTCATTTAACATAATAATCTTCAGTTCCATCCATGTTGTTGAAAATGACTGGATCTCATTTTTATATGGCTGAATATACTCTACTGTATATATGTACTACACTTTTTTTACTCATTCATCTTTTCATGGACTCTTAGGTTGCTTCCAAATCTTAGCTATTGTCAACAGTGCTGAAACAAACATAGAGGTGCAGATATCACTTCCATATACTGATTTACTTTCTTTTTGGTATATACCCAACAGTGGGTTTGCTATGACCCCCATATGATCATATATTAACTCTATTTTTAGTTTTTTGAGGAACTGCCAAACTGTTCTCCATACTGGTTGTATTGCTTTACATTTCCAGCAAAAGTGTACAAGCATTTCCTCTTCTGCACATTCTTACCAGCATTTGTTATTGCCTGTCTTTTGGATAAAAGTCATTTTAACTAGGGTAAGCTGACATCTCATTGTAGCTTTGATTTGCATTTTTCTGATGATCAGTGATGTTGAATACCTTTTCTTATGCCTGTTTGCCATTTGTGTGTCTTCTTGTGAGAAATGTCTATTCAAATATTTTGCCCATTTTTTGATCACATTATTAGATTTTTTCATGTATTGTTGTTTGAGCGCCTTATAGATTTTAGTTATTAATCCCTTGTAAAATAGGTAGCTTGCAAGTATTTTCTATTTTGTACACTGTCTCTTCACTTTCTACTGCCTATGTTTGCTCAAGGCATTGGGACCCTACACTCAGCCGGTGGCAAAAGTAGTCAGGCCTGTGTCCTTCCCTTTAGGGCAGAAAGTCACCCCAGGCCCTCTGTGAGTTCGGAAGTAACATCTAGGAGTCAGGGACTAGAGTAAAATACCTTGAAGGTCTACCTAGTTTTATATTGTATTGTAGTTGAGCTGGCACCAAAACCACAAGACACAGTCCTTGTCACTCTTTGTTTTCCTTTCCAAAGGCAGAGAAGCCTAACCCTGTAGCCACCACCTCCCCAGGCCATGAGGAACACTGCCAGACTACCTTACCACTGGTGTTCCTTGAGCGCCTAAGGTTTCTTAGATCAGCTTGTCATGAATGCTGCCTGGCCTGGGACTCGCCCTTCAGGACAGAAGACTCCCCTTTGGCCCAGGGCAAGTCCAGAAATGCTATCTAAGAGTTAAGTCCTAGAATTAAGGACCCCAAGAGCCTGTTTGGTGCTCTAACCCCCTGTGGTTATGCCAGTAACTAAGGTGCAAGACAAAGTCCCCTTTACTTTTCCCTCTGCTTTTCTCAAGCAGAAAGATTTTTGCCCTGAGGCCACCACAGTTGGTAATGTGCTGGGTCTCACCTGAAGCCGGTGAATCTCAGAGGCTTATCCAAGTTCCTTGATGTAGTACCTGGATATTGCTGCTGGGTATTTAAGGTCCAAGGGTTCTTAAGTTAGCAGATGTTGAATACTGCCAATACTGGGTCTTTTCCTTCAAGGCAGTGGGTTCACTTCTAGCCCAGTAGCATTTGTATATATCAATAACAATCAAGCTGAGAACCAAGCCAAGAACCAATCCCATTTACAATTCCATTATAATACAAAAAATAAGATACTTCAGAACACATTTAACCAAGGAGATGAAAGACCTCCATAATGAAAACTGTAAAACATCAATGAAAGTAATTGTAGATGACAAAAACAAATGGAAAAACTTTCCATGCTCTTGAATCAACAGAATCTGGCCCAGGCTGTGTCTAGAAATGTCTGGGGGCTAAGGCCTGGAACAGGGGCATTGCAAGTCTGACTGGTGTCCTATCCTGCTGTGGCTGAACTGGTATCCTAGATGAAAGACAAAGTCCTCCTGCTCTTCCCTCTCCTCTCCTGAGAGAGAAGGGAAGGAGTGTCTTTTGGAGGTGTGAGCTGTGTAGCCTGTGGTTGGGGAGGGGTGACACTAGCACTCTCGGCTATCCAAACTGGTGTCTCAGTATGTCGCTTGTCCCCTAGTCCACTATCTTTGTGCCTAGATTAGCCCCAGGACTTGCCTAAGAGTTGCTTTCCTTAAGGCCTACACTGCCTTGCAAGTTTACTTAGAGACCAAAAGCACATTGGCTCCTGGTAGCAAGGTTTGTGGGAACTCAAGTTCAAACTGCTGGGATCCGCAATTCCCCCCTGGATAGGGCTGGTTTAAATGCTCCCTTGGTGGGCCAGAGTCAGCTAAGTTTGTTCCCATTTCTGCTCTAACAGGACAGCACTGAGTTCAATGAAAATTGCTGTGTTCTCCTTCCCCCAGCACCCAGAGAGGCTCTCTGAACTACACTGTTGCTGGGGTCAAGGAGGGGTGGCGTCAGTAATTCTGGACTGTTTATTCTCTCTCTTCAGTGCCTCTTTCAGTAACAGGAAGTTAAAATCAGGTACTATGAGTGTTCAACTGATTTTTGGTTCTTACAAAGGTGTTCTTTCTGTGTAGATAGTTGCTAAATTGGTGTCCTTCGTACCGGTGGAGCTTTCTACTCCACCATCTTGCTCCACCTTTCTTTTTTATATTCTAATGTAATTATTAAGTTCTATAAAATTTTTATTAACCAATTTCACATATTTTGAGATGTTTTCCTACGTATCTTGATATATTTTTTATGTTATATTCAATTTTATTTATTTTTTGTTTTCAGACTTCCTTTTTGATTATAGATTATTTGAAAATATGTTGCTAAATTTCCACGTTTAGAGATTTCCCTGTTGTCTGTCTCTTGTTCATTTTGAATTTAATGCCACTCCGGTCTAATAACATACTCTATGTGATTTAAATTAAGTTAAATTTGCTGAAGTTTGTTTTATGGTCCAGGATATATGGTTTATCTTAGTGAATGTTCCATGAACCTTTGAAAAATGTGTATTTTCTCTTCTTGGGTGGAGTGTTTTTTTTCAATGAGATACTGTTGTATTATTATATTGTTCAGTTCTTCTATATCCCAGCTGATTTTCTGTTTACTGTTTTATCATTTTCTGAAAATGGAATCTTGAAGTCCCGACCATAACTGTGGCTTGTCTACTTATTTCAGCTCTTTTAATTTTTGCTATTTTCAGGCTGTGGTGTGGTTTTCTAATGTGCATATTTAGAACTTATGTCTTTGTGTTGGATTAATACATTTATTATTATGTAATATCTCTCTTTGTAGTAATTTTCTTTGCTCTGAAATGTAGCCTATCAAAAATTAATATATAACACTTCTCCTTTAAAAAATAATGCTTCTGTGCTGAATCATTTTCTATTCTTTTAAACATACCTATATCCTTTATTCAAAGTGAAATTCTTATAGACAGCATATTTTTGAATCTTATTTTTAATATGCTGCCAATCTGTGCCTTTTGATTAGATGAACTGATACATTAATACAGAGATAGATATAAAGCCGTATTAGGATATTAGGACTTAATTTGGCCTTTTATTATGTGTCTTTGGATCATTTCTTATGCTTTCTATTGTCTGATTGTTTTTTACCTTTCTGTGGGTTATTTAAACTTTTTAAAAATTCCATGTTGATTTATTCTCAGTCTTTAAATTAGTATATTATTTTGTAGTTTTCTTACTGGTTGCTACATGCATAACAATATATATTTCCATAACTTAATATGGTCTACTGGAATTGATATTTTTGTACTTCAATTTAAGAAACTTTATGTTTATTTGAGTGTCTATGAACTTTTAAGATATAATTGTATTAAGTATTTCTTCCACATGCATTAAGCTGCATATTGGATGTATGATTTTTCTTTCAACCTTCAAACATACCTTAAGAAACTCACGCATAGCAAATACTCTATTTTATACACCATTGTTTTTACCAATTTACATAATCTTCTTTCCTTTCTGAAGTTTCAAGCAATCTACTGTTAGTTCCTTTTTCTTTAGAGAGTTTCCTTCAACCATTTGACTCTCACTCTCAATCTCCATTGACTCCAAGTGCAGGTGGAAGATTAGTTCCCTGATGGGTTTCAGTTTTTGTTGCTGCAGGATGGGGAACATAAGTTCATCTCCTCCTTGGTCTTCACTCATACCAGGGGGCTGGAAGTGGAATACCAAATAGGGCTGCTTCTCTCCCTGGTCTCCCCCTATACCATGCTGGGTGGGTGAAAGCATAGCTCCCTGATAGCTCTCTGGGTAAGTATAGCTCTCTGTGTCCCTCTGATAGCAGAAAACAGGAGAAAATGGGGAGCTTATAGCCTGGACTTTCACTACTTTGTTTCCTCTCCTTGATGCTCTGTGGGGTGTTGATTCAGCTCCTCCCTTGGTGCCACTGGCACCACCTTCACGTGGGTGAAAAGAGGAGTTGGTGGAGCCTAGAGTACTGGCTCTGTCTTCCACCTTCTGGTTGTCTTCTTTTACTGTCAGGATGGAGGCTTAGCCCCCTGATGACAACTTCTAGGCAGGGGATATAAGATTAACCCCCAGTTAACCACCCAGTGGAAGAATTTCAGCTGCACTCTACCTGCTTGGGAGAGCAGGGGAATGGAGGGAGGGTGGGTGGGAATGAGCTGGAAAATAGCTATCTAATCAGTTCCCATGAAACCACAATGGTGAAGGACGTTAGCTTGCTGCTCTGTTGGTATTTAATGGAGTTAAAAAGCATATTGCTCCCCTCACTCTGGCAAAAAAAGAAAAATGAAACAAAACAAAACATTTTCTGTTTTGTTTAGGCTTAAGGCTTAGGCTATTCTTTTCCTTTTCTTCTTGGCCCTGTGGCTATGGGTAATAGACTTTTGTGGAGTGTTTTGCATCTGTGTCTGTTGGAGGTTCTGGATTAGAAGCCTCTGCAGTGCTCTAGTGCCCTCCAGAGAGCTCACTGCCATGTCATTTCTGAAGCTCATAAGTCCCTAAACAGCATGCCTTCCTCTTTTCAATTTCCAGAAATTTCTAATGTTTGCTTGTTGTTGTTTGTTGTGTTATTATTATTCTTATTATTATTTGGTCAATTAGTTGTAAAGGGGCTACTGGCTGGGGTTACTCCATCTTGGCAGAAGGTGAAGTCCACCTGCCTCACTACTATTCTGTGTGTGAGACTTAAATTAGATAATGTTTTCCCTTATTAAATGATGTAATACTTCACTCAGTGCCTGGCATATTATAAGCACATAGTAAGTGTTAACTATTATGACTATCCTAAGGCCTTCCATGAAAAACGAGTTCAGATCATGGAGAAGAAATGAGTAAAGTAAAGTGCAAAGAAGAAAGCAGAACTCCCCATTGTGGTACCAGGTACACAGTTCAAGAGTATATCTGATGACTTAACCGTGCTAGGCAGAACTGGACAATACTTGTCTCCTGTAGTCCAGCACTGATAAACTGCCCTGGTTTTAGACATTTCTCAACAATTTTTCTAAATTGTTATAACAAGGAGAAGTGATGGTTAGTTTTCATTTTTATCTAAAGATGGATAAAAATGAAGTATCTTAATATCATCTCCACAGTTTTCTTGGACTTAAGAGAAACTCAAATTCAGAGTAGCTATTATAATGTGGCAATTAAAAATTCTGGTTTAAAGACATGCAGTCATCTAATAAATCATAGAATTAGAAAAAAAGACCCTGAGATTTGAAAAGATAATATTAATATTTGGTGATTCAGAAGCACCACTAACAATAGGTCAAATGTAGCAACGCCAGGAAGTGTAAACAAAATCTCTGCATCAATATTTAATAATAATAGTTTATCTTGTTATAATTCTTACCATTTATCTTAAATTTTGATTGAACTCTTTAGAATCATAAAATCATCATCTACCTTTTTAAAACTCCATTAATGTAAGCAAATAAATCCAAACATGGATAGTAAAACAAATTTTGTGAATTCATCAGATAAACATCAATATGCCTTTTTTCCTCCCCCACAAGACAGTGGGATTTTTTTCAATAGCTAATCTGACATGTTATAAATTGACTGTTAATAGTTGGCTGATAAAGCCTCACATAACCTCAAAGATTCATTAAAATTAACTTCTCTTTTGAGAAAGGACCACATCCGCATGCTGCTAGATGGATTGGGCTTGCTTTGTTTTGCTTTTTTCTTTTGTTTTTCATTTTCTTTTGACTTTATGATAACCATTTTTATTTTGCAACAATTTTTACATAAAAGTGACCAAAAAAAGTACAAAAGTACAAAGAAATTATTTATACCCTTCACTTAGATTCAGCAGTTGTTGACATCTTGCCACATTTGACTTGGTATTCTTTTTCTGAATCGTTAGAGACTAAGTAGAAAGCAATAGATCCCTTTCTCACTAAACACTTTAAAGTGAAATTTCCAAAATTATCACAAAACAGAAAATTTAACGTTAATATAGTACTATTATCTAATTACAGGTTTCATTTAAGTTTTGATAGTTATTTCAATAGTATTCTTTAGAGCAACTTATTTTTTACCCCAGTGTTCAATTGTTCAATACAAGATCATATTTCACATTTAAATTTGGTGTCTTTTTAAATTGATATATTATTTACCTACCATAACATTTGTTCTTTCACAGTGTAATGTACTGTGGTTTTAGTTTATTCACAAAGTTGTGCAGCCCATAAGAAACTCATCTTATTACTCATCTTATTAGTAGACCCTTATAGACTGAAGGAAAGGGGGTGGAAAAAGATATTTGATGTACATGGAAATCAAAAGTGACTACAAATAGCCTTATTTATATTTGATAAAACAGACTTTAAATCAATACCAGTAAAAAAGACAAACACATTTTTATGTAAATGATAAAGAGATCAATTACAAAAGAAAAGTATAAGTACTCAAAATATATTTGCACCTAATGCCAGAGCAAATACACTAGACCTAATTTTACTAGACCTAAGAAAAGAGACAGGCAGCAATATGATAATAATGGGGAACTTCAACACCCCACTGAGAGCACTAGACAGATCATTGAAACAGAAAATCAACAAAGAAACACTGGACTTAAATTGGACTTTAGACCAAATGAACATAACAGACATCTACAGAGCACTCTACCCAACAAATGCAGAATTGTTTTCATCAGTGCATGGAACATTCTTCTCATCAGTACATCAAACAATCTCTAAGATAGGTCATGTGTTAGGCCACCAGACAAGTCTTAATAAATTTTAAAAAATGAAATCATCCTAAATATATTTTTTTGGAGCACAGTGTAATAAAACTAGATTTCAGTTCCAAGAGATTCTTGAAATATACAAGCACATGGAAATCAAACAACATGCTGCTAAACAATTTTTGAATCAAAAATAAATTTAAGAAAAATTTTCAAATATTACAAATTGAATGAAAATAGAGACTAAAACATACTAAAGCTTCTGTGATGAAACAAAAGCAGTGCTAAAAGGAAAGTTTATAGAATTACATTAAAAAAGAAAGATAATAAATTGAGAACCTAATGTCACACCTCAAGTAACTAGAAAAAAACAAACAAACCAAACCCAAACCCAGCAGAAAAAAGAAATAAAAAAAACCTTAGCAGTATAAAATGAATTTGAGGCCAAAATAATACAAGGGATTTAACAAAATGAAAAGTTGGTTCTTTGAAAATGTAAACAAAATGTATAGATTTCTCACTAGACTTACTAAGAAAATGAGAGACAATTCAAATAACCACATCAGAAATGAAAAAAGGAGATATTAAAAGTGATACTAAAGAAAGACAAAAGATCGTCAGAGACTACTATGAACATCTCTGTGCTCACAAACTAGAAACCTACAAGAATTGAATAAATTCCTGGAAACATACAATATCCCAAGAGTAAACGAGGAAGAAACAGAAATCATGAACAGATCAGTTATGAATAGTGAGATTGAATCAATAGTATACGTCATCTCTCTTCAAAATGCCCAAGACAAGACCAATTACAGTCAAATTATACCAGATACACAAAGAATAACTGGTCTCGATCCTACCGTAACTGTTCCAAAATATTAAGGAAGGGAGAATATTCCCCAACTCACTCAACAAAGCCAGTATCACCCAATCCCTAACTACAGACAAGAATGCAAAAACTAAAGAATACTATAGTTAATATCCTTGATGAATACAGATGCAAAAATCCTCAACAAAATACTACCAAACCAAATTCAACAATAAAAAGATCATTCATCATGACCAAGTGGGATTTATCCTAGGGATGCGCAGGTTGGTCAACATACCCAAATTCACCAATGTAATACATCCTGTTAATAAGGTGAAAGATAAAAAGCATATGATAATTTCCATTGATGCTGAAAAAGCATCTGATAAAGTTCAAAATCCTTTCATAATAAAAACCCTTAACAAACTAGGCATAGAGGAAATATATCTTAGAATAATAAAAGCCATATATGGCAAGCCCACAGCTAGCATCATACTATTTGGGGAAAAGTTGAAAGCATTTCCACTAAGAACTGGAACAATACAAGGATGCCCATTCACCACTCATATTCAACAAAGCACTAAAAGTCTTAGCTAGAAAAATCAAGCAAGAGAAATAAAATGTATCCAAATTGGAAAAGAGAAAGTCAAATTATGTTTGTTTATAATATGATCTTAGAATATCTCAAAGATTCCTCCGAAACACTCCTAGATTTGTTAAATGAATTCAATAATGTTTCATAATACAAAATTAATATTAAAAATAGTATCTTTTGTATATACCAATAACAGTCAAACTGAGAACCAAACCAAGAATCAATCCCATTTATAATTCAATTATAATACAAAAAATAAGACACCTTGGAACACATTTAACCAAGGAGATGAAAGACCTCTACAATGTAAACTGTAAGACACCAGTGAAAGCAATTGTAGATGACAAAAACAAATGGAAAAACTTCCCATGCTCTTGAATCAACAGAATCAATATTGTTAAAATTATCTTATTGCCTAAAGCAACCTACAGATTCAATGCAATTTCTATCAAAATATCAACATCATTTTTTACAGTATTAGGGAAAACAAATCTAAAATTCATATGGAACCAAAAAGCAACCCAAGTAGAGAAAGCAATCCTAAGCAAAATGAGCCAAATTACAGGCATCACATTACTTGACTTCAAACTATACTACAAGGCTATAGTAACCAAAACAGCATGGTTCTTGTGTAAAAATAGACACATAAATCAAAGAAACAGAATGGAGAACTCAGAAAGAAAGCCTTGTACCTACAGTCAACTCATTTTTGACAAAGTTGACAGAAAATATAAAGTGGGAAAAGGGCATCCTATTCAATAGATGGTTCCAGAAAAATTGGATTCCTGTATACAGCAGAATGAAACTGAACCTCTATCTCTCACTATATACAAATATTAACCTAAGATAGATTAAAGACTTAAATGTAAGACCTGAAACTATAAAACTACTAGAAGGAAACCTAGCTAAACCTCTCCTTGACATTGGCCTAAGCAAAGAGTTCATGACTAAGACCTCAAAAGCAAATGCAACAAAAACAAAAATAAACAAATGGGACTTCATTAAGCTAAAAAACTGTTATGCCACAAAAGAAATAATCACCAGAGTGAACAGACAGCCTGCAGAATGGAAGAAAATATTTTCAAATTATGCATCCAACAAAAGAGTATATCCAGAATCTACAAGGAATTCAAATATGTGAGCAACAACAACAACAACAACAACAACAACAACAAATAACCCCCTTAAAAAATGGAGAAAAGGCATGAACAGACACTTTTCAAAAGAAGACATGTAAATGGGCAACAATCATATGAAAAAATGTTTAACATCACTAATCATCAGAAAAGTGCTAATGAAAACCACAGTGAGATTCCTTTTCACACCATTCAGAATGGCCATTAATAAAATGTCAACAAAAGATGCTGGTGAGGATATGGGGAAGAGGGAATGGTTATATACTGTGTTTTAGGGATGTAAATTAGTATAACCTCCATGGAAGACAGTATGGTGATTTTTCAAAGAACTAAAAATAGAAATAGCATACAATCCAGTAATCCTATCACTGGGTATACAACCAAAGGAAAGGAAATCAGAATGTCAAATGTATATCTGCACTCTCATGTCAATTGCAGCACTGTTCACAGTAGCAGAGATCTAGAATCAACCTAAGTGTCCATCAATGGATTACCAGATAAAGAAAACACAATACATATACAACATAAAATACTAGCCAGCCATAAAAAAGAATAACATTATGTCTTTTGCAGCAATATGGATGAAATGAGAGGCCATTATTCTTAAGTAAAATAACTCAGAAACAGAAAGACAAATACCACATTTTCTAATTTATAAGTGAGAGTTAAATAATGCACACACATGGATATAGAGAGCGGAATAATAGACATTGGAGACTCCAAAGGGTGGGAGGATTGGTGGGGGATGTGGGATACGAGAGTACTTACTGGATATAATGAACACTAAGAGCCCAGACTTCATCACAATGCAATATATCCATCTCACAAAACTGCACTTTTTCCATCTAAATATATAATAAAAACAAAAGAGAAAAAAATTTAAACTTATTTTTAAATAACTAAAAAAAGTTTGAATGTCTCACTATAAAGGATAAATATATGAGATGATGGATATACAAAATAATCTTAAACTAATGTATACATGTATTGAAACACCACTCTATACCCCACAAGTATGTATAATTTCTATGTGTCAATTAAAAGTAAAATGAAAGATAAATATATTAATTGAAAATAAACTTACTGGCCACCTGTAATCCCAGCACTTTGGGAGGCCGAGGTGGGTGGATCACCTGAGGTCAGAAGTTTGAGACCAGCCTGGCCAAAATGCTGAAACCCCATCTCTACTAAAAGTACAAAAATTAGCTGGGTGTGGTGGTACATTCCTGTAACTCCAACTACTCAGGAGGCTGAGGCAGGAGAATCACTTGAACCCGGGAGGTGGAGACTGCAGTGAGCTGAGATCACACCATTGCACTCCAGTCTGGGCAACAAGAGAAATTCTGTCTCATAAATAATATTAATAATAAATAAAAATAAATAAACCCACTAGGCAGGCCATGGTGGCTCACTTCTATAATTTCAGCACATTGGAAGGCCAAGGCAGGAGGATGACTTGAAGGCAGGCGTTTGAGATGAGCCTGGTCAACATAGTGAGATCCTCCCCTCCATAAAAAAAAAAAAAAAAAAAAAAGGTAAAATTTACTGTTCCTTTAAAGTATTAGTTAATATGATTTCATTAAATGACATAATGTTTCAAAAATATTATGAGTATTGTGACTCCATTTTTTAATGTATACATTTTTATATGCATGGAATGAATTCTCATTTAAGTACATCAAAGAATTAATAATAATTACTCCCATCTTGCTTAATTAGAGGTGATTTTACTTACCTTATCTGCAATTTTACATTTCTCTGTAACAACCATGTGTTACTGATTTCTACTTTAATGAAAAAAAGTCTTTTCATTGTAATGACATTTTCCAAAAGCATTCTTTCTAATTATATCAATCATTTTCTTAAAATGCTTCAATGATTTGCTGTTGCCTAAAGGATAGAGTTTACAGTTTTTATTCTAATATTCAAAGTCCCCTGTCAGCTGGCACCCAGCTGCATTTCCAGTCTCAAATCATAATTCTCACTCTCAAAACATCAGTTCCAACCAAATGCTTTTACCAGCTGTTCCCACAAAATCTCTCCCTTCTTCCTTTTCCTGTTCAATCTGTTTCAGCTAGCCAGCTAACAGTATCTCTCCGACTTTTTCTACCTATGCAAATGCTACCTAGTCTTCAAAATACAACCAATCTTTATTTCTCTTTCATAAAGCCTTCTTCAAAAAGAGTAGCCTAATGGGAGATTTTTTCTTTTAATATTTTAAAAGCAATAACCTTATGATTTTTCTAATTAATGTTACATTAATTGGTATTGATTCTAGAGGCACCAACTTGGGGTTGCACATTTTCTTCTGCGGTTTCAGACCTGCCAAAATCTGTCCAGCCACGAGGGTAGGGGGATGACCATCCAACACAAGCTAGCTTTCCAAGCTCTGTGCTTTGGTACAAGGCTGCATCTACCCAGAGGAAGGGAGAATGTTTTAAAAAACTAATATTCATTCAGATGTGAGGTCATTTTGCAATTCTAGTCTTCCCAGAGAGGGCATCCTTTAGTATACTACTATAGGGAATGTTCTTTATAAACTAGTAGCTTTATAGTTCCTTAAAATTAACATTTTAAAAGTTTATATCTGTTCCATCAAACCAGGATACGGATAATTTTCTGTAATTTTTTGTACATATCAGATCACCTAGCATAATGGCACATGAATTTTTAAATGAATAAGCATGCATTCAAATATACCATAGCACAAAATGAGATATTAGGAGCTTCCCTCAGACAGATTCTTACATTTAAGCAAATTGTAGCTGCAGGGACTTTGCCACATAGCCTTTCAAATACCATGAGAAAAGTTTGGAAGATATAATAGACGTTGCATTAGTAATCAGCCTTGCCTTTTACTCATACTTAGGCCTGACATCTCCTATTATTCCTTTTTTGTTGTCAAAATACAAGCACTTTCTCTGAGCAACAACAACAATAAGTAATTTTAATGACTGTTTTACAGGTTTCATGTATGTTATCACTAGGCAATAAATATTTTCCTTCAATTTCTGATTTGATGCCTAACTTGGTGCTTGGAATAGTAGTCATCCAGTAAATATTTCTTAAGTAGATAAAATAAGTTCAATATTAATCATCCCTATGGATACCTGTCAGAAACACTGACTTTTTGTTTCAATAAGCATGCTGAGATCAGACAAGTGGAGATGAGAGTCCCAGGGTCGGCAGGTGGAATGTTCTTTCTAGTACACCTTCCCTCCTGAAAGGGGAAAAACATTCTTCCTGCTGAGCCGAGGTAATAAGAGTATGCTAAGTTTTAAAAGTCATTTAATTGTTTTATCTTCAGTGTAGGTAATGATATTTAAAATAATTTATTTTTCTCCAGAACAGAAACTTTCATAGGTAGAGACTATGTTACCTGCATTTATTTGAATAATAAATACAAATTAAATTATTTGCAGGGGGCTAGAGCAAGTGACATAGTATCCTGAAAAATAACAATAATTTAAAATATCCTTAACTGGATTTGATCAGTGTTATTAAAAATAGTCTTTTTGAAAGTCTTGTCTTTAAGGCTGCCACATATGTTTGTGACAGACAGTTGTAAAAGAATAGAGGGTGAGAGAGGTGTCCACCCAGATACGATGTGTGGCCATACTCTGCATCTGTGCAATCACCAGGACAATGTGTGCAGCCTCTCACAGTGAGCTAGCATAGGGTTTGTTGTATACTTCAGCACCAAACGTGTCTTTCTGCTCCTAAGCCCCAGAGAGCCAGTTACATTTCTCACACTATGAAACTTGTCACTTCTAGTTTTTCTCTTTTGGCATTATCTTGTAGGACATTCTGAATTAAACTAAGAGCCCATCTCAAAGAGCTGTGCAAGTCCTTGGTGCATGCGTGCACTTCTGTGTGCTCACTTTAACACTATCTTGAGTTTTCCTTAAATTTTAAAATTTGTTTTATTGTAATATTCACATTCTTGATAAGGTGCCTAAAAGGCTTTGGAAGACACTGGGGTATGTATGCATATAAGAAGAGGAGTTCTCTAGTGCAAACTATAAAGCTAAAAGTAGAATTAGAAAATGTTAGAACCCATTTTACAGATGAAGACCCTGAGCCAATGAAATGTAAAGGGACTTGCCCCAGGACAAAATCAGTATCCTGAAGCCATTGCTGCATTTTTTTTTCTCATGTTTTGTTAAGTTTCTTCCTCTCACATGAACATGTGTCTGGTGTGCACATGAATGTGCCACAGTCGGCTTTCCTTGTCTTTCATGTGGGTCCTCCTCCCCTTCCTTCAGAGTTGGGCTGTTTTGACATTTTCTATTAATTTGAATATATAAAAGAGCACTACTCCTGGATCATACTTAGGATCTGACCTGGCTGTCTCATTTGCAGAAGAAACCTCAAGGGTAAAGAAGACCTATTGACTTAGTTTCAACTGTGCCTTCAAACACGTAATTTTTGCCCAGTTACAAAGCATACAGAATTAGTTTTCAACTTGGCTTTTCTTTTTTCTTTCTTTCTTTCTTTATTATTATTATTATTATTATTATTATTATACTTTAAGTTCTAGGGTACATGTGCACAACGTGCAGGTTTGTTACATATGTATACATGTGCCATGTTGGTGTGCTGCACCCATTAACTCGTCATTTACATTAGGTATATCTCCTAATGCTATTCCTCTCCCCACCCCAACCCCACGACAGGCCCTGGTGTGTGATGTTCCCCATCCTCTGTCCAAGTGTTCTCATTGTCCAATTTCCACCTATGAGTGAGAACATGGGTTGTTTGGTTTTCTGCTTTTGCGATACTTTACTCAGAATGATGGTTTCCAGCTTCATCCATGTCCCTACAAAGGACATGAACTCATCCTTTTTCATGGCCACACAGTATTCCATGGTGTATATGTGCCACATTTTCTTAATCCAGTCTGTCACTGATGGACATTTGGGTTGGATCCAAGTGTCTGCTATTGTGAATAGTGCTGCAATAAACATATGTGTATATGTGTCTTTATAGCAACATGATTTATAATCCTTTGGGTATATCCCCAGTAATGGGATGGCTGGGTCAAATGGTTATTTCTAGTTCTAGATCCCTGAGGAATTGCCACAGTATCTTCCACAATGGCTGAACTAGTTTACACTCCCACCAACAGTGTAAAAGTGTTTCTATTTCTTCACATCCACTCCAGTACCTATTGTTTGCTGACCTTTTAATGATTGCCATTCTAACTGGTGTGAGATGGTATCTCATTGTGGTTTTGATTTGCATTTCTCTGATGACCAGTGATGATGAGCATTTTTTCACGTGTCTGTGGGCTGTATGAATGTCTTCTTTTGAGAAGTGTCTGTTCATATCCTTTGCCCACTTTTTGATTGGGTTGTTTGATTTTTTCTTGTAAATTTGTTTAAGTTATTTGTCGATTCTGGATATTAGCCCTTTGTAAGATGGGTATATTGTAAAAATTTTCTCCCATTCTGTATGTTCCCTATTCACTAGGATGGTAGTTTCTTTTGCTGTGCAGAAGTGCTTTAGTTTACTTAGATCCCATTTGTCAATTTTGGCTTTTGTTACCATTGCTTTTGGTGTTTTAGTCATGAAGTCCTTGCCCATGCCTATGTCCTGCATGGTATTGCCTAGGTTTCATTTCAGGGTTTCATTTAGGGTTTTAGGTCTAACATTGGAGTCTTTAATCCATCTTGAATTAATTTTTGTATAAGGTGTAAAGAAGGGAACCAGTTTCAGCTTTCTACATACGGCTAGCCAGTTTTTCCAGCACCATTTATTAAATAGGGAATCCATTCCCCATTTCATGTTTTTGTCAGGTTTGACAAAGATTGGATGGTTGTAGATGTGTGGTATTATTTTTGAGGGCTCTGTTCTGTTCCATTGGTCTTATTTCTCTGTTTTGGTAGAAGTACCATGTTATTTTGGCTACGGTAGCCTTGTAGTATAGTTTGAAGTCAGGTAGCGTGATGCCTCCAGCTTTATTCTTTTGTCATAGGATTGTCTTAGGATTGTCTTACGATCGTGCGTTCTTTTTTGCTTCCATATGAACTTTAAAGTAGTTTTATCCAATTCTGTGAAGAAAGTCATTGGTAGCTTGAAGGGGGTGGCATTGAATCTATAAATAACCTTGGGCAGTATGGCCATTTTCACGATATTGGTTCTTCCTATCCATAAGCATGGACTGTTTTTCCATGTTTGTGTCCTCTTTCATTTCATTGAGCAGTGGTTTGTAGTTCTCCTTGAAGAGGTCCTTCACATCCCTTGTAAGTTGGATTCCTAGGTATTTTATTCTCTCTGAAACAATTGTGAATGGGAGTTCACTCATGATTTGGCTCTCTGGTGGTCTGTTATTGGTGTATAAGAATGCTTGTGATTTTTGCACATTGATTTGTATCCTGAGACTTTGCTGAAGCTGCTTATCAGCTTAAGGAAATTTTGGGCTGAGATGATGGGGTTTTCTAAATATACAATCATGTCATCTGCAAACAGGAACAATTTGACTTCCTCTTTTCCTAATTGAATACCCTTTATTTATTTCTCCTGCCTGATTGCCCTGGCCAGAACTTCCAATACTATGTTGAATAGGAGTGGTGAGAAAGTGCATTCCTGTCTTGTGCCAGTTTTCAAAGGGAATGCTTCCAGTTGTTGCCCATTCAGTATGATATTGGCTATGGGTCTGTCATAAATAGCTCTTATTATTTTGAGATACATCCCATCAATACATAGTTTGTTAAGAGTTTTGAGAATGAAGTGCTGTTGAATTTTGTCAAAGACCTTTTCTACATCTATTGAGATAATCATGTGGTTTTGTCTTTGGTTCTGTTTATATGAGGGATTACATGAAGATGAAATGAACGAAATGAAGAGAAGTTTAGAGAAAAAAGAGCAAAAAAAATGAACAAAGCCTCCAGGACATATGGGACTATGTGAAAAGACCAAATCAACATCTGATTGGTATACCTGAAAATGACAGGGAGAATGGAACCAAGATGCAAAACACTCTTCAGGATATTATCCAGGAGAACTTCCCCAACTTAGCAAGGCAGGCCAACGTTCAAATTCAAGAAATACAGAGAACACCACAAAGATACTCCTTGAGAAGAGCAACTCCAAGACACATAATTCTCAGATTCACCAAAGTTGAAATGAAGGAAAAAATGTTAAGGACAGACAGAGAGAAAGGTCAGATTTCCCACAAAGGGAAGCCCATCAGACTAATAGCAGATCTCTCAGGAGGAACTCTACAAGCCAGAAGAGAGTAGGGGCCAATATTAAACATTCTTAAAGAAAAAAATTTTCAACCCAGAATTTCATATCCAGTCAAACTAAGCTTCATAAGTGAAGGAGAAATAAAATCCTTTACAGACAAGCAAATGCTGAGAGATTTTGTCACCACCAGGCTTGCCTTACAAGAGCTCCTGAAGGAAGCACTAAATGTGGAAAGGAACAACTGATACCAGCCACTGAAAAACATGCCAAATTGTAAAGATTATTGATGCTAGGAAGAAACAGCATCAACTAACGAGTAAAACAACCAGCTAACATCATAATGACAGGATCAAATTCAAGCATACAATATTAACTTTAAATGTAAATGGGCTGAATGCTCCAATTGAAAGACACAGACTGGCAAATTGGATAAAGAGTCAAGACCCATCAGTGTGCTCTATTCAGGAGACCCATCTCATGTGCAGAGACACACATAGGCTCAAAATAAAGGGATGGAGGTAGATCTACCAAGCAAATGGAAAACAAACAAACAAACAAAAGCAGGGATTGCAATCCTAGTCTCTGATAAAACAGACTTAAAACCAACAAAGATCAAAAGAGACAAAGAAGGCTGTTACACAATGGTAAAGGGATCAATGCAACAAGATGAGCTAACTATCCTAAATATATATGCACCCAATACAGGAGCACCCAGATTCATAAAGCAAGTCCTTACAGACTTACAAAGAGACTTAGACTCCCACACAATAATAATGGGAGACTTTAGCACCCCACTGTCAACATTAGACAGTTCAATGAGATAGAAAGTTAACAAGGATATGCAGGGATCAAATTCATCTCTGCACCAAGTGGACCTAAGAAACATCTACAGAACTCTGCCCCGCAAATCAACAGAACACACATTCTTCTCAGCACCACGTCGCGCTTATTCCAAAATTGACCACATAGTTGGAAGTAAAGCACTCCTCAGCAAATGTACAAGAATAGAAATTATAACAAACTGTCTCTCAGACCACAGTGCAATCAAACTAGAACTCAGGACTAAGAAACTCAATCAAAACCGCTCAACTACATGGAAACGGAACAACCTGTTCCTGAATGACTACTGGGTACATAACGAAATGAAGGCAGAAATAAAGATGTTCTTTGAAACCAGTGAGAACAAAGACACAACATACCAGAATCTCTGGGACACATTTAAAGCAATGTGTAGAGGGAAATTTATAGCACTAAATGTCCACAAGAGAAAGCAGGAAAGATCTAAAATTGATACCCTAACATTACAATTAAAAGAACTAGAGAAGCAAGAGCAAACACATTCAAAAGCTAGCAGAAGGCAAGAAATAACTAAGATCACAGCAAAACTGAAGGAGATAGAGACAGAAAAAACCCTTCAAAAAATCAATGAATCCAGGAGCTGGTTTCTGAAAAGATCAACAAAATTGATAAACCACTAGCAGGACTAACACAGAAGAAAAGAGAGAAGAATCAAATAGATACAATAAAAAATGATAAAGGGGATATCACCACCAATCCCACAGAAATATAAACTACCATCAGAGAATACTATAAACACCTCTATGCAAATAAACTAGAAAATCTAGAAGAAATGGTTAAATTCCTGGACATATACACTCTCCCAAGACTAAACCAGGAAGAAGTTGAATCCTTGAATAGACCAATAATAGGCTCTGAAATTGAGGCAATAATTAATAGCCTACCAACCAAAAACAGTCCAGGACCAGACAGATCCACAGCCGAATTCTACCAGAGGTACAAAGAGGAGCTGGTACCATTCCTTCTGAAACTATTCCAGTCAATAGAAAAAGAGGGAATCCTCCCTAACTCTATGAGGCCAGCATCATCCTGATACCAAAGCCTGGCAGAGACACAACAAAAAAAAGAGAGAATTTCAGGCCAATATCCCTGATGAACATCAGTGTAAAAATCCTCAATAAAATACTGGCAAACCGAATCCAGCAGCACATCAAAAAGCTTATCCACCAGGATCAAGTAGGCTTCATCCCTGGGGTGCAAGGCTGGTTCTTTCTTTCTTTCTTTCTTTTTTTTTTTTTTTTAAGAAATTTTAACTAGGAATCTTAAAACAGGCCAAATATTAAATCTTTAATTTGCAATCATTTCTTAAGACTTCCTTTTGATAAGAAATGTTTGGGAAAATGTTCACTTAATGGGAACAATTTGGCTATAATACCACAAGCCTGCATCTTAAAGTTCCCAATATCAGAAAAAAACACACAAAAAATGACATCTGCCTCAGGACTGTATCAGAAACTGTGCCAAGAAAAATCTGCCATTAATAAAGACACAATCAGCTGCCACAAGGTTAATTAGTATGCTCAGTCTTTCTGCAGAAGGAATTTTGCTGCCATCACTCCTGGGTCTTAATTTGAGAATGACCTCAAGTCACACTTCCCAAGGTGGTATTACAGGATATCATTGATAGATGTGCAAAGGAAAATATATTGTTTCCTTGTGTGACTGTTTGTTTTTTGCCTGTTAAAATTTATGTGCGGTTCTCTCAGAGCCTTAATATGTTAATGAACACTGTCAACCTCAAAGAAAGGAATAATTTGACAGTCAGTCTTCCTCCAGCTTCTATGTCCAAAAGTGAATGCTTCCTGGGTAGGATGCTCCATGAATCATGGTTTGCGAAATATTAACATTCACAAGAGTAGATATAACATTTCATTCATTCATTCATTCATATTCTAAAAGATAAAAATGTGAGTGTGTAGGCAGTCATACATGCATCATTTTGTCATTAAGGGTATGTAGTCATGAAGCTTGAGTTTGTAGCTGTCTCCACACTTACTAGGCATGTACAGGGAAAAATAGTTTAACCTTCCTGTTTCTCAGGATTTTTTTAATCTGAAAAATGAGAATGAGAATAGAAACTCTACTATGGGTTTGTTAAAAAGACAACTGCACAGATACATATTTTTGGAAGGCATGCTGCATATATTTTCATTCATATTCAGTTTTCCTCTTCTCACCCAAGCTTGTGTTTGATATGCACATCTATTTAGCACAGCCTGCTTTTTTTCTTCACTATTTCCAATTGTGTCTTCAGATAGGTCCTTCTCCCGTTTTGTCACACTTGGCTGTTTTGATGTTTCCTATTCCTTTGAGCATATAGAGGAACCTGGCAAAACTCAGTAAATGTTAGCTAACATATATATATGACTTCTTTTTTTCAAGTAATATAAAATGTGCACTACATTTATTGAGACAAAAATTATTTAACTTACTATATATGTCATAATTGTGTGTGTATATATATATTTATCATACATAAACACTTCTATACATTAATAAGAAAAAATAGTTTACTTGAAATTATTATTTTTATCCCCTCCAAATCTCATGTTGATATATAATCCACATGAGGTTGGAGGTGGGGCCTCGTGCGAGGTGTTTAAGTCATGGGGATAGATTTATAAATGGCTTGGTGAACTCTGCATTGTAATAACTGAGATCTTAGTCTGTTAGTTCACACAAAAGCTAGTCATTTAAAAGAGCCTGGCACCTCCCTCCTCTCTTTCTTGTTCCTTCTCTCTTGCTTTCCCTTGCCATAGGATTTTCTGGCACCCTCTTCACCGTCTGCTGTGATTGAAATTTTCCTGAGGCCTCACAGGAGCAGATGCTGGGTCCATGCTTCTTGTACAGCCTGCAGATCTGTGAGCCAAAATAAACCTCTTTTTGTTATAAACTATCCAGTCTCAAGTGTTCTTTACAGTAGTGCAAATGGACTAGCAGAAAGTTGGTACTAGAAGTGGGGCACTGCTATAAAGATACCTGAAGATGTGGAACCAGCTTTGGAAACTGTGTCACAAGTAAAAATTGGAAGAGTTTGGAGAGCTCAGAAGAATACAGGAAGAAGAAAGAAGGTTTGGAACATCTTGGGGACTAGATGAGTGGTTGTGACCAAAATGCTGATAGAAATATGGACAGTGAAGTCCAAGCTGATAAGCTCTCAGATGGAGGTGAGAAATTTATTGGCAACTGGAACAAAGTCTCATCCATGTTATGCCTTAGCAAAGAGCTTGGGTGCATTGTGTCCATGTCTTAGGGATTTGTGGAAGGTTGAACTTAAGAGTGAAAACTTAGGGTATCTTGAGGAAGAAACTTCTAAGCAGCAAAGTGTTCAATATGTGGCTTGGCTGCTTCTAACAGCCTACAATCAGATATAGGAGCAAAGTAATGACTTAAATTTGAACCATATTTAAAAACGAAGCAGTTTGTTGAGGTTTGGAAAAACTGTAGCTTGGTCATGTTGTAGAGAAGGAAAGAACATTTTCAGAAGAGGGATTTAAGAGGGCTGCAGATAACCACTTGCTAGAGAGATTTGCATGACTAAAAGGAAACCAAGTGCTAATAGTCAATACAAGGAGAAAAGGTCTTGAAGGCATTTCAGAAGTCTTCAAGACTGCCCATCTCATCACAGGTTCAGAGGCCTAAGAGGACAGAATTACTTCAGGGTACAGGCCCAGGACACTGCTGCCCTGCTTAGCCTTTCAATGCTGCTTCCCACATCTTGGTAGCTACAGTTCCGGTCTCCATTCAAAGGACCACAGCCACAGCTTGAACTGCCACTTTGGAGAGCACAAGCCCCCATTAAGCCCTGGTGGCTTCCATGTGGTGTTAGGCCTGTGGGTACATAGAATGCAAGACTGAAGAAGGTTGCAGCTTCTACCTAGATTTCAGAAGATGTATGAGAAAGCCTGGGTACCCAGGCAGAAGACTGCCACAGGGGTGCAGCTCCTGCAGAGAGCCTCTACTAGGGCAGTGCCCAGGGTAAATATGCAGTTGAACATCCCACACAGAGTCCCCACCAGGGCACTGTCTATTTAGACCATGGGAAAGGGGCCTCTGCCCTCCAGCCTCCCCAGTGATAAAGTCAACAGCAGTTTGTACCCAGAACCTGAGAAAGCCTCACTGAATTCTAACCTATGAGAGCAGCATGGGATCTATGCCTTGCAAAGCCACAGAGCTGGAGCTGCCCAAGGCCTTGGAGCCTACCCCTCACACCAGTGTCCCCAGTATGTGGGACATGGAGTCAAAGATTATGTTGGAACTTTGAGATTTAACGTCTGCTTTGCTGGGTTTCAGACATGCATGAGGCCTGTTACCCTTTTCTTTTGGTCAACGTCTCCCTTCTGTTTCTCTGGAGAACTCTGTGGATAATGGGAATCTTTACCCAATGCCAGAACCACCATTGCATCTTGGAAGTAAATAACTAGTTTTTAATTTTACAGATTCATAGGTGGAAGAAACAGGCTTTGAGTCTCAGATGAGACTTTGGAATTTGAAGTTGATGCAAGAACAAGTTAAGACTTTGGGGGACTATTGGGAAGACATGAGGAGTTGGGGCCTGGTAGGAAGTGTTGGGTTATGGGGACGGATCTCTTATGAATGACTTGGTGCTCTCCCTATGGTAATAAGTTAATTCTCACCTTGTTAGTTCATGTGAGAGCTAGCTGTTTAATAGAGCCTGGCATCTCCTCCCTCTTTCTCTTGCTCTCTCTCTTGCTCCCTCTGTCTGCTTCCTGTCACACCATGTTATACACCAGCTCCCTTTTGCCTTCTGCCATGACTGAAAACTTCCCGAGGCCTCACCAGGAGCAGATGCTGGTGTCATGCTTTCTATACAGCTTGCAGAACTATGAGCCAAAATAAACCCCTTTTCATTATAAATTACCCACTCTCAAGTATCTCTTTACAGCAATGCAAATGAGCTAACACATCGTATGCTAAAATATGCTCAAATTGTCACCTCATATGTTTATTGCTAAATTCATTAAATATTCATAAAATATCTTGTATGTTTACCCCTATGGAATATCTCCAGAATGTCCTCAAGGATTACAGGTCCTTCAAAAGTTGGAGAAGTCTTACAACCAGAGTCTTGGCCTATTCAGCATCCATTGACCTTTTTGAGGGTAATTCCCAGTCCAAGCCCCTTTAAGAAACATTCATCACAGCACTAACTACTATCAGCCAAGTCTCTGTTATGTGTACAGTTCTTTACACCTGCTATGACTAATCCTCATAGCTATATGAGGTCAGTAACCTCACTTTTCATGTGAAAAAACTGAGTTCTGAAGAAGTTCTACAGTTACTAACACAGGAACTTGGGTCATAAGACAGGACTGGCTGACACCAAAGCCTGTGCTCTTTGAGCTCTGTGCTGCAACCAGGTGAGCTCTAAACTCAGATCCCACCAACATCTCTCACACGGACAGACTGGGTAGATAGAAAACCCAGGTAGAGCCGATCAAATTAAATGCAGCAAACACAGAGGCAATGAGTAATCCTAATGATTTCAAATAGTCCATGTTGTCCCATAGATTTAATGTGAAGTTTGAAAAACATTACTAAGATTATTTTCCTTCTCATTTTTCTACTCATTAGATTTTTGGAAGAAGCCATTTTTAGTTCTCCCTGCAAGTCTTGGTTGTATGTCTTGTTTGAACATACAATAAATGCTCACCTGGTTATATTATGTGTTTATTTAAGTGAGAACTGTGCAGAAATATGCATTACACATTTATCAGGAGCAAATAAAATACTTCAGAGTGTACCTTATTTATTTCCTTAGTATTCCTAAAATTTCTAAGATATATATATATAGCTTTCCTTTCTTTCTCCTTCCTTCCTTCCTTCCTTCCTTCCTCCTTCCTTTCTTCCTTGCTTCATTTCTTTCTTCCTTCTTCTTTCTTTCCTTTCCTTCTTCTTTCTTTTCTCCTTTCATTTTTTCTTTTATTGTTGTTTTGTTTTAAAATTTGTTTTTTGTTTTGTTTTACTTTATGGTAAAAATTTCTATGAAAATACAGAAGTGACCCACGTTTCCTTTAGAATACCTGGAAGAAGAAAGCAGTAAATGAAGTGGTGGGAATGAGTCTAATGTGTAAGAGGGATAATAGGGAGTTTAGTGGGGCAGAATGAATCAGTGGAGAGGAGACTAAGAACAGATGAGATCAGGTAGTTAATAGAAGGCCAGCTCTTGCAGGCCCTGAAGGTCATTCTAAGGTTATAGATAGATAGATAGATAGATAGATAGATAGATAGATAGATACAGATATATATAGAAAGAAAGAAAGAAACTACCTCTATCTGTCATCTATCTATCTATCTATCTATCTATCTATCTATCTATCTATCTATCTATCTTCCTACCTTCTACTACGGTTTGGATATGGTTTGTCCCACCAAAACTCATGTTGAAATGTGATCATCAACATGGTAGTTTTTGGAGGTGGGAGGTGGAGCCTAGTGGGGAGTATTTGGATCATGCAGGCAGATGCCTCATGAATAACTTTGTGCCTTTCTTATAGTAGTGAGCAAGTTCTAGTTCTCATAAGACTGGATAAGTTATCTCAAAAATTGGTTCATCCCTGCAAGAATGATTATAAAATGACAACCTTCAGATTTAGTCTCCTGTTGCATGTGTCCACTTCCTCTTTAACTTTCTGCCATGTTTTCACCCAGCAGTAAAGCCCTCACCAGAAGCTGAGCAGACACTGGTGCCATGCCTCTCGAACTTCCCAGCCTACAGACCCACGAGGTAAATAATAAATGCTTTTCTTTATAAATTATTGAGCCTCAGATATTCTGCTATAGCAACAGAAAATGGACTAAGATACTATTTATCCTCTTATTGGTACTGTTTCTCTAGAGAACCCTGGAGAGAGGGAGGGAGGGAGGGAGAAAGGAAGGGAGGAAGGGAGGAAGGGAGGAAGGGAGGAAGGGAGGAAGGAAGGAAGGAAGGAAGGAAGGAAGGAAGGAAGGAAGCTTCAGGAAGGAAGGAAGGAAGGAAGGAAGGAAGGAAGGAAGGAAGGACAAAACTATGTTTTCTTAAAGAGGATTTATAGATAAATACGTACATGAAACAATTTTCAACACTGTTAGCCACTAAGATAATGCAAATTCAAACTACAGACTAAATGACTAAATGACTACAGACTAAATGACTAGAATGACTACAGATTAAACAAGCAATAGTGATAACACTAAATGCTGGTGGGAATGAAGAGGAACTGGATCACCAGATCACTCATACACTGCCTAGATGCACCACAATGAATTCTAAATGGACCAAAGATTTGCATTAAAAAGATAATATATCTTGTATAACATTATTAGAAGAAAAATTCTAATTATTTGCTTACTCTATTAAAATCTGGAAGCAAGAGAAGAAACCAAGGATGTATAAATAACAAACTATCAGACTTAACTATGTTATGAAATGATGAAAGACAAAGGAAACATATAATTGCTCTACAAAAGACCTCCTAAAATTGTGAATACACAAGATGTCTAAGTGAGCTAAAAAGACTCATTTCATGAACAAGAAAGTCACCAATTAATGTATGAAATTAGGATTTACTTTTGTAGGAGTTCTGAAAATATAAATTAAAAGTTTAGACATTAATATTTGCTCTTCAACGTATCAGTAGACCCATAATGGAAGTCTGTTGTCCAAGAGTCAACTTTAGTTACAATTTGGAGCAGATGCCTAAGTTAAACTCCCATGAGAATGGAGAGTGAATGATACTATCTTCCTTCATGTTTATATTTCAAGTAAATGGCTCCCAGCACCTTGAAAACATAAATTCTTGGATTGTAAGACTTCAGCTTTTTTAAAGATACATATACGGGGGCACCCAAGATGGCCAAATAGGAACAGCTCCAGCCTCCTGCTCCCAGTGTGAGTGACGCAGAAGACGGGTGATTTCTGCATTTTCAACTGAGGTACTGGGTTCATCTCACTGGGGCGTGCCAGACAGTCAGTGCTGGTCAGTGGGTGCTAAAGCAGGGCAAGGCATCCCCTCACCTGGGAAGCACAAGGGGGAAGGGAATTCCTTTTCCTAGCCAAGGGAAACTGAGACACACAACAGCTGGAAAACTGGGTAACTCCCACCCTAATACTGCGTTTTACTAGCAAATGGCACACCAGGAGATTATATCAGCATGCCTGCCCGTAGGGTCCCATGCAAACGGAGCCTCCCTCATTGCTAGCACAGCAGTCTGAGATCTAACTGCAAGGCTGCAGCGAGGCTAGGGGAGGGGTGCCTGCCATTGCTAAGGCTTAAGTAGGTACACAAAGCCGCCGGGAAGCTGGAACTGGGTGGAGCCCACCACAGCTCAAGGAGGCCTGCCTGCCTCTGTAGACTCCACCTCTGGGGACAGGGCATAGCTAAACAAGAAGCAACAGAAACATCTGCAGATGTAAATGTTCCTTTCTGACAGCTTTGAAGAGAGTAGAGGTTCTCCCAGCACAGAGGCTGAGATCTGAGAAATGACAGACTGCCTGCTCAAGTGGGTCCCTGACCCCTGAGTAGCCTAACTGGGAGACATCCCCCACTAGGTGCAGACTGACACCTCACACCTCACACGGCTGGGTACACCTCTGAGACGAAGCTTCCAGAGCGAGAATCAGACAGCAAAACTTGCTATTCAGCAATATTCTATCTTCTGCAGTCTCTGCTGCTGATACCCAGGCAAACAGGGTCTGGAGTGAACCTCAAGTAAACTCCAACAGACCTGCAGCTAAGGGTCCTGACTGTTAGAAGGAAAACTAACAAACAGAAAGGACACCCACGCCAAAACCCCATCAGTACGTCACCATCATCAAAGACCAAAGGCAGATAAAACGACAAAGATAGGGAAAAAGCAGTGCAGAAGAACTGGAAATTCAAAAAAATCAGAGCACATCTTCCCCTTCCAAGGAACGCAGCTCATTGCCAGCAACAGAACAAAGCTGGATGGAGAATGACTTTGATGAGCTGAGAGAAGACTTCAGTCGATAAAACTTCTCAGAGCTGAAGAAGGAACTACGTACCCAGTGCAAAGAAACTAAAAACCTTGAAAAAAGAATGGAAGAATGGATAACTAGAATAACCAATGCAGAGAAGTCCATAAACGAACTGATAGAGATGAAAACCATGACAAGAGAACTACATGACAAATGCACAAGCTTCAGTAACCGACTCGATCAACTGGAAGAAAAAGTATCAGTGACTGAAGACCAAATGAATGAAATGAAGCAAGAAGAGAGGTTTAGAGAAAAAAAGAGTAAAAAGAAATGAACAAAGCTTCCAAGAAATACGGGATTATGTGAAAAGACCAAATCTACGTTTGATTGGTGTACCTGAAAGTGATGGGGAGAATGGAACCAAGTTGGCAAACATTCTGCAGGATATTCTCCAGGAGAACTTCCCCAACCTAGCAAGGCAGGCCAGCATTCAAATTCAGGAAATACAGAGAATGCCACAAAGATACTCCTCAAGAAGAGCAACTCCAAGACACATAATTGTCAGATTCACCAAAGTTGAAATGAAGGAAAAAACGTTAAGGGCAGCCAGAGAGAAAGGTCGGGTTACCCACAAAGGGAAGCCCATCAGACTAACAGCGGATCTCTCAGCAGGAACTCTACAAGCCAAAAGAGAGTAGGGGCCAATATTCAACATTCTTAAAGAAATGTTGATGAATATTGATGCAAAAATCCTCAATAAAATACTGGCAAACCGAATCCAGCAGCACATCAAAAAGCTTATCCACCATGATCAAGTGGGCTTCATCCCTGGGATGCAAGGTTGGTTCAACATACGCAAATCAATAAACGTAATCCAGCATATAAAGAGAACCAAAGACAAAAACCACATGATTATCTCAATAGATGCAGAAAAGGTCTTCGACAAAATTCAACAGCCCTTCATGCTAAAAACTCTCAATAAATTCGGTATTGATGGAACGTACCTCAAAATAATAAGAGCTATTTATGACAAACTCACAGCCAATATCATACTGAATGGGCAAAAACTGGAAAAATTCCCTTTGAAAACTGACACAAGACAGGGATGCTCTCTCTCACCACTCCTATTCAACATGGTGTTGGAAGTTCTGGCTAGGGCAATCAGGCAAGAGAAAAAAATAAAGGGTATTCAATTAGGAAAGAAGAAGTCAAATTGTCCCTGTTTGCAGATGACATGATTGTATATTTAGAAACCTCCATTGTCTCAGCTCAAAATCTCCTTAAGCTGATAAGCAACTTCAGCAAAGTCTCAGGATACAAAATCAACATACAAAAATCACAAGCATTCTTATGCACCAATAACAGACAAACAGAGTCAAATCATCAATGAACTTCCATTCTCAATTGCTTCAAAGAGAATCAAATACCTAGGAATGCAACTTACAAAGGATGTGAAGGACCTCTTCAAGGAGAACTACATAACACTGCTCAGTGAAATAAAAGAGGACACAAACAAATGGAAGAACATACCATGCTCTTGGATAGGAAGAATCAATATCGTGAAAATGGCCATACTGCCCAAGGTAATTTATAGATTCAATGCCATTCCCATTAAGCTATCAATGGCTTTCTTCACAGAATTGGAAAAAACTGCTTTAAAGTTCATATGGAACCAAAAACGAGCCCGCATTGCCAAGACAATCCTAAGCCAAAAGAACAACCTGGAGGCATCACATTACCTGACTTCAAACTATACTACAAGGCTACAGTAACCAAAACAGCATGGTACTGGTACCAAAACAGAGAAATAAGACCAATGGAACAGAACAGAGCCCTCAGAAATAATATCACACATCTACAACCATCTGATCCTTGAAAAATCTGACAAAAATAAGAAATGGAGAAAGGATTCCCGATTTAATAAATGGTGCTGGAAAAATTGGCTAGCCATTAAGTAGAAAGCTGAAACTGGATCCTTTCCTTACTCCTTATACGAAAATTAATTCAAGATGGATTAGAGACTTAAATGTTAGACCTAAAACCATAAAAAACCCTAGAAGAAAACCTAGGTAATACTATTCAGGACATAGGCATAGGCAAGGACTTCATGTCTAAAACACCAAAACCAATGGCAACAAAAGCCAAAATTGACAAATGGGATTTAATTAAACCAAAGAGCTTCTGCACAGCAAAAGAAACTACCATCAGAGTGAACAGGCAACCTACAGAATGGGAGAAAATTTTTGCAATCTACTCATATCCAGAACCTATAAAGAACTCAAACAAATTTATAGGAAAAAAACAAACAACTCCATCAAAAAGTGGGCAATGGATATGAACACACGCTTCTCAAAAGAAGACATTTATACAGCCAACAGACACATGAAAAAATGCTCATCATCACTCGCTATCAGAGAAATGCAAATCAAACTCACAATGAGATACCATCTCACATCAGTTAGAATAGCAATCATTAAAAAGTCAGGAAACAACAGGTGCTGGACAGGATGTGGAGAAATAGGAACACTTTTACACTGTTGGTGGAACTGTAAACTAGTTCAACCATTTTAGAAAACAGTGTGGTGATTCCTCAAGGATCTAGAACTAGAAATACCATTTGATCCAGCCATCCCATTACTGGGGATATACCCAAAGGATTATAAATCATGCTGCTATAAAGACACATGCACACGTATGTTTATTGTGGCACTATTCACAATAGCAAAGACTTGGAGTCAACCCAAATGTCCATCAGTGACAGACTGGATTAAGAAAAAGTGGCACATATACACCATGGAATACTATGCAGCCATAAAAACGGATGAGCTCGTGTCCTTTGTAGGGACATGGATGCAGCTGGAAACCATCATTGTCAGCAAACTATCACAAGAACAGAAAACCAAACACCACATGTTCTCACTCATAGGTGAGAATTGAACAATGAGATCACTTGGACACAGGAAGGGGAACATCACACACTGGGGCCTATTGTGGAGAAGGCGGAGGGGAGAGGGATAGCATTAGGAGATATACCTAATGTAAATGACGAGTTAATGGGTGCAGCACTCCAACATGGCACATGTATACATATGTAACAAACCTGCATGTTGTGCACATGTACCCTAGAACCTAAAGTATATATATATATAAAAATTCATATACATATCAAAGGATAGAGGAAGAATTTACAGTTACTGTACAAGTTTTCTCAAGTCAATGCTATAAGAAAAGGGAGGTCTTGGTGTCTCTTTCCCTTTCTGCACTTGGAAAAATCCCATTTTGTTTTGCTTTTCCTTTCCTTTTTTCAGATTTCTGTTAACTCTTACAGTTTTATCTTGAGAAGACAATGTAGCACCATGAATGTCTAGCCTTTTATATGTCCCCTAGGCCCTGTTCTCTACGATTTCTAGATTTGGGACTATTTTCTTCTAATTTTTAAATAAATTAATATACCTTGAGAATTCAGGCAGGCCCTCAAAATTTAAATTATGCTCAACATTTTTTATTACTTACTATATACATGTTCTCCTTAAATTTTCCTAAAATGTTGAAAATTTAGTAAGAGCGTTTGCTCTCTGAACCTTTTCCTTCTATAATTTCCTAGTAAATAAAATTTCAACACGCCAAAAAAAAAAAAATTTGCTCTTCAACTCTTTGACTTTCTATCACAGATTTCTCTGAGTTTGCCATAGGTAAAGCCTTCCGCATCTGCTTAGCTTTGATTCATGCATGTGTAAAATGCAAATGCAAGGATGTTAGAACCCAGGCAGTGGACCCTTCAGCATGGGCAGTGGGAGCTGGTAGATAAATACCCACCTCTTCTGTTCCCTGGGTAGACAGTTCTCAGCTGCCTTCTCCGCAGCCTCCATCTATATCATCCCTAGTAGAACTCAGACACAGTTGCCCACAGTGGTAATCAACTGGATAATGTATCCTTGGATAAACTTCCTGCACATAAACCTTTTTCTCAGTTCTTGCTTTCTTCAGGAAACTTTGCAAAGATATTGGTTTTTATTTACAAAACAATGTACATTAACTTTATATCTTCAAAGCTGTCTAATCAGCTAGAAAAATTATCTATATACCTTTATACAACATGAATTATTTATTGAATGTCTATGAGTAGTCCATAATTATGCTTGACATGAGTCTAATACCAAACAAAACTAAAACAACCACCCAAACAGAAAGACTTTGCACTCAAATAATTTATAGACTAGTGGAGAAAGCATACAAAGAATCACACATAAAAATTAATACCAAATGAATTAATGTTTAAAACAAGTATAACATATGTCAATTGGCAAAAGAGGGTTAATCTACTTAGTCATACAGGCCAGGGAAGGCTTCTCTGCAAAAGTGGTGACTGGACTGAAAACTGAGGAAGAGTAGAAGTGAAATAGGCAACAATTACGAGAGAAAAAAGGGCATTTCTGAGGGAACAGACACAAAGAGGCCTAAAGTATTCATGCTACAAATAGCTTGGATAAATATGAAAAAGCACAAACCAAAACAAAGTATCTAGAGGGCAGGTATCAGGAGGGAGGCTTGTGCAACATAAGACGGTGTGAACAGCAACAGTGCCAGACAAACCTATTAGCTGAGAGCTGGTATTATTGCATTTCATTGGTTTTCACAGGACTTCTGTTTACAAAGACCATTCTGGCTACCATAATTAATATTCACTGAAAGTTTATACCCTATGCCAGCCACTGTTTTGAGCACCATGCATGTACTACATATTTGATACTCACAACAACCCTGGAATATTTGTATCATTTACCCATTGCAAGAGTGAAGAGTTGAGAAACATTAATTATTTTGTCCAAAATCACACAGTTATGACAGAGTAGACCCCATCTGACTTCAGCACTCACTCCACACTGCAGGAAGAATGGGGAAGAGTAGCATTATACATTTGGGTGCCCAGTTAAAAGCCTATTTTGTCCCTCCAGGAAAGAGAATGGAAAGCTTGGTCTATATCTGCAAGACAAAATGGAAAGAAACGAATTGATTGTGGTTCTCAAATGGAAGTAATTTTGCTTTCTATGCCCACTGCTGGACATTTGGCAATGTTTGGAGCAATTTTTGATTGTAAGAACTTGAAGGTAGAGTGCTACGCTACTGGCATCCAGTGCATAGAAGTCAAAGGTGATGCAAGGCAGTCCCCCTCAACAAAGAATTATTCAGCCCAGAGTGGTATCAACAAGCTTACCAAAGTCGAAATAACTAAGCTGATTATCATGACCATCTAAGAACTAACTACTGAGAAATGTGATTGAGAGGTTATAAGGTAGTTGCTGAAATGTCACAACAGAGTGTGAGGTAATAGGTTTGCCAATTGTCCTGACTGGATCATTACATGGTACATACATGTATTGAAATATCACACTGTTCTTGATAAATATGTACAATTATGATGTGTCAGTTAACATAATTTTACAAAGTAAAAGCAAGGAATATTTCAGGAGAAAAATAAATACGGCTTGATGGTGGATGGAATACGTGGGACGAGAGAGCAAGATGTGTCAAGGATCATGTAGAACAGAAAAGAAAGTGACAACATAGTAGGGAGCCCAGGAAAAGAACCAGGTTTAGGGATATTTTGTTAGACAATCATTCAAAGAGAGCTGTTTTGGAGCTACTTGGTTTTATTTAGTTCTAGACACAAAAGGGAATTTTAATCTTATATTAGGGATTTATAATTTGAGTCATCTGGGTATAGATGATATTTGAAAGCGTGAGCTTAAATGTATCTCCTAGAGTTACCACTTGAGTAAAAGGAATAAATAGTGTCCTGGGATTGAGCCTTGAAGGGATGCAATGTTTAATGGCCTTTTACTAACAGAAAAGGGGAGAGAGATAAAAGGGGGGGGGAGAGAGAGAGAGAGAGAGAGAGAGAGAGAGAGAGAGAGAGAGAGAGAGAGAGAGTGTGTGTGTATGTGTGTGTATGTGAGAGAGAGAGAGAGAAGTGAAAGAGAAAGAGAAAGAAAGAGAACACACATCAGATCAGAGAGGTAGGAAAAAAAAAATAATAATGTGTTCTAAAAAAACACCAAGGGAGGAGAGCTGAAGAAATGACAGAAGAGTGCTGAGAAGTCAAATAAGGCACAAAGTTGGAAGAAAACTTTCAGGAACGTTCATGGAAGTCATTCAGCCCAAATCAAGAGCTAATTTGGGGTAAGGAGACCTTTAAGGGTTGGAGTGGAATCAGGCACAAACACACACACACACACACACACACACACACACACACACTCACACAAATCCCATTCCAAAAATAATTCTACTAAATACAACATGGCATACTATGTAGTTTAGCATATTTTATACCCTGTACATTCAATAATCAGTTTTTACCCAAATACTATAAAGCATATACCATTATCCTTATTTCACATAGGTGAAATGAAGGCTTAGAAATTTGAAGTCATTTGACTGAGGCTTAGAGATCTTAAGTCATTTGACTGAGGCCGCATACAAGGCTGATTTTGGAACTTGGTTTCCAGTGCAAGCCATACAAGCTCCAGTGCTTACACTGTTTCTTTTATACAGCCCAATAAGGGAAATCTCTAAACTCCACGGCATCTGCTTATGTTGACTTTTACTTACAAAATATGGATTCATCTCACTCAGATACAAAATTGTTTTCACATGTTTTCTCTCTTTTTATAAGCAAGGTTGGCCATGGGGTTGTTAATCATTGCTGCAACAGATAAAGCTGGCTTGTAAAAAACAATCTCCATTATTCATTTGGAACCACATTGTGGAATGAGATACTGTATCACCAAAGGAAACAGATGGTCTGTGTTCCTGGTAAAAAACACTTTAGAAAGGCATTTCTATCTGCAGTTCATAGGTTCCAAATCCATTCCTCTCAAACACAATGTTCACAAGGTCATCATTTATGGTGGACCTTTAATCGCTTTGTAATGGAAAATGCAGTATATTTGTAAATGACATTAGAAAAAACACAGTAAGTATAGTACAGATAGATAATACAGTTAAGTATGATATATTCAGATTTCAGATCTAATGATAAATAAAATCTAACTAGATGAATGAAATTTGTTCTATCACCCTCCTAACAGTTGTCTCCTTATCAAATTTGCCTGCTGTGGTCTAAGAGTCTCCTTCCAGTCCGAGAGACTTTCCTAAAAGGCATATCACAGTATTCTACTGCCCTGCTTTTTTGTTGTTGTTGTTGTTGTTGTTTTTGGTTTCTGGGTTTCTGTTTTGTTTTGTTGAGACAAGTTCCGGCTCTGTCACCCAGGCACGGTGCAGTAGTACGATCTCGGCTCACTGCAACCTATACTTTTCAGGCTCAAGCCATCCTCCCACCTCAGCCTCCCGAGTAGCTGGGACTACAGGTGCGAGCCACCAGGCCTGGCTAATTTTGGTATTGCTGACTGATTGACACTTTTTTTTTTTTTTTTTTTTTTTGAGACGGAGTCTCGCTCTGTTGCCCAGGCTGGAGTGCAGTGGCGCAATCTCGGCTCACTGCAAGCTCCATCTCCCGGGTTCCCGCCATTCTCCTGCCTCAGCCTCCCGAGTAGCTGGGACTACAGGTGCCCGCCACCACGCCCGGCTAGTTTTTTGTATTTTTAGTAGAGACGGGGTTTCACCGTGTTAGCCAGGATGGTCTCGATCTCCTGACCTCGTGATCCGCCCGTCTCGGCCTCCCAAAGTGCTGGGATTACAGGCTTGAGCCACCGCGCCCGGCCGATTGACACTTTTTAAATGGCTCCCCATCACCAACAGAGAGATCACCTGAAGCATGCCATTTATGCTCCCCCTAACTAGCTCAAGTTCATACACCTAGTATAGTGGTTGGGTTGGGAGTAAACCTCACGAAGTCAGACTCCTGCTCCAGCTCCCAACCACTAAGTTATAAAGATTTTCTGAAACAGGGGTAGGTAAGTTATGTCCTGGAATCTGTATCCAGCTTGCTGACTTTTTTATATGGTCCACAAGCTAATAAAGTTTTCTACATTTTCAAATAATTGAAAAAAATTGAAGAAAAAGATCTCATTAACACATGAAAATCACATGTGATTAAAATGTCCGTGTCCATGAATAAAGTTTTACTGGACCACAGCCATGCCCGTGTGTTTATGTACTGCCTACGGCTGCTTGCTGAGAGCAACAGAGTGATTGTAAGAGAGACTGCTTGGGCCACCATACTGAAAATATTTTCTATCTGACCTTTCGTGGAAAGAATGTTCCTACACCTAAACCAAAGATGGTAGTTAGGAAAGGGAAAATGAAGCTGGTGAGGTAAACAGGAGTCAAGATGTAAAAGGTTGAATTGCTTTGTCAAAAAATGTGGACTTATAAGAAGTCTGGACTTTACACATAAAATATATTCTTTTGAAGTTTTAACTTTTATAAATTGATTTGTATAAAATATAAATATAGCTACATAATATAATGTTTTATATTGCATCTAAACATGTCTGATGTATGTATCATCACTTGAGTGCATTTTAATATTTATATCTTTTGCTTTCAAAAGTGTTACTCTTTCTGCCTGAGAACCTGTTCTCCTCTTTCAGTATTTCACTAACATTGACTGTTTTTTTACAGAATTCTTTTCAGTTACTGCCTCCTTTAGGAAGGTGTTTCTGACCTCTGCCTTTCCCTACTGTTAGATGTCCCTTTTCTAGGCTCTTGGAGCTCGTACTACTCTTTACAATGGATGTTTTTGCATTGTTTAATTATTGTTGATTTTCCTATCTGAGTTCCTTAAACCTTGGATTTATTTTTATTGATCTTTTAATCCTTCTTGCCTAGGAATTTGCTCAACATAATAGAGACTAAATAACACACATCTGTAAATTAATATTCAAGAAATGCCACATACCTCTTGGACTCAGTTAGATCCTGGTTTCAAGAGGCAAAGGCTGGGATCCTTCTTTGTTAAGAGACCTGAAGATGTCAGAAAGGCTTTGTGACCTGCAGCACTTTAGGAAAACTAGGGGCCTGTTGACAGACTCACACACATAATTTTCATAAAGAACCTGAGCCTTGTTTAAGCTAAATTACCTGTATGCAGTAAAGAAAAATAAAATAAAAAAAATAAAAGTTGTGAATTGTAGTGAATGTTTTCTACACATTTACTCTTCTACTCAAGACTAAAGAGATTAAAAAGATGCAGTTGCTGAGAGCTCACTACATAGAGAGTAAAACAAATGCCAAGAAGAGTATTTGGAATAGCATCGGCACCCAGTATGTTTGTGACAAATGGATTTTTTGAATGAACCGACCAGTAAATCAATAAACGTGATGGCAGAGGTATCATGCAATGTAAGAGAAGCTCAGACACAGAGTTAGGGTGTCTTCACAGAACTCTATGCAGTTTTGTTATTCTAAATGAAACATGTAATAATGATTATTATTTTTATTCTTTACTAAATGCTTTCTAGAAGCCCAGCACCATTCTTTACTTTACATTCAGTACTTTACATGTATTGATTTCTTTAATTTTTGCAAAGTTCCTGTGAGGAAGGTACATCTGTCAGACCCACACTACACACAGTTTCTCAAAATTCATGACACATATTCTGCTGCCCTTTCCCCTATGTTGTTCTGGCTTCTGCTTCCAACACCAAGTGCTTATGTCTCTGTGTGTATTGGACCCAGACTCCCAAGAGAGACCTCTTTGGTTCATTTAAACATGATCCTCTGGGGTCTATCTTGTAGGTCCAAGCTCCCTAGGGCCACTTTGTAATCCCTGGTCATCCTAAAGATGGATTAGCGAGGTCCATGTGGAAGATTTCAGTGAGTATGGTCTTTCATTTATCCACCTGTTTACCATTTGTTCACTCATTTAGCATATATTTAACTCTCATGTCCCAGGCATTGGGAATTTAGAAATGAAAAAGATAGGGTCCCTGACAGCCATGACCTTCTTCAGCCACTGGCCGTCACTGTGGCAGGTACTGTGGTGGAAACCCCACAAGTCACAGGTCACAGAAGAAACTGCTGGGCCAGCCTGGTGGTGGTATGGGAGATGAGGATGGAGCACTGGGTGATGCTTTAAGGCAGCAGCAGAATCTACACAGAGAAGCCACAGAGAAAGTGAAGCATGCTGGGCAGGGCGTTCTGAACGGAGATAACACTAGCAGCGGTGCAGAGGCATGAGCCAGCATGCTGTTTTGAGAAAGTCCTAGCAGTTTATTGGCCCTGGATGAAAAAAGAAAGCAGTAGAGAGGAAAGCAAGGTTAATGGTGTGGTGCCAGGTGGGTCCGGGCTGATAGAACTTGGGTTCCACAACAAAGAAGCTAAAATGCAGAAAGAGGGCGTGTGATGGGGATGCAGCCAGCAACGGCGTCCAGGATCATGGCTCAACTGGAAGACAAACTTACTTGGTAATTTGTGTTTTGCTGCCCTGATAAACAATCAGGGGTATATCTCACCAGAAGATAAGAGATCTATCTGATGTGGCAGGGGGTAAAATAGCATGGCCAAAGGAACAATAAGAGTGTAAAATTGGGATTTGAAAGGTGAGTTGTTATTCTGGGATTGAGTAAGCAGTTTACTGAAAGAATGTGCCACTTCACTCAGTGTGTGTGTGTGTGTGTGTGTGTGTGTGTGTGTATTTAAACTTGCTACCAGGTTTGTACAGTTTTCTATTTTGTCCATTTGCCATGTCATTATAAACTGAGTAGCTACTTCAGATTGGGGGAGGAAGATTACTAGATTAATGGAAAAAGGAAAAAATAAAAAGACACCTTATTTTATAAGCATGTGCTTTCACATGCTGAACTGTTAAGAAAAGATAATAATAAAGCATTTTAATCTAACCAAAATGCTATCCTTTGAAACAATATGCTATTATTGTCAAATCAAAAAGAGTGCATACCCATGAATGAATGAATGAATCTTTTAAGAATATTTTTCTATCTTTCTTTTATTTTGGACGGGCCTGTCAAGTCCCGCACATAGAAAGGTGCACGTTGGATGAGGTTTCCCGCTGTCACTTGGAAAATTTACTGAGTTACTGAAAAGGATAGTTTTAAATTATGTCATTTGATTCCTGTAACAACCTTGTAAGTAAGGACTTACCACTCTTGTTTTAAATATAAAGCATCTGAGGTGCAGAGAAATTAATGATCTTGTCCAAGGTCAAATGAATGTCTAACTCATATGCCAAGGGGTGCGTGCTTCTGTGTTACCTGGCATGAGGCAAATTGGTGTTGGGTAGAGGTACCCTGCTTTTCACAGCAACAGCTTGAATGTGAATGCTGTGCCATAAGGGCTTTCTGAGATACTGGAAATGGTTCCTTTTAAATGCTAGACATAAATCTTCAGCTACCAGGTGGTGCTTTGTACGTGTAAAAGAGTGTTCTCTACACCCACACATGGATGCCCAGTAGCAGCAACATTGTACATGAAGCATGGACCCATGTAACTGAAGCATGTTTAAGGGACAGCCTATAGACCTGGGCACCATTTTAAGGGAACCCCCAGTGATTTTTTTTAAAGTTCCCAAGCTATCATATTTTGTCATTTTTATTTTTTGAGACTGAGTTTCACTCTTGCTCCCCAGGCTGGAGTGCAATGGCATGATCTTGGCTCACCACAACCTCCACCTCCCAGGTTCAAGCGATTCTCCTGTCTCAGCCTCCAAAGTAGCTGGGATTACAGGCATGTGTCACCACACCCAGCTTTTTGTTTTTTTTTTTTTTTCTTTTTAAATAGAGGCAGGGTTTTTCCATGTTGGTCAGGCTGGTCTCAAATTCCCGACCTCAGGTGGTCTGCCCACCTCAGCCTGCCAAAGTGTTGGGATTACAGGAGTGAGCCACCATGCCTGGCAAATCTTGTCATCTTAAAGCCAGAGAAGACCTCTGAGATCATCTATTTCTTTTTTTTTTTTTTTTTTAATTATACTTTAAGTTCTAGGGTACATGTGCATAACGTGCAGGTTTGTTACATATGTATACTTATGCCATGTTGGTGTGCTGCACCCATCAACTCGTCAGCACCCATCAATTCATCATTTATATCATGTATAACTCCCCAATGCAATCCCTCCCCCCTCCCCCCTCCCCCCTCCCCCCTCCCCATGATAGGCCCCAGTGCGTGATGTTCCCCTTCCCGAGTCCAAGTGATCTCATTGTTCAGTTCCCACCTATGAGTGAGAACATGCGGTGTTTGGTTTTCTGTTCTTGTGATAGTTTGCTAAGAATGATGGTTTCCAGCTGCATCCATGTCCCTACAAAGGATGCAAACTCATCCTTTTTTATGGCTGCATAGTATTCCATGGTGTATATGTGCCACATTTTCTTAATCCAGTCTGTCACAGATGGACATTTGGGTTGGAGATCATCTATTTCTAATCCCATCATTTTTTTGCTATTGGAACCAAAAACCAGGGATGAGAAAAATTTATGAAAAATATTAGTAGCCTTTTTAGTCAAAATATGTAGTAATGATTTGCTTAGGGTTTTATGAATAATATTTATAATAGCACAACATGTTCCAGATTAACATTAACATTTTCTTCATAGAGATAAAGCCCTTGAAGCGGGTGAACTCTGGGTGGCGTTTTCAGGGTTAAACGTCTAGTAAAGAGACAAGGCTGGGACTGAAGTGAAGTTTGGTTCTAATACCTGCACCCTGTAGCTTCTATTCAACCTGTCCTGAGATCACCCGCTCATCTGAGTAGAATCAGGACTAGACCCCAGAGCTCCTGTGCCCAGCAGGGAAGTGGTTCATCTTCCCTGCTCTTCTGCTCATGTAACAATGACCAGGTTGAGTGGTGTGGAGGGTCGGGAGGCAGAGGTAAGCAGCAGCAGGAAAAGGAACACATAAAGAGTAATTTCAGTGTATTGTCATTACGATTGTCCTCTTTTTAAAGCTGGACCCAATTTCATCCCTGGTGAAAACCCTCCATGCTCTAAGCGTGCAGAACTGCACAGCACACCGATTTTGAGTTCTGTACTCAGCACCACTACTGATTCATTTCATGACCTTGATCAAACCACTAAACCTTTATCTCAGTTTCTCCATCCATAATGTGATGATAAATAATACATGCCCCCTAGCTATTTTGCAGGGGTCACAAAGGCATTAATAACGTAATTATTTATAAAGTACTTTGAAATCCTTGAGTGAAATATGATATTAGAAATATCACTGCACTCAAAATAGTGCCTGACAGGCACACTTAAATGAGAGAACTATTGCTCTCTGTGTGGAAAATATGTCCGATGTGATATATAATTTTCCTTCAGAAAAACATCTTTCATACAAGGATCTCAAAACCTCATTAGTTTGGTTTAAGGTGCCCGAGATTCTGTGGTTTGTTGACCATGGGCAAGAGGCTTCATTAGGCTTGCTTTTTTTTTTTTTTTTTTTTTTTTTTTTTGCTGTACTTTTATAACTATATTAAAACAAGAAGGGAATGAAATTATGAGCACTCCAAATTAGGGTTGCCAGATAAAATACAGAACACAAAGTTATATTTGAATTCCAGATAAACAATGAATATTCTGTATAGAAATACATGCTAAATAAGTATATACTTATACTAAAAAAGCATTATTTATGGAAAATTTTAATGTAATTAAAAGCTCCTTATTTTTATTTGCAAAAACTGCTAACATTGCCCCAACAATACTTGTTCAACTGACTTAATTATATCTCAGTCTAAAGTGGTAAAAATCTTGTGTTTGATGATTGCAAAGATAAACATTTTTAAAGATTTGCTAATATAGAAATGAAACAAACAACATCAGCAGCCTAAGTCAACACGTTTACATTTTCCAAATGCAAATATTAAGCTTGATTCTTCTTTACAGTTTTGAGATTCAGTGTGATTTCTGTGACATTATAAGAACCAGCTCAATGTTCATTGAATAAATAAATAAATGAGTGGTGGAGTACACGAACAAATCAAATTAAGCTGAAGGAATTTAAAGCACTTTGTCAGCTTGCTTTTAAAAATACATCTGACTTTTAATCAGTTACCATATAACTATTCTATTTGGAAGTTTCTTCCAAGATGAGTAAATTAGTTTAATTTTTATAACTTGTAAGCTTTTCATAAATTCAATAAGCACTTATTGGAGGTCTTTTTATGCAAAGTGTTTACCTTGGTGTTAGATTGTATATTAATCATTTATCAAGTTATTTGTTATTGATTCAGGAGCAAATTTCACCTCTGTCTTCAATTATAGAAATAATTGCACAATAATAACTGGTTACTTATTTGACATTATTTGCCCAGTGGAATTATCCTAAACAAAAGCAGGAGTAGTGAGAATGAAAACTATGACAAGATTTGTGAAAAAAAAAAAATTGTAAGTTAAACTAGAAATAAACACATATAGGTGACAAAAGAAATCAAGGGAAAATAAAACTTTCAATGAGAGGTGAAATAGAGTCCAGGGCTGTAAACAGAAAACAGGGGTTCCAATCCTTATCCCTTTCAAAACTCTGTAATCATGAGAGGTTTACTTTAACCTCTGCAAGCACAGTCTATTTAGCTATAAAGTGCAGATAACAGTAGAACTTACTATATGAGGTCATTGTGAGTACTGGACAAGTTAATGCAAAGGAAGAGTCTGACCTAGTCCCCGGTGGGAGAGGTGTGCTTTGCCCTCCCATTTGTTTTGATCATGTCTCCTTGCACTGTATTATTATTAAATCCATAGGGCTAAGGTAGCACATCTCTGATGACTTATTTACTTTAAATAAGTACTTTAAAATAGTTTTATAAAAGCAAAAATAATGATATTCTTGCAAAACATATAATTCACCTAATACATGAAATACATGTTTTCTTACAAATGTAATGCTACTTGCAGGCCACATTTCTGCTTTAGACTGTCGTGAAATCCTTTACTATTTTGTGTTACTAAAGTTATAAAAGTGGAAATGTTTGAGAAACTCTTGGGTAAAAATCAAAGATATCTTGAATAAAGCATGCATTCAGTACAGAGTAGGTGCTCAGTAAAATTTGATTATTACCTTTCAGGCTCTTCATATTTCTTTTTTTTTTTTTTTTTTTTTTTTTTTTTTTTTTTTTTTTTTGAGACGGAGTCTCGCTCTGTCGCCCAGGCTGGAGTGCAGTGGCCGGATCTCAGCTCACTGCAAGCTCCGCCTCCCGGGTTTACGCCATTCTCCTGCCTCAGCCTCCCAAGTAGCTGGGACTACAGGCACCCGCCAACTCGCCCGGCTAGTTTTTTGTATTTTTTAGTAGAGACGGGGTTTCGCCGTGTTAGCCAGGATGGTCTCGATCTCCTGACCTCGCGATCCACCCATCTCGGCCTCCCAAAGTGCTGGGATTACAGGCTTGAGCCACCGCGCCCGGCCAGCTCTTCATATTTCTTACCATGTTTAACTTTTACAGGTAAGTGTTGCATTATGCTCCTCTATCCCCAATTTACGTAAGAGAAAAGAGAGGCTCAAGAGCTCCAGAAACTTGCCCAGGGTACTGCAGTTGTAAGTGGTCTGAAGTCCTAGCAGTTGTAAGTGGTCTGAAGTGCTATGCTGATGCTAAATGCCTGGTCTTTCATTTCACACTATTTTTCCCTGGAAAATGACCTGGGGTCAGGGCTGGCATTGTGGGGAAAGTGACCCCATCTGAATATAGAGAAAAAGTTTTAGAGTGAAGTTCTAAATTTATTTTGCCTGAGAGTGAGTTAGGCTATTAGACATAATCCCTTTTCTAAAATTAACCTCACTAAGCAGCAAAATAAACTCGAAAACTGAAAAATGATTATTACAGACCTTGTCAAGCAAGCATTGTTAACAAAAATGATAATGATCTTAAGAACTTAATTGTTTCTGTTACCAGGCCACATGGAGAGCATCACCACAGACAGAAGACCACTAGGCTACTTCTCCCCTCTGGTAGAGGACATTTCCTGCCAGGAGCTGGAGGTAACAACATGAATCCTGCTCCAGCAGCAGTGTTAATTTCAAGCTCTGTTAAACGCATGAAATAATAAGTGTACAATTTCTTATTCAGAACAAATTACAAAACCATTACCTGTTTCACCAACGGTGAATAAATTACACTTTGACAGGCAGTTTGCATTGATCAAGCAAAAAGATGCTAGAGGAAAGGAAGACTTCCGACTCCTTTCCATTATTCTGAGGCCTCTCTGTTTTCTCTGTTTCTCATCCTTCCTTTCTCTGACTCCATGTTATAGTTTACCTTGATCACCCTGCATTCCCCACTTACTCAACCCAATTATTACCAATCACCTCTTTTTCTTTATTTTTTCTTTATTTTTTATTATACATTAAGTTCTAGGGTACATGTGCATAAAGTGCAGGTTTGTTACATATGTATACTTGTGCCATGTTGCTGTGCTGCACCCATCAACTCGTCAGCACCCATCAATTCATCATTTATATCATGTATAACTCCCAATGCAATCCCTCCCCCATCCCCCATTCCCATAATAGGCCCCAGTGTGTGATGTTCCCCTTCCCGAGTCCAAGTGATCTCATTGTTCAGTTCCCACCTATGAGTGAGAACATGTGGTGTTTGGTTTTCTGTTCTTGTGATAGTTTGCTAAGAATGATGGTTTCCAGCTGCATCCATGACCCTACAAAGGACGGAAACTCATCCTTTTTTATGGCTGCATAGTATTCCATGGTGTATATGTGCCACTTTTTCTTAATCCAGTCTGTCACTGATGGACATTTGGGTTGATTCCAAGTCTTTGCTATTGTGAATAGTGCCGCAGTAAACATACGTGTGCATGTGTCTTTATAGAAGCATGATTTATAATCCTTTGGGTATATACCCAGTAGTGGGATGGCTGGGTCATAGGGGACATCTAGTTCTAGATCCTTGAGGAATTGCCATATTGTTTTCCATAATGGTTAAACTAGTTTACAATCCCACCAACAGTGTAAAAGTGTTCCTATTTCTCCACATCCTCTCCAACACCTGTTGTTTCCTGACTTTTTAATGATTGCCATTCTAACTGGTGTGAGATGGCATCTCATTGTGGTTTTGATTTGCATTTCTCTGATAGCGAGTGATGATGAGCATTTTTTCATGTGTCTGTTGGCTGTATGAATGTCTTCTTTGGAGAAATGTCTGTTCATATCCTTTGCCCACTTTTTGATGGGGTTGTTTGTTTTTTTCTTGTAAATTTGTTTGAGTTCTTTGTAGATTCTGGATATTAGCCCTTTGTCAGATAAGTAGATTGCAAAAATTGTCTCCCATTCTGTAGGTTGCCTGTTCACTCTGATGGTAGTTTCTTTTGCTGTGCAGAAGCTCTTTAGTTTAATGAGATCCCATTTGTCAATTTTGGCTTTTGCTGCCGTTGCTTTTGGTGTTTTAGACATGAAGTCCTTGCCCATGCCTATGTCCTGAATGGTACTACCTAGGTTTTCTTCTAGGGATCTTATGGTATTAGGTCTAACATTTAAGTCTCTAATCCATCTTGAATTAATCTTCGTATAAGGAGTAAGGAAAGGATCCAGATTCAGCTTTCTACTTATGGCTAGCCAATTTTCCCAGCACAATTTATTAAATAAGGAATCCTTTCCCCATTTCTCGTTTCTCTCAGGTTTGTCAAAGATCAGATGGCTGTAGATGTGTGGTATTATTTCTGAGGAATCTGTTCTGTTCCACTGGTCTATATCTCTGTTTTGGTCCCAGTACCATGCTGTTTTGGTTACTGTAGCCTTGTAGTATAGTTTGAAGTCAGGTAGCGTGACGTCTCCAGCTTTGTCCTTTTCACTTAGGATTGTCTTGGCAATGCGGGCTCGTTTTTGGTTCCATATGAACTTTAAAGCAGTTTTTTCCAATTCTGTGAAGAAACTCATTGGTAGCTTGATGGGGATGGCATTGAATCTATAAATAACCTTGGGCAGTATGGCCATTTTCACGATATTGATTCTTCCTATCCATGAGCATGGTATGTTCTTCTATTCGTTTGTGTCCTCTTTGATTTCACTGAGCAGTGGTTTGTAGTTCTCCTTGAAGAGGTCCTTTACATCCCTTGTAAGTTGGATTCCTAGGTATTTGATTCTCTTTGAAGCAATTGTGAATGGAAGTTCATTCATGATTTGGCTCTCTGTTTGTCTGTTACTGGTGTATAAGAATGCTTGTGATTTTTGCACATTAATTTTGTATCCTGAGACTTTGCTGAAGTTGCTTATCAGCTTAAGGAGATTTTGGGCTGAGACAATGGGGTTTTCTAAATATACAATCATGTCATCTGCAAACAGGGACAATTTGACTTCTTCTTTTCCTAACTGAATACCCTTGATTTGTTTCTCTTGCCTGATTGCCCTAGCCAGAAATTCCAACACTATGTTGAATAGGAGTGGTGAGAGAGGGCATCCCTGTCTTGTGCCAGTTTTCAAAGGGAATTTTTCCAGTTTTTGCCCATTCAATATGATATTAGCTGTGGGTTTGTCATAAATAGCTCTTATTATTTTGAGGTACGTTCCATCAATAACGAATTTATTGAGAGTTTTTAGCATGAAGGGCTGTTGAATTTTCTCAAAAGCCTTTTCTGCATCTATTGAGATAATTATGTGGTTCTTGTCTTTGGTTCTGTTTATATGCTGGATTACGTTTATTGATTTGTGAATGTTGAACCAGCCTTGCATCCCCGGGATGAAGCCCACTTGATCATGGTGGATAAGCTTTTTGATGTGCTGCTGAATCCGGTTTGCCAGTATTTTATTGAGGATTTTTGCATCGATGTTCATCAGGGATATTGGTCTAAAATTCTCTTTTTTTGTTGTGGCTCTGCCAGGCTTTGGTATCAGGATGATGTTGGCCTCATAAAATGAGTTAGGGAGGATTCCCTCTTTTTGGATTGATTGGAATAGTTTCAGAAGGAATGGTACCAGCTCCTCCTTGTACCTCTGGTAGAATTCGGCTGTGAATCCATCTGGTCCTGGACTTTTTTTGGTTGGTAGGCTATTAATTATTGCCTCAATTTCAGAGCCTGCTATTGGTCTATTTAGGGATTCAACTTCTTCCTGGTTTAGTCTTGGAAGAGTGTATAAGTGTCCAGGAAATTATCCATTTCTTCTAGATTTTCTAGTTGATTTGCGTAGAGGTGTTTATAGTATTCTCTGATGGCAGTTTGTATTTCTGTGGGGTTGGTGGTGATATCCCCTTCATCATTTTTTATTGTGTCTATTTGATTCCTCTCTCTTATCTTCTTTATTAGTCTTGCTAGCGGTCTGTCAATTTTGTTGATCTTTTCAAAAAACCAACTCCTGGATTCATTGATTTTTTGGAGGGTTTTTTGTGTCTCTATCTCCTTCAGTTCTGCTCTGATCTTAGTTATTTCTTGCCTTCTGCTAGCTTTTGAATGTGTTTGCTCTTGCCACTCTAGTTCTTTTCATTGTGATGTTAGAGTGTCAATTTTAGATCTTTCCTGCTTTCTCTTGTGGGCATTTAGTGCTATAAATTTCCCTCTACACATTGCTTTAAATATGTCCCAGAGATTCTAGTATGCTGTATCTTTGTTCTCATTTGTTTCAAAGAACATCTTTATTTCTGCCTTCATTTCATTATGTACCCAGTAGTCGTTCAGGAGCAGGTTGTTCAGTTTCCATGTAGTTGAGTGGTTTTGTTTGAGTTTCTTAGTCCTGAGTTCTAGTTTGATTGCACTGTGGTCTGACAGACAGTTTGTTATAATTTCTGTTCTTTTACATTTGCTGAGGAGTGCTTTACTTCCAATTATGTGGTCAATTTTGGAATGAGTGCGATGTGGTGCTGAGAAGAATGTATATTCTGTTGATTTGTGGTGGAGAGTTCTATAGATGTCTATTAGGTCCGCTTGGTGCAGAGATGAGTTCAATTCCTGGATATCCTTGTTAACTTTCTGTCTCGTTGATCTGTCTAATGTTGACAGTGGAGTGTTGAAGTCTCCCATTATTATTGTATGGGAGTCTAAGTCTCTTTGTAAGTCTCTAAGGACTTGCTTTATGAATCTGGGTGCTCCTGTATTGGGTGCATATATATTTAGGAGAGTTAGCTCTTCCTGTTGAATTGATCCCTTTACTATTATGTAATGGCCTTGTCACTTTTGATCTTTGATGGTTTAAAGTCTGTTTTATCAGAGACTAGTATTGCAACCTCTGCTTTTTTTTGTTCTCCATTTGCTTGGTAGATCTTCCTCCATCCCTTTATTTTGAGCCTATATATGTCTCTGCATGTGAGATGGGTCTCCTGAATACAGCAGACTGATGGGTCTTGACTCTTTATCCAGTTTGCCAGTCTGTGTCTTTTAATTGGAGCATTTAGTCCACTTACATTTAAGGTTAATATTCTTATGTGTGAACTTGATCCTGCCATTATGATATTAACTGATTATTTTACTCATTAGTTGATGCAGTTTCTTCCTAGCCTCGATGGTCTTTACATTTTGGCATGTTTTTGCAATGGCTGGTACTGGTTGTTCCTTTCCATGTTTAGGGCTTCCTTCAGGGTCTCTTGTAAGGCAGGCCTGGTGGTGACAAAATCTCTAAGCATTTGCTTATCTGTAAAGGATTTTATTTCTCCTTCACTTATGAAACTTAGTTTGGCTTGATATGAAATTCTGGGTTGAAAATTCTTTTCTTTAAGAATGTTGAATTTTGGCCCCCACTCTCTTCTGGCTTGTAGACTTTCTGCGGAGAGATCTGCTGTTAGTCTGATGGGCTTCCCTTTGTGGGTAACCCGACCTTTCTCTCTGGCTGCCCTTAAGATTTTTTCCTTCATTTCAACTTTGGTGAATCTGGCAATTATGTGTCTTGGAGTTGCTCTTCTCGAGGAGTATCTTTGTGGCGTTCTCTGTATTTCCTGAATTTGAATGTTGGCCTGCCCTACTAGGTTGGGGAAGTTCTCCTGGATGATATCCTGAAGAGTGTTTTCCAACTTGGTTCCATTTTCCTCCTCCTCACTTTCAGGCACCCCAATCAGACGTAGATTTGGTCTTTTTACATAATCCCATACTTCTTGTAGGCTTTGTTCATTTCTTTTTCTTCTTTTTTCTTTTGGTTTCTCTTCTCGCTTCATTTCATTCATTTGATCCTCAATCGCTGATACTCTTTCTTCCAGCTGATTGAGTCGGTTACTGAAGCTTGTGCATTTGTCATGTATTTCTCGTGTCATGGTTTTCATCTTTGTCATTTCGTTTATGACCTTCTCTGCATTAATTAGTCTAGCTGTCAATTCTTCCACTCTTTTTTCAAGATTTTTAGTTTCTTTGCGCTGGGTACGTAATTTCTCCTTTAGCTCTGAGAAGTTTGATGGACTGAAGCCTTCTTCTCTCATCTCGTCAAAGTCATTCTCTGACCAGCTTTGATCCGTTGCTGGCGATGGGCTGCGCTCCTTTGCAGGGGGAGATGCGCTCTTATTTTTTGAATTTCCAGCTTTTCTGCCCTGCTTTTTCCCCATCTTTGTGGTTTTATCTGTCTCTGGTCTTTGATGATGGTGATGTACTGATGGGGTTTTGGTATAGGTGTCCTTCCTGTTTGATAGTTTTCATTCTGACAGTCAGGACCCTCAGCTGTAGGTCTGTTGGAGATTGCTTGAGGTCCACTCCAGACCCTGTTTGCCTGGGTATCAGCAGCAGAGGTTGCAGAAGATAGAATATTGCTGAACAGCGAGTGTACCTGTCTGATTCTTACTTTGAAAGCTTCCTCTCAGGGGTGTACTCCACCCTGTGAGGTGTGGGGTGTCTGACTGCCCCTAGTGGGGGATGTCTCCCAGTGAGGCTACTCAGGGGTCAGGGACCCACTTGAGCAGGCAGTCTGTCCCTTCTCAGATCTCACCCTCCGTGTTGGGGGATCCACTGCTCTCTTCAAAGCTGTCAGACAGAGTCGTTTGCGTCTGCAGAGGTTCTGCTGCTTTTTTGTTGTTGTCGTTTAGCTGTGCCCTGTCCCCAGAGGTGGAGTCTCAGTTGAAAATGCAGAAATCACCGGTCTTCTGTGTCGCTCACGCTGGGAGTTGGAGACTGGAGCTGTTCCTATTCGGCCATCTTGCTCTGGAATCCAATCACCTCTTTTCAGCCTCACTCAGCACTCCCTCTGAGACCATCTGTGCCTCTTTCCCACAGGCATTCTCACTTCAGTGTGCGTCTCAGTCAACTAGAGAGTTTGCTAATGTCAGTACTGCTGGGCCCCACTAGACTTTCTGATTCTTGGGCCCAGAATTTGCATTTCTAACACATTTCTAAGGGATGCTAATGCTGCTGGTTTAGTGAAAATCACTGCCCTAACCAGAAAGATCCTGGCTCAGAAGTGCTTTTGGCTCAGAATCCAGTTGTTTGCTGTGGGTAACCTATTCTCATTTTCTGGGTCAGTACCTAGTTATTTGCTGTAGAAAACCAATGTTAATTGAACCCTTTTTCAAAATCTAAAACTCTTACAGTCTCTGTCTTTTTAACCTACCTAACACTTATCACCTATTCACAAAGCATCCACACCTTGCTGGATGATGAATACAATGCCTTCCTTCCTCTTACATTCCTACAAAATACCTGTAATGCCTATTGAGGAACAGTGAGGGAAAAATCAGACAAGAAGCAGGGCGGGAAATCAGACAGATTTGAGTGTTGAATATTAGTCCTGCTGCCACCTCTCACGTGTTCCCTAACTTCACTGGGATGCTTCATTACCTTAAAAGCTTGCAGAGCTGTGGTGAAGATGACATAAATTCACACTGAGGTTCTCAAATTTGGGGTCACATCGGAATTTCTGGAAGATTTGTTAAAAAGTATCAATTACTGGACCCCACCCCTAGAAGCTCTGACTCTAAATCTGGGGTAGACTCCAAGAATGTGCACTTATGCTAAGTATACAGAAAGTGCTGATGTGGCTGGTCCAGAGGCTACATTTTGAAAATTACTGAACTGATTAAAACAAAACACTTAGCAGAGGGTGTGAAGCATCTATAGGAAGTCAAATGCTGTTTCCCTTCTCTTCCTTTTGGTTTTTATTGGTCCTCAAGGTCTTAATGATTTGAATAGCTCTTTAAAAACTTTTATGTCCCAAGGCTTAATCTTATTTCTTATTAACCTTATTTCTCTGAATGTGACTTTTCCATATACAAGTTCAAAAGTCCATTTTATTTTTTATCAGTACTTGGCCAGGCACCGTGGCTCAAGCCTGTAATCCCAGCACTCCGTCTCAAAAAAAAAAGTCCATTTTATTTTTATTCTTTAGTATCATGACAATCTGGTCCTATAGCACCCAATTCATATGGCATCTGTATCCAGAGTTCAGACTCTATCCTCTGTGTCTCTCTAATCTTCACCTACATTTGGCCTCTCCCCAAAAACTCTCTCCCATAATTAGGCACATACTTTGGCAGCAATGGAAGTATGAGACTAGATTATTTTCTGCTCCAGGTAAAGGCAGAAGATCATCTGAACTCTTACTGTTCAAGAGGCTTTGAATGCAGTGTTCTGTTAAAACAAACAGACTGTCTGGATGCAGACAGTTGCATCTGCCCCTAAACACTTTCAACTTTTGAAAAGCAACAGCAAGATAAAAGAGCATCAGATCTATTTGGAAATTTGTCCCTTGGCAATATGCCTCTTGTTTCTCACTCTGGAAACTTTTGAGCCTCCACTGTTTTTTCATCTTTCTGTACCCACCTCCCTTCCCCACACTTGTGTGTTGGCACACTGCCACACTCCTCCCATCCTATTGTGCCCAGTTAGAGGGATACAGGAGGCAAAGATCAGACTGTACTTCTAAGAGATAAAAGTCAGCGCACTCCATTTATAATGCCATGCTCTTCTACTACATGTTTCATCTAGGCACTACCAACTACTGCAAAAGTGCTTTGCAAAACTTGCTCTTGTCCTTAGTTCCAAAAGGGGAAATTGAATGCAAACCACTTTCTTTATGATGTGGTACTTCGTCAATAACAATGGATTGCAGGATGAATTTAAAGGGGCCAAGTGCTCTCTGGAGCTGTTCCTATTTCTCTAAAATGTATTCATTTTTAAAAGACAATGTAGGTAAATATTAAAATGTGATTCCTGGGCAAGAGTGGCCTCTCAGTAAGAATTTTGGAAAATTAACTTTAGGACCAATTTCACATGATAAACGATATATGACAGGTCATGTCTTTAAAAAAAAAAAAAAAAAACAGTTTTAAATAGTACACCATAACATAACTCACATCAGGGAGTTAGCACAGCTCAAATACATTAATAATCTAAAGCTCATCACAAAATGTAATAGAGAGCTGTGCCCACTCCTACAGGCACACATACACCGGACACCTCAGAGAATGAAGACCAACTCTGAGAATGGCATACTTCTTGTCCAGTATTTCAAAGGGTGTTAGACATCCAACATGGAACTCAAGTTACTTTGCCATCTGAAGGCTGATGGAATGGTACAGAATGAGAATGAATCTGAGAGAAGATACCTAAATCCAATTCCAAAAATGTTTCATCTAGCCTCTTTATTTCTGAATATTTTCTCTCACTAAACTGTCTGCTTCTCTTTTGCACTAAAACATTAAAATTTCTCAGTAGTTTACTTTAAGTGATTCTGTCCTGTAATTAGAGGCTGATCAATCAACAAAATGTCTTGTGTCTGTAGAGACGAAGCCATGCAAAGCACAAAGGCTATTGTGCTAGTCGAAGGCTCAACGTCCATTTACAGGAATGTCATCCATCATTGGAAGCACACTGATGTCCATTGACTGCCTGCACTGAGGCATGACTGTGCATATATTATTTTATTTGTACTAAACAGCAATGCCGTATAGCAAATATCAACAACCTAGTCTTTCAAGTTGGGTTGGAGGCTTACGGTCATTGGTTAACTTGATCAAGTTTATAGTACTAGCCAGAGAACCAGAATTGGAATCCAAACCTGACTAGATTAAATAAAAAATAAAAAATAAAAAATAAAAATTAAAAAAAAAAAACCTATGATCTCTATTTTTAGCAATTTCTGTCTCTGTCATAGATAATAAGAGAGAGGTCCAAAATACACCATGGTTTTACATATATGATTTAATTGAGCTGAGCAATTAGAAGTTGGTATGTGCTCAGCATGGATAGTAACTAGTTAGTGACTTGTTACATTAAGAAGATTTAACTATACTTAAAATAGTAGCTGGGCATGGTGGCTTGTGCCTATAATCCCAGCTATTCAGGAGGCTTAGGTGGGAGAATTGCTTGAGACCAGGAGTTCAAGAACAGTGTGGGCAACATAATGAGATCCCATCTCTAAAAAAATAATTAAGTAATTAAAAATTTTAAAAACCAGTAAATACAAACTAAGACTGGGTGCCGAGACTCATTTAGCCAAGCGAGTGGTTTTACAAGTCCAACGGATATTTTGTTTGTGGAAGGGTGTGCTTCTGGTTTTTCACAGGCAGGAGCAAGCACAATAGAGCATGAAAGAATCCCACAAGTGTGCATTTTGCATCAGTTTCAAATATCTTGCTGGACATTAGTGCAGGGAGAAAGACTTGTTCAAAAATGTTTGATCCTTGAATCCAATTTTATTTTATGCTTAAATGAAAAACGTAGTTTTCACTAGGTTTTAATATTACTGAGTGTTCCAGAAATGCAACTAACCCATAAATTGAGGCAAAGTTTTACTCTTTTTGTTAAGGATGCTGCCAAAAATTGTTCGCTGTACTGGAAAAGCACATCATGAGCAGCAATCCTGTATTATTTAAATTGCTAATAAAATACACCTGTTTCAAGCAGCTTCTATTGCTGTTGCTTTCATTATGATTCTATGTACAGATGCATGTATTTATTTCTTTCTGTCTTCTACTATAGATCTGCCCACTAGTTTACATATTGAGAAGCATATTATTTCATTATGAATTACTTTTGTTATGTTTCCCCTTTATACTATTCTTGGAGCAATATTTTTTAAATATTGTATTGATGAATCAGATTATCTATAAATTTCATTTCAAAGTAGTAAAGGTTCATTATGAAGCACTGATTATAAAAGGATGTGTTGGTTATTATAGGATTCCAAGCCACTGGGCTAAGCTCTCAGTTACCTACATGGATTCTTTAACTTTTACCTTCTCTAGTGTTCCAACCAAAAAAAAAAAAAAAAAGGCACAAGTAGACTTACATCTTCCCCTTGACTGGCATAGTCCTTATTTGCTTTATTCTAAATGGAAAGTATAGGCTTTTAGTACTGACAAAACTATAATCCACATAATTCAGTCTAACGTATTGTGACAGTTAAAATAACACTGTGTAAAGTTAAAACTCCTATTAAAACATCAGATTACATCTATTAACCTGGCAAAGATTAGAAAATTGGATAAAGCCAAGTGTTTACAAGTAATAGAAAACTGCTTTTTTTCTTTTTACTGTAGGAAGTATGAGCTGGAGCAGTTGTCCTGGATGGGTACTGATGGTCATATTAAATAGATGCATATATTGTGCCTTAGTAATTCCACTCCTGGGCATGTATCTCCAATATATTTCTGTATATATACCTCAAATACATTATCACATGGCTCTATAAAAGAAAATACACAAAAATGTTAATTGCAGTGTAATGCATGGTAGCTAAGAACTGAAAGCAACCTGGTGGCCAGCAACAGGAGAGTGAACAAGTACAAATATTAAGTTTTAAGTTTTATGTAGCCTTTGAAAGCATTACATTCAGTGTACACATAGGAACATGGATAAATCTTAAAATTTAAGTGATTAGTAAAAACATCTAAGACAAAAAGTGCTATGTAAAATATACATAAATTTACATAAATTAAAAAATATGCAAAGAAAATATACTTTTGTAATAATATATAATAAAAATACATATTCAACCTAGTGAAAGACTTGCCTATAAGGTACAGTTGTAATAATAATGTTGTATCAGGCTAAGGTAATATGAAAATTAATACACAATAGATCTGAATTGCGTTTTTGTCTATGCAACCAAATGCAATTTTAAAATTGTCTTTTATTTGTATTTCTTCAGAGAAAAGACATATATTACAACAAGAAAAACTCCTTTTGAAACTTTTAGAAATTAGATTATTTTCCCCTTACTATAGAGCTGATAAATGCTAAATGTCAAGTATAAAATTCTGATCAGAAATACAGTTTTTCCAAGGCTGCTCTTCTCTATGACCCTGTAGGATAATTTCTAGCCCTGGTTTTTACAAACCCTCACTGATATGTTTCTTTCATATTTTCACTGTTTTCTCCATTGCAAAAATTCAAGAGTCAACTTAACAAAGTAGGAACCATGAGGGAGGAGAAAGGAAAGAAACTGATGCAGGATAAGCCTGGGTTCTCTTCAGTTATCTCAAGGAAGGAAGAGCCAGGGTCAGCCTCACCATATACATTCAAAATGTACCCTCAATGATTCTGTGGACTCCCACAAACTCCACTCACTTGGAATAAGATTTAGTCATTTGCCGAGGTAGTCAGAAAGGACAAGTTAAAAACAAGAAGATCTGGTTCTCAAAAATCATCTTTTGAAAGCATGTTTATAAAGGGCAGTAAAACAATCTGAAAACACTGTTACCATTACAGAGGAAAAAATGTAATAAAATAAAGGGGATTGTTCTGACCTGGATACTGGAACTCTATAGTGCTACATTTTATACTGGGGGAAATCTTTTCACCAAAGCTTATCTTAGATTCAATAAATGACACCCAAATGCTGTCCATTCTCCTTTACTTCAACATTTTGACAATCAATTCAATTTTCAGAAGCCTTGGCCTCCAAAACTAAGGGCCTTATATATGCAGGCAAATGTTTCAGTCATGAGAAAATAATAGCCAGAATTATAAATTATGACACTGGTATACAGTTTATATAGCAGAGTCAACTAAAACTGCTTTACATATGTGCATTTATCCAACCATTGGTTGCTTTTATAAAGTCAATTTAAGAAACCGTTTAATTGAAAATCGTAATTTGAATGTGGAGATCCAACCAATGGTTGACCAAATGTGAGTCTATTTCTATGTGATCAATTTATCTTTCTGGTTGCCATATCTGTTTCATTTCTTTTATGGTAGCTTAATGGGACATCCAACAACAAGTTTGATTATTTATGAGCATAGTTGAAAACTGCTTATCTTTCTAAGTAGTGACACTTCCTGTCACCACTCTTTAAGTGAAGGGATTATTCAATTTAATGACACCCTCCAGCACACTTAGCATACTACTATGCATTATTAAAAATTTGGAATAAATTAAAGCCAATAAGTCTGGCAGCTGACTTCAGCAGAAAGCTCACAGACCAGGAGAGAGTGGAACAATATATTCAAAGTACTGAAGAAAAAAAGCCAACTAAGAATACTGTACCCAGCAAAGTTATCATTCAAAAATGAGGGAAATATAAAGACTTATCCAGACAAAACTGATAAGAGAATTTATTGCTACAAAACTAGTCCTATAAGTAACGCTAGAGGGAATTCTTCAAATTGATAGAAAATGTCACTAGCATAATTATTATACTAATATTGTAATTGTGGTGTTTAAAACACTTATATCTTTGGCAAGAAATCTAAAAGGCCAAACTATTAAAAATATTAACTAAAACAACTTATTAAGAGCTAGGCAATATAAAAATGTAACTTGTGGGCCAGGGGCAGTGGCTCACACCTGTAATCCCAGGGCTTTGGGAGGCCAAGGCCAGCAGATCACAAAGTCAGGAGTTTGAGACCAGCCTAGCCAATACAGAGAAACCCCGTCTCTACTAAAAATACAAAAAGAATTAGCTAGGAGTGGTGGCACACACCTGTAATCCCAGCTACTCAGGAGCCTGAGGCAGGAGAATTGCTTGAACCCGGGAGGTGGAAGTTGCAGTGAGTCTGCACTGCACTCCAGCCTAGGTGACAGAGTGAGACTCCATCTCAAAAAAGAAAAAAAAATGTAATTTATGATATCAAAATTTCAAAATTTAGAAGGAAACTAATGTGTACAGTTTTTCTATTTTTTGTTTGTTTCGTCTTTTGTTGCTATCACACAAGTTGGCATTGGTTTTAAATACTTGCTAAAACTATAGAATGTTTTCTATAAGCCTCATAGTAATCACAAAGCAAAAGCCTATAATAGATACACTAACAATAAAAAGCAATGAAATAAAATGTATTACCAGAGAAAAACACTTAAATACAAAGGCCAATAGTAAGAAAGGTAAAATGAAGAGTAGTTACACAACAACTAGAAAACAAGTAACAAAATGTCATTAGTAAGTCCTTATCTACTGATAATATTGGATGTAAACAGACTAAATTCTGCAGGTAAAAGATGTAGAATGGCTGAATGGATTTTTTAAAACACCCAACTGCATGCTACCTATAAAAAACTCACTTCACTATAGAGACACAAATAGACTGAAAGTGAAGGGATGAAAAAAGATATTCCACGCAAAACTGAAACCAGAAAAGAACAGCAGGAGCTAGCTACACTTATATCAGATAAGAAAGACTTTAGGCCAAAAAATCATACAAAGAAAGAAGATTATTGTACAATGATAAAATGGCCAATTCAGTAAGAGAATGTAACAATACTAAATATATATGCACCCAACACTGGAGCATCCACATACATAATGCAAATATTAATAGATCTAAAAGTAAAGATAGATTGCAATACAACAATGGTACAGGACTTTAACACCTCACTTTCAAAAATAAACAGATCATCCAGGAAAACAATCAATTAAAAAAGTTGGAATTACACTCTAGACCAAATTTACCTAACAGACATTTACAGAACATTTCATCCAACTGCTGCAGAATACACATTCTTTTCATGAGTACATGGGATATACTCTAGGACAGATCATATAACAGGCCACACAATTCTCAACAAATTAAAAAAAAAAAACACTAGAAATCATATTAAGTATTGTTTCTGACTACACATAATAAAACTAGAAGTCAATAACAAAGAGGAATTTTGGAAATTACTAATACATACATTTAAACAATTTTATTGAATGAACAATGTTCATTCATGCTCCTGAATGAACAATAGGTCAATGAAATCGTTAAGAAGAAAGTTTTAAAAATTAAAACAGATGAAAATGGAAACTCAAAATGCCAGAACTTATGGGAGGCAGCAAAATGGAAAGAGGGAATTTTATAGCAATAAATGCCTACATTAAAAAAAGGAAAGATTCCAGTTGAACACCCTAATGATGCACCCCAAGGAACTACAAAAGGAAGAACAAACCAAATTCAAAATTAGTAGAAGTAAAGAAATGATAAAGATTGGAGCAGAAATTGAGCCTAAAAAAATACAGATCAATGAAACAAAAGGCTATTTTTCAGAAATGATAAACAAAGTCAACAAGTCTTTAGCAAGATGAAGGAAAAATAAATGATTCAAATAAATAAAATCAGAGACAAAAGAAGGAAACATTAAAGTTGATACCACAGAAATTTAAAGAATCATTAGAGACTACTATTAACAACAATATGCCAACAAATTAGAAAATCTAGAAGAAATGGATGAACTCATGAACCCACACAACCTCACCAAGATTAAACCATGGGGAAATAGAAAACCTGAACAGATCAATAACAAGCAATGATAAAGAAGCTGCAATAAAATGTCTTTAATTCAAGAAAATCCCGGGAGCTGATGGCTTTACTACTGAATTCTACTAAACATTTAGAGAAGAATTAGTACTAATTATGCTCAAAGTATTTCAAAAGTTGAAGAGGAGGGAATGCATTCAAACTCATTGTATAAGGCAAGCACTACTCTGATACCAATACCAAAGACACACAGAAAAGAAAACTACAGGCCAATATCACTGATGAACACAGATGCAAAAGTTCTCAACACAATACTAGCAAACATAATTCACCAACATATTAAAAAGATCATTTACCATGATCAAGTGGCATTCATTTCAAGAATGCAAGGATGTTTCAACATACACATAATCAATTACTGTAACACCTTACAGTAACAGAATCAAGGTCAAAAACCGTATAATCATTTTAGTAGATGAAGAAAAAACATTTAATAAAATTCAACATACTTGTATAATAAAAACCCTCAGCAAACTGGGTGTAGAGGTAACATACCTCATCACAATAAAGGCTACATGTGACAAGCCCACAGTTAATATGATACTGAATGGAGAAAAAATGAAAGCCTTTTCACTAAGATCAGGTATGAGACAAGGATGCCTATTTTTATCACTTTTATTCAACATAATACTGCAAGTTCTAGACAGAACAGTTACAGAAGAGAAAAATAATAAAGGCCATTCAAAATAGATCAGAAGTCAAATTATCCTTGTTTACAGGTAATATCTTATATTTAGAAAAATCTAAGACCTAAAACTATGAAACTCCTAGAAGAAAACATTGAGAAAACACTACAGGACATTGGTCTAGGACAAAGATTTTTGGCATAAGACCTGATAAGCATAGGCAACTGAGGCACAAACAAAGAAATGGAATTATATAAAGCTAAAAAGCTCTATACAGCAAAAGAAACCATAATGAAGTGAAGAAACAACATATAGAATGGGAGAATATATTTGAAAGCTAACTATCTAGCAGGGAAATAATCATCAGAATATATAAGAAACTCAAATATCTCAATAGCCAAAACAATTCAATTAAAAAATGGGCAAAGGACATAAATAGATGTTTCTCAAAAGAAGACATGCAAATGGTCAGCATGTATATTAAAAAATGCTTAACATCACTAATTATCAGGGAAATGAAAATCAAAACCACAGTAAGATATCGTCTCACCCCAGTTGGAAAACCGATCATTAAAAGGACAACAAGTAACATATGATAGCAAAGATGTGGAGAAGGGAAGAAGATGCCTGTACACTGTTGGTGGGAATGTAAAGTACAGCCATTGTGAAAAACAGTATGGAGTTTTTCATACTGTTTTTGAACAGTATGAAAAACAAAACTAAACAAAACCGTACAAAACAGTACAAAAACTAAAACTGATACTACTATGTGATCCAGCCGTCCCACTGCTGGGTATATATCCAAAAGAAAGGAAATCAGTATATCAAAAAGGCTTCTGTGCTCCCACGTTTATTGTAGCACTGTTCACAACGGGCAAGATATTAAATCAACCTAAGTGTCCATCAGTGGATGAATGGACAGAGAAAATGTCTCATACATACAAAATGAGATACTATTCAGCCATAAAAAATGAAATTATGTCATTTTCAGTAACATGGATGTATCTGAAGGTCATTATGTTACTAAAATAATCTAGGCGCAGAAAGATAAATATAACATGTTGTCACTCATGTGGGAAATCAAGAAGTGTATCTAATGGAGGGACGAAGTAGAATGGTGGTTACTAGAAGCTGGGAAGGGAAGGGAGGGGAGGGAATAAACAGAAGTTGGTTAATGAGTACAAAAATAAGGTTGGTGGCTGGGCAGAGTGGCTCATGCTTGTAATCCCAGCTCTTTTGGAGGCCTAGGTAGAAAAATCTTGAGACCAGGAGTTCATGACCAGCCTGGGCAACAACTATCCAGTCAGAGTGGAGTATGCCTGTAGTCTCAGCTGCTCAGGAGTTTGAGAGGGGAGGATCACATAAGCCCAGGAAATTGAAGCAGCAGTAAGCTATGATCACGCCACTGCACTCCAACCTGGTGGATGGATCCAGACCATATCTCCATAAAAAAATAAAATTGGACAGATGGAATACATTCTAGTATTCAATAGTACAGTAGGAAAATTATAGTTAATAATTTATTCTATATTTCAAAACAGCTAGAAGAAAATAATTGCAACATTCCCAATACAAAGAAAATATAATCGTTTGAGGTTGTGGATATTACAATTACCCTGATTTGATCATGTACCCCCAAATGTGTACAATTATAATATAGCAATAAAAAACACAGAAAAGAATTTTAAGTATAGCAGTTTTCATAGTTGCTTCTTTGGGATAAAAAGGACCTGCATTTTCTACTTTGTATTGTATTCAATATTCAAGAAAATCCTCTTCCTATTGTAAATTAAAGGAACATTGAAAATACTCACCTTTATTAAAGGAAATAAAACAAGTAGTTATAGAGTGTTCTAAAGAGTTTCTCCTTAATACCTTCTTCCTAACACTTTCTTTCCACAGTTCTTAACGTCCCTTTGTGAAATCATGTGAAATCATCCTGGCTTGGGATTAATTTGATTTAACACATTTTTCTTTTCTAATGGAAGAATCCTGAATGTGTAGAGGATGGTAAGTGCTCATAGAGACTGAATGAGACCCACTCGTTAGAACATGGGTTGCCCTTTATGACCTAGTAAGTAATTAAGCTGAATCAAAGTTTCAGTTCAGACTGTGAATGATCCAGACATGTAATCTTTACCTAGGAAGCAATGGGGGGTTAGTGAATGCTATTTGGCTAGAAAATTATGTGAAAACTGAAACAAAGCAATATTTTACTAATCGTATGATTGCAATGCTCTGTATAATAAAAACTCTAGGTCTGTGAGGCATGAAGACCTAAATTTAAAGTCTAGCTCTGCTACTTTCTAGCTGTGCAATATCTGAAAAATTATGTAAACGTTTTGAGTCTCAATGTTCTCATCATAAAATAGACATACTTATAATAACTTTTCAAGGTTGTTGTAAGGATTGAACACTTTCACATACATAAATCTCTTAACACATTGCCTCACTCATGGATATTTTTCTAAATTCAGAGCTATTAGATGGAAGTAATGATGTTCAAAGTGTAAACAGAGTTAAAATGGGTGAGAATTCACAAGCAAGGAGGACACATGGCCCAATCGATGCTTTACTCTTTGTTCTTTTTTATAATGCTTGAGGCTTGGAATGGAGATTTGTCTAGTTGAATCTGGGCCTGTATTCATAACTTATTTGGATTAGATGAGTAAACCATATTGATGACTGTTTTGTGTCATCAACAACTGTGCAATCATATTCATGTGTGCTTCATGCAAAAAAAAAAAAAATGAGTGTGTTTTTGAGTGCTTGGTGCTTCAGGGACAGAATATGAAATCATAGTTACTTAGGTTATAACTGAGAATGTCAGCCAAATAAGCTGCAAGCAAATGTTCTACCTAAGAAATAGCAGCATATGCCAATAACAGTACATCTGCTAATGAAATGAGGATGCTAATAAAAAAGTTAAAATTTGTAAGAATTTTGAAATGTCAAGTTACACATTCTTTTGAGACCAAACTTTCCAAATACTATTTTCAGCTGTCAATTGCAATAGTAGTTGCCACTTATAAGCACTTACTACGTCTCAGGCTCTTTGCATATGATATCCCATAACATCCTTGCAACCTCTATGTGTGCTAGTTGTTATTACCCATATTGCCATACAGAAAGCTGCAAAACAAAAGATGAGTTTCTTGTCCAAGTTTGCACAGCCATTAAGTGATGGAATTTGTGTTTAAATTCTGTTCAGCCTTTTTTTTTTCTCCCCTCAAAGTCCATGCTTGCTCTACCACATGGTGCTGTCACTTGCTGCTATTATTTTGGGACTGAAATTATAAGACACTATGAAATTTAGCAAAGTTTTAAACTGGAATAATAAAGAAAGAAATACAGATAAAATGAGTAGCTTTTCAAATTAATTATCTTCACCAATTTACTGCATATAAGATCATCACCTGGGTATCTTTGTGCTTCACCAATTCTAATTCTGTCATTTTCATTTTCTACTAAATATGAACTCTCAGTCAACATTCAAGAATGCCTGAAACTCCCACATACATGATACTTAATGGCATGAAATATGTATTTATGTCTTTCTCTTTGATTATCATGGCACAGATCTATAAAGCTTGAAAGAAATATTAGAATTATTATATGTAATACCACAAAAAGAATTATAGCCTAACATTTAAAATTTCTGGTAAAAATATAATTACTTCCTGCTGAGGTTTATTTATAAATGGTAATTATACACACCTTTTTAATGTTCTCACAAAAACTACAAATCATGGTCTTAATCAGATAATCTCTAGCAAGCATGTATGTTGCAGCCCTCTGATATATGTAGAAGAGAAGCCACTAACTGGGAAATAATGACATCTTGTGAATCTTTCCCATGTTGGTGGCCTTTGGAGACTCTCCACTCCACCCCAACCCCCACCACTATACAGTCTCCTTTGGAGAGTTCCCTGCTTTCACTGTGTCTAATTGACAGTGCCAGACATGAGCACTCACTCAATACCGCATTTTCTGTGGCCATATGACTATAATTTACTTTTCTACCATCACCTCAGATTCTTTGGATCAGAACTTGCCATGAAGCCTTTTTTTTTTTTCCTGCCTTTATTAGCTCATCTCCTGAAAAACTGACTTATTTCAGAGGCATTCCTATTTTATTTTAAATAAATAAGTACAAGAGCATTTGTAGCTCCAAGATCACTTGAATTAATGCATGCTAAATTTACCAGCTCAGTGCAGACTGACACATTTCCATGCCCGGAGGAGATGGGTTTGACAGCCTTGCCTTTGACGTGGAAAGCTACTTGGGTTCACACAGAGGATGGTAAAAGGAAGTTAGAAACTTGCCTAGAAAATAAATACCAAAAGCCTGTTTTTTCCATTTTGAGTCTTTAAAAATTTACTTACAACAACTACTATTTTTAATAAAAATTAAGATGGCGGAATAGAAGCCTACACCATTCATCCATTTGCTGGAACACCAATTTTTACCAACTATATGCACATAGAAAAGCATCGTGACAAGAACCAAACATCAGGTCAGCAATCACAGCACCTGGTTCTAACTTTGTATCATGGAAAGAGATATTGAGGAGGGCAAGAGATACAGTCTTGAATCGTGGAAGCCTCTTCTCCCCCACACACTGGCAGGGGGTATGCAGCAGGAAGAATCTGAGCACTTTGAAGAGGGAGAGTGCAGATACTGTGGGACTTTTCAATGAACATTGCTGCCCTGTCACAACAAAAAATATAGCTGTAATAGGCTCAGTTAGCACCCATAAACAGAGGGAGCATTTGGACCATCCCTGGCCAGAGGGGAGTAGCCCATCCCAGTGGGCAGAACTGGACTTTCTTGTCAAGCCTCACCATCATGAGCTAGAGTGCTCTACGGCGTTAGGTAAACTTGAAAGGCAGTCTAAGACACAAGGATTGCAATTCCTAGGCAACTCCTGGTACTAGGTTAGGTTTAGAGCCAGTGAACTAGGGCGGCACATGACCTAGGGCGATATCAGCTGTCACAGCAAAGGGAGGGCTTGCAACATGAGTGTGGCTCAGAGCAAGGAAAATAACTCCATCCGTCTCCTGAAGGAGATGAGAGTGAAGAGTAAAAAGGACTTTGAAGCTCAACCACAGTAGACTAGGGCACTGAGCAGAGTCATGAGGCCTCCATTCTAAGCCTCAGCTCCCAGATGACATTTCTGGACACACCCTGGGCCAAAAAAGAACCCACTGCCTTGAAGAGAAGGGCCTAGTCCCGACAGAATTTCTCACCTGCTGCCTAGAGAGCCCTTGGGCCCTGAATAACAAGCAGCAATACCCACAGAGTACACCATGGGCTTTGGGCTCTGAGACATGCTGGCTTCAGGGTGACCATGGTGAAATCTACAGTGGCTAAGAAATCTAAAGATTTCTTCTGTTTGAGAAAAACAGAGAAAAAGTGAGGTAGACGTTGTCTTTCCTTTTATGTACCAGTTCGACCACAGTGGAGTAGGGAAACAAACAGGCCCTTGTGGTCTCTACGGGCAGGACTTGGACAGCATTTCTGGCCTCCCTGGGACAGAGGGGAGCACACTGCCCTGAAGGGTGAGTCCCAAGCCTTGCAGCACTCAGCACAAGTTGATGGAAAAGCCCTTGGGCTTGAAGTAAACTACAGCACTGGACTGGTAGAATGCCCCAAGGACTGGCAGATTCCTTTGTGGACTGGTGGTGGTGGCGGCTACAGGGAGAGGCTCTTCTGCCTGTGGACGGATGAGGGAAGAATGAGAAGGACTTTGTATTGTGTTTTGAATGCCTGCTTAGCCACAGTAGAATAAAACATCAAGTACATTGCTAAGGCTTTGGACTCTAATTTCTGGCCCTCAGGCAGTTTATCGGAACCAACCTGGGGCTGAAGTGAATTTGCCACACTGAAAGGGAAGACCCCGGGAAAGACTGTGCTGGGCTGGCTTCAGGTCTGATGCAGCAGGGTCCCTGTGTGGTGACACAGAGGTGCTCGAATCACCAAACCCTCAGTTCCATGTGGCTCAGAACAGATAGTAAGACTCTATATGTTTGGGAGTAAGTAAAGGAAAAGAACAAGGGACTCTACCTGGGAATCAAGAGAATTCTTCCAGATCTTATCTGAGAGCACCATAGTCTGAGAGCCTATAAGTCTGCAAAACGACAGCACTATTGGTCTTGGGGACCAAGTCACTCCCCTGGAAAGTCTTCCTAAGATGAACAGGCACAAACAAGCTCAGACTGTGAAGATTACAGTAAATACTTAAATCTTCAATGCCCAGACACCAGAAAATATCTACATACATCAACACTATCCAGGAAAACATGACCTAACCAAAAAAACTAAATAAAGCACCACAGACCAATCCTGGAGAAACAGAGATACATGACCATTTAAACAGAAAATACAAAATAGCTATTTTGAAGAAATGCAAATAAATTTACAATAACATGGAGAAAGAATTCAGAATTCTATTAGATAAATTTAACAAAGAGATTGAATTAATTAAAAAGAATCAAGAGAAATTCTAGCGTTGAAATATGCAACTGACATGCTTAAGAATGCACGAGAGTCTCTTAATAGCAGAATTGATCAAGCAGAAGAAAAAATTAGTAAGCTTGAAGACAGGCTATTTGAAAATACAAAGTCAGAGAAGACAAAAGGAAAACAAAGAGTAGAAAACAATGAAGCATACCTACGAGATCAAGAAAATATCCGGAAAAAGGCAAATCTAAGAGTTCCTGACCACAAAGAATGAGTAGAGAAAGGGATAGTATTAGATAGCTTATTCCAAGAGATAATATTAGAGAACTTCCCAAACCTAAAGAAAGATAACAATATTCAAGTAAAAGAAGGTTATAGAACACCAAGGAGATTTAACCCAAAAAAGACGACCTCAAATCATTTAATAATGATGCTCCCAAAAATCAAGGATAAAGAAAGAATCCTAAAAAGCAGCAAGAGAAAATACATAAATAATATACACTGGAGCTCCAATACATCTGTCATCAGACTTTTTAGTGGAAGCTTAACATGTCAAGAGAGAGTAGCATGACATATTTAAAGTGTAGAAAGAAAAGAATTTTTACCCTAGAATAGTATATCCAACAAAAGTATCCTTAGCATGAAGGAGAAACAAAGACCTTTCTAGATAAACATAAGCTGTCATATGTGTTCTACAATAATTTTTAAAGGGAATTATTTAATCTTTAAAAAGAGGATGTTAATGAGCAAGAAGAATGCATCTGAAGATACAAAACTCATTGCTAATAGTAAGCACACAGAAAAACAGATTAGTACAGCACTGTAATTGTAGTGTGGAAACATCTTTTGACTTGAGTAGAAATATTAAATGATTAATTAATCAAAAATAACTAAAACAACTTTTCAAGACAGACAATACAATAAGACATATAGAGAAGCAATAGAAAGTTTGGTGACAGAATTAAAGTGTAGCGTTCTTACTAGTTTCTTTTTTTCTCATTTGTTTATTGGTTTGTTTATGTAATCAGTGTTAAGTTGTCATCAGTTTAAAATAATGGGATATAAGATAGTATTTGTAAGCTTCATGTTAACCTCAAATTAAAAAAACATACAATGGATACACAAAACTTAAAAGCAAGAAATTAAAGTATATCATCACAGAACGTCACCTTCATTAAAAGGAAGACAGAAAGAAAGAAAAGTAGAAAGAGAAGACAGCAAAACAACCAGAAAACAAATAACAAAATGACAGGAGTACATTCCTACAAATCAATAATAACGTTGTACTGGGAGAACCAGTCCTCAATATTTCAACGTATGTTCTTTTCTATTTTCCTTAAGTATTGGCCGGTCTGAGAAATAAACAGAAAGAGTACAAAAGAGAGAAATTTTAAAGCTGCGTGTCCGTGGTAGACATCATGTGTCTGCAGGTTCCATGATGCACCCTGAGCCGCAAAACTGGCAAGTCTTTATTATGGATTTCAAAAGGGGAGCGGTGTATGAATAGGGTGTGGGCCATAGAGATCACATACTTCAAGGGCAATAAAATATCACAAGGCAAATGGGGGCAGAGTAAGATCACAGGACCAGGGCGAAATTAGAATTGCCTGATGAAGTTTCATGTCCCACTGGGCCACATTATCATTGATAACATCTTATCAGGAGACAGGGTTTGAGAGCAGATAACCAGTCTGACTAAAATTTACTAGGCAGGAATTTCCTCATCCTAATAAGCCTGGGGGCATTACAGGAGACCGGGGCTTATTTCATCCCTTATCTGCAATTGTATAAGACAGACATTCCCAGAGTGGCCATTTTAGAGACCTCCCCACTAGGAATGCATTCTCTCTCTCAGGGCTGTTCCTTGCTGAGAAAAAGAATTCAGTGATATTTCTCCTATTTGCTTTTGTAAGAAGAGAAATATGACTCTGTTCTGTCCGGCCCCTCAGGCAGTCAGTCCCAATGGTTATCTCCCTTGTTCCCTGAAAACTGCAGCCATCCTATTCCTTTTGCATGCCCAGATTTCATATTGTTCAAACACACATGCTCTACAAACAATGTGTGCAGATAATGCAATCATCACAGGGTCCTGAGGCGACATACATCCTCAGCTTACGAAGATGACAGGATTAAGAGATTAAAGTAAAGACAGCCATAGGAAATTATAAGAGTATTGATTGGGGAAGTGATAAATGTCCATGAAATCTTCACAGTTTATGTTCAGAGATTACAGTAAAGTCAGGAGTAAGAAATTATAAAAGTATTAATTTGGGGAACTAATAAATGTCCATGAAATCTTCATAATTTATGTTCTTCTGCCATGACTTCAGCGAGTCCCTCCGTTTGGGGTCCCTGACTTCCCACAACAACGTTGAATGTAAATTGACTAAACTTTCCAATCAAAAGACACAGAGAGGCTGAATAAATGAAAAACTAAGACCCAATGATCTGTCGTTTAGAAGAACCACACTTCACCTATAAAGATACACATAGACACAAAATAAAAGGATGGAAAGAGATATTTCATGCCAATGAAAACCAAAAAAATACAAATAAAACAGCAGTAGCTGTACTTATATCAGAAAAAATAAATTTCAAGACAAAAACTGTAAGTATAGACAAAGAGGATCATTGTATAATGAGAAATGGGTCAATTCAGCAGAAAGATATAATGATTGTAAGTATATATGCACACAACATTGGAATACTCAGATACACAAAACAAATATTATTAGAGCTAAAGAGAGAGAGAGAGACCCCAAAACAATAACAGCTGAAGACTTCAACACAGCATTTTCAGCATCAGACAAGATCTCACAGACAGAAAATCAACAAAGAAAAATCAGATTTAATTTGCACTGTGGAACAAATGAACCTAATAGATATTCACAGAACATTTAACCCAAGAACAAGATAATACACATCCATCTTCTCAGCACTACGGTCACTCTCAAGGATAGCCTATATGGTAGGTCACAAAACAAGTCTTAAACCATTCAAAAAATTGAAATAATATCAAGCATCATCTCTGACCACAATGTAATAAAACTAGAAATTAATAACAAGAGAAATTTTGAAACTATACAAACACATGGAAATTAAACAATACCCTCCTAAATGACTAGAAGGTCAATAAAGAAATTAAGGAAGAAATTGAAAGTTTTCTGGAAAAAAACTGATAATGAAAACACAATATATCAAAACCTATGAGATACTGCAATAGCAGTAATAAGAATAACATTTATAGCTATGAGCTTTTACATCAAAACAAAAAGAAAAACTTCAAATGAATGACCTAATGGTGCATTCTAAAAAACTAGAAAAGCAAGAGCAAACTGAACCCAAACTTACTGGAAGAAAAAAAACAATAAAGGTTAGAGTAGAATGAGTGAATTGAAAATAAAGAAAACAATAACAAAGATCAATGAAACAGAAAGCTAATTTTATGAAGATAAACAAAATTGACAAACCTTTAGCCAGAGTAACTCAGGAAAAAAGATAAAAGACCCAAAGAAATAAAATCAAAACTAAAAAAGGAAACATTACAAGTGAAACTGCAGAAATTCAAATGATCGTTAATGGATACTATGAGCAATTATACGCTGATAAATTGGAAAATATGGAAGAAACAGATATATTTCTAGACACATACAGCCTACCCAGATTGAAGCATGAAGGAATCCAAACTCTGAAGCAACAAATAGCAAGTAATGAGATCAAAGCCATAATAAAATGTCTCCCAGTAAAGAAAAGCCCAGGACCCAATGGCTTCACTGCTGAATTCTAGCAAACATTTAAAGAATTAATACCACTCCTGCTCAAACTGTTCTGAAAAAAGAGGAAAAGAGAATACTTCTAAATTTATTCTATGAGGTCGGTATTACTCTGATACCAAAACTAGGCAAAGACACATTAAAACAAACAAACAAAAAAACTACAGGCCAACATCTTTGATGTATATTGATATAAAAACCCCCAACAAAATCATAGCAAAATAAATTCGACAATACATTCAAAAGATTATTCATCATGACCAAGTGAAATTTATTCCAGGATGGATTGCTCAACACGTGCAAATCAATAATGTAATATATCATATCAACAGAATGAAGGAAAAAATTTCATACGATTTGGGAGGCAAAGGTGGGAGGATTCCTTGAGCCCAGAAGCTCAAGATTAGCCTGGGCAACATGATGGGACCCTGTCTCTACATAAAAAATATAAATAAATAAAAAACATAGCCAGGCATGGTGTTGTGCACCTGTAGTCCCAGCTACTTGGAAGGCTGAGGTGAGAGAATCGCTTGAGACCCCGAGGTCAAGTCTGCAGTGAGCTGTGACCACATTACTGCACTCCAAGTTGGGCAAAAGAAGGAGATTCTGTTCCAAAAAAACAAAACAAAACTATGTAATCCTTTCAGTTGATGCCAAAAAGGCATTGCCTAAAGTTCAACATCTCTTCATGATAAAAGCTCTCAAAAAATTGGATACAGAAGGAATATTCCTCAACATAATAAAAGTCATATATGTTAGACCCACAATTAGCGTCATGCTGAATGGGGAAAACAGACAGCCTTTCCTTTTAGGTCTCAAAAACAACAAAGATGCCCACTTTCACCATTGTTATTCAATATAGTACTGGAAGTCTTGGCTACAGTCATCAGACAAGAGAAGGAAATAAATGGCATCCAAATTGGCACATGAAATTACACTTGTTTGAACATGATAAGATCTTATATTTGGAAAAACTGAAAGACTCTACCAAAAAACTATTAGAACTAATAAACCAATGAAAGTTACAGGATACAAAATCAACTACAAAAATCAGCAGCGTTTTTATATGCCAACAGTGAAAACTCTGAAAAGAAATTTAAAAAATCCCATTTACAATAGTCATAAATAAAGTTAAATACCTTGGAAATAACCAAATAAAATATCTTGTTGAAAAAGAAAACTATACAAATATTGATGCAAGATATCAAAGAGGAAACAAAAAATGGAAAGATATTTCCTGTTCATGGACTGGAATGATGCATTGGTTCATAAATTGAAATCAATATTATTAAAATGTCCATATTAACCAAAGCATTCTACAGATTCAGTACAAATATCAAAATATCTAACAATCAAAATATCAGTGACATTCTTCACAGAAATAGAAAAAACAATCCTAAAAATTACATGGAACCACAAAAACTCAGAATACCCAAAACTATCTTGAACAAAAAGAACAAAACTGGAAAAATATTACCTGACTTCAAATTATCCTACAGAATTATAATAACCAAAACAAAATGGTACTGGTATAAAAACAGACACATAAACCAAGGAAACCGAAGAGAAAACCCAGAAACAAATCCACATACCTATAGTGAACTCCTTTTTGACAGTGGTGCCAAGAATATACACTGGGAAAAAGATAATCTCTTCATTAAGCGGTGCTGGGAAACCTGGATATCCGTATGCAGAAGAATAAAACTAGAACCTATCTCTTGCCACATGCAAAAATAAAATCAAAATGGATTAAACATTTAAATCTAAGATCTCAAACTATGAAACTACTAAAAGAAAACATTGGGGAAAATCTCAAGGACATTGGTCTGGGCCAAAATTGCTTGAGCAATACTCCACAAGCACAGGCAACCAAAGAAAAAATGGACAAATGGAATCTTATCAAGTTAAAAAGCTTCTGCATAGCAAACAGACAACCAGTAAAGTACAAACTACCCATCTGATTAATAATTCCAATATATAAGGAGCTCAAATAATGCTATGGGGAAAATCTAATAATCTGATCAATAAATGGGCAAAGGATTTGAATAGACATTTCTCAAAAGAAGACATACAAATGGCAAACAGGCATATGATAAAAGTGCTCAACATCATTGATCATTAGAGAAATGCAAATTAAAAACTATAATGAAATATAATCTCCTCCCAAGTAAAATGGCTTATATCCAAAAGGCATGCAACAAGAAACGCTGGTTAAAATGTGAAGAAAAATGAACACTCACACATTGTTGGTGGGAAAGTAAATTAATACAAACCCTATGGAGAGTAATTTGGAGGTTCCTCAAAAAACTAAAAATAGGACTAACATACAATCCAGCAAACCCACTGGTGGGTATATACCTCCCAAAAGGAAAATCAGTATATCAAAGAGATATCTGCACTCCCATGTTTGTTTCAGCACTGTTCACAATGGCCAAGATTTGGAAGATACATAATTGCCCATTAACAGATGAATGAATAAATAAAATATGGTATTTATATACAATGGAGTACTATTTAGCCATATAAAAGAATGAGATTCTGTCACTTGTAACAACATGGATGAAACTGGAGGTCATTTTGTTAAGTGAAATAAGCCAGGCACAGAAAGACAAACATGGCACATTCTTCCTTATTTGTGGTATCTAAAAATCAAAACAATTGAACTCATAGAGACAGACAATAGAAGGATGATTAGCAGAGGCTGAAAAGGGTAATGGGGGTGCAGGTGGGAGGTGGGGATGGTTAATGTGTACAGAAAAAATGAGAAGAATGAATAAGACCTAGTATTTGATAGCATAACAGGGGACTATATCAATAATAATTTATGTGTACATTTTTAAATAACTAAAAGTATAATTGGATTGTAACACAAAGGATAAATACTTGAGGGGATGGCTGCCTAATTTTCCATGATGTGATTATTATGCACTACATGCTGGTTCCAAAATATCTCATGTACCCAATAAATATATCCACCTCTTATGTACCCACAAAAATTAAAAATAAGTTAAAATTAAGATAATATAGTTTTATAAAGGTGACTCCTGCTTCTTTTAGAAAAAACTCAGTACTATTGAAAAGTACAAAAGGAGAGAAAAATATCTCTACATCTAATATAAACATATTAATATTCCAAAAAGTATTTTTATGGACAAATACTGAGACATATTTAAGTATACATAAATAGCCTACTACATATTTAGAAACAATTTTGTAAAATAGAATAAAATGATGGCATTTAGTATAAATTAGTACATTTATTTTAACTTGACTGTAACAACAGAAAAATAAATATAAATTTAAAAAATTTCAAATATCAGATAAGTATTTAATCAAAGCCAGAAATACTGATTTTTAAAATGCTTTATATTTACAATGATTTCTCATTAACTACATGTTTCAATTTAACATATAGCAATTTTTCTCTCTACTTCCAAACTTGAAAAAATAAGCTAGTTTAAGCTTCATCACCTCATTTATGCTCTCACCTTTGTATTTTTTATTTTGGTTAATTTAGAAAGATATCGACCCTCTTAGAGTTCAGCACATTTGTATTCTTTTCTGTGACTGTTATTATCAGATGGTTTTAGTCTTATTTCAGTATCTCAGAGGAATAAATCTTCACTTCCACTAATTTGCCATGGCTTTTTCATTTCTCATGTATGCTGGTGTATATGGTTTCTAGCTCACATAATCACAATACAGCTACAATAAAAGTGGTTTCATGTGGATATTCATGTCGTCTGTAGTTGAGAGATCACTTTTATCACAGTCGTTTAGGTTTCTGTATTTTGTCAATTTTTTTCTTTGTTTCTATTTTTTTTTCCAAAGAAAAGAGCATACACAGAGTCTACATTTCCAGGCCACACGTTTGATTACGTCGGCTATGTCCTTTATCAATGTAAGAGTGACTGGGAGTGTTGTAAGCCTACAATTGTGTTTCTTCCTTTCTGATCACTTCACTTTCAAGTGGAAGATCCTGCTTTTGTTTTTGTTATAAGTGATTTGATTTTCATGGGTAAATGATGTAAACATTCTTTCATTATTCTGGAAGTTCGACAACTCATAAAGAATAAGGATTGCCTCTATTTGCTGTTTCCACTTCTCATTTTCTCATGACTGCCATTAAGTCTGGCATCCTTTTCACTCCCTCTGATGGAGTGGCTCTGATCCTTGGAGACCAACACCCTCACGTCCAACAGTTCATCCTCAGCACTCAATTTATTAAAAATGCCAGTAGCAGAAAATACAGTCAAACCTTTGTTCTTCCTTGCTCTTCACTTCTATGATATTTTATTTCCCTTAATCTCTTCATCCTTTACCTCTACATTTAGTTTATCATGTCAAACCTCTTTTCTACTTCCACGTTTCCATTTTTACTATACTTATTTTTGTTTCTGTTTTTAATTTTATTTATTCTTATAATAACGTTTGTTTTTTACTTTCTGTCACCCCTACCAAAAGGAAACTACTTTTTTTTATTTTTAACTCTGGTAGGCAACTTTTTAACATTAAGCTCTTCTTTACTGAATTTGTGTTACCATTTTTTTTAAAGCAGAAAAACACCAATAAAAAGTACAAATAAAAACCAGCCCAATAACAACCAAAATAATGTTAGTGTAGCTATGTTAATAATAGTAAGGCAAAAAAAAATTACAGATAACAATATTCATGGATAAAAATTTATGATTTTCAAGTAATAAAAAGAATAAATAATAAAAAAGAATAATGTGCAATTAAAATATAAAAAATTCTAAACTTGTACATACATAATATATAACATGAAAATGCATAATGCAAAATGTGACAAAAGAATACGTTGAAATTAACAAATCCACAATTTAAATTACTATCAGTAATAATTATTTCAATATGAAAATCAACTTTTATAGAAGATTATCAAAACCCGATTACCAAGCTTGATATATAATAGATAGAGACCTACCAGGCACAGAAGGAACATCAATCATGTTTTAGGTCATAAAGAAAATCTCAGATAATGACAAATCAGTATCACACAAATCATATATTATTATCATGATAAAATTAGAAACCAATAAAATATTCTCCCAAATATCTAGAAATATAAAAGCACTCTAAACACTATGGAGAAAATATGAATTAGTATTTTGTAACAGTTTCAATTAATGCTATAAGTTTTCCTCTGAGTACCGTTTTAGCTGTAAGTCATACCATGGTTCCTAGTACGTGCCTCATTATTGAGATCTGTGAAAGTTTTCTAAATATCCATTAGTAGAAGAACAGAAAAGCGGTATTTTAGTTTGACCGCTAAACCAAGGTTATAAATCTTACTGGGAAAAGGAATTCAAGCAGCACAGTGGCTCCCCAACATAAGAACATCTTGATATTACCGGGGAAGCCTATTAAACAAAGAAGACTAGGTCTATCCCAGATGTTCTAGTCCATTAGTTCTTGGATAGGGAAAAATAATTTGCATCTTTAACAAGCCTATAAGATATGACAATGATGCCCACTGAGGAATTGAATTTTGAGAACCACTGGAGTAAAATGGTACATTAGAAGTAATAAATCAGGGAACAAATACAAATGATTTCCCCAAAAATGAAGGGCATTTAAGATTGTTCATCAGAGTCAAGAAAATCTATTTTTTTCAAAGGTTGTAATTTTAGCTACAAAGATAAAGCACATTCACAGTTATTTCTTTTTAAAAATAACATGGTAGAAAGATGAGATGTTCTAGGCAGAGACAGTGGATAATTTATTCACCAAGATCCTAGAAAAGGATAGAGAGATGTCAGAAACAAAGTGTGTTTCCGTGTGTGCATGTGTAATTCCACCAATACTTATTTATTAAGAAACTTATTATGTGCCTAATGCCATGCAAACTACCGGAATGACCAAAGGCAGCCGTTTTCTTCAAAGAGAGATCAGAGATGAGTGAAGTCAGCAGTAGAACAGAAAATTACAATTACATTGGAGTTTGCTGAGGAGAGAAGTCAGTACCTGGTCACTGATAACACAGAAACATAATCCAAGTCAGCCTAGAGATTTCAGAGAACACTTCTCAGAACAAGTGGCACCGGCTTCACGCCGTTAAGTCTCATCTTAGGGAGAGGAGGGGTACTTCCTCTGAGACAGGAGGGAATTTGCCTTAGATTGTAAATCACCAGGATTAATAAACACTGAATAGTTGATTATTAAATTTAAATTTTAAATGGAAGCAAACATAATGGAAAAACGGGAGAGAGGAAAAAGGAAGAGGAGAGGAAAGATATAATGGATAAAACAATAATTCTGAAGTAGAAAAGTTGTGTAAAAAGGCCTAAGTAGTCTTAGAGAAGGACTGCACAATGGTCCATCTGTTGAAAGTGAAAGGATCTCAGTACTGGGAGAGTGAAACATCTTTGCCAGGAGGTGTGTGGAGAAGCCAACTGAAGGTGAATAAAAGGGGTGCTGGGCCTCAGATGTGCCCAGCTGTGGTTCGTGCAGTTTAATGGGAAATTAGTTGTGGATGACATTTTCCATCATAACCCAATAGCCTGAGGTTCTCAGTGAACTTTTCATGGCAGCCAACTCCACTTAGAGGTTGCCAATTGAAGCCTTCTAGTGATATGTGATGGTTTTATGAGGTCAGTGGGCATTGTATGATGTTGCTTGTTAAACTTTAGTATCTCAAGTGGAACAACCATCTAGTCTGGTGATAGGTTTGACAGCTCTAATAGCATTGGGAATCTGTGTGTCTATAACATTGTTTAGAAGTTAGAGGGAAAAAAAAGAAGTTAGAGGAGTCTGGAGAGGATTCTGTCCACTTAATGTCTACGAATGAAAGTAAGTGATAAAGAAAATGTTGCCTTTTTGCCAAAGTATTCTTAATTCCTAAAACCCAAGAAGAGTCACAGTATTTCCTGAATGGACAGCAAAAGTTACTTGTCTGTAGCTTAAGTGGTGATGTTAACATAACTAAAGAAAGAATGTGTAAGGTTGGGGCAGTGAAACATTAACAACAAATCAACAAATAATTCAAAAGCAGCACAATGTCCTATATTGTCCAAGAGAGATGATAAATATGATGGATCTGAGCATTCGAGTCACCAAGTAGGTGTTCTCCATTCTGTTGTCATGCTCCTTGGAACAACAGCTTGTATAAAATTCTCCTGAAGACTAAATATTTTTTTTTCCTTTCCCAGAAAGTATGCAATAAGAGACAGAGTAATTTGAAAACTCATCATAGATACACAGTGCAAATTTATATCTTTCTTTTGCTTATATTATTGGAAAATGCACATTAAGCATAGACTCAGAACAGCAATCCTGGTCCCTTATCTGACATGTGGGATTACTTGGCCTCCCTGCAGAATGTCCTCACCAGCACACAGCAGTGCAAAAAGGACTCTCTCAATACTCTTACCCCTGCCCTAACCAGATCAGTCTCCTGCCCTCTGTTAGTAGTACAGGCTGACATGCAAACTCCCTTCATCTATCCCCAGCTTGAAAGATGAAAAGTGTAGTTTCCTGCTCTTGCTATCCATGTCACCTTCTTTCCTTAATCTCCAGTGTTCTCAGTGATAGCCCAAAAAATTAGAGGCCAATTTAGCTTCAATGATGTGGAAACACAGTCTTGAATCTGACCCAACTGAAACTCAGATCCTCAATTAAGTATCCATCACACACATTCACACTCACATTTAAATTAGCAAGAGGATAACATGTGCAGTTGGCCCCTTTTCTAGCAAAGTGACTGAACTTTCAGGAAAATATAAAATTACACTAGATAATGTGGGACAATAAAATTTACAGAACTGTTTCTGTTTTCAGCACCAAAATTGAATTTTCTGCAGGAAGTATGATGTGTGTGATGCCAGCTGCATTTAAGAAAGTGAGAATATATGCCATACTAAGACATTCATTTACAGGAAAGCTGGTTATAACTTTGTGTCACTCTCTGCTTAATTTTAGCAATTTCGATTCTAAACTAAAGCAAAACATTTTATGGATAATGAACAAGAGATTTAATATTATATGGGTGACTAATTTGGTTACTTACGGAAAAAAAATGAAACATGAACCAGATGTTCTCAACTTGATTAGTGTTTCTGACATAAGGATACAGCATTAGTTTGACAATTGAAACTCATAGTTCATTATGTTTGTATGGCTTCTCCAGTAGCTATACTTCTTAGAGTTTCACTGCTCTGTTAGAACGGTTCATTTTTGCTTCTTGCAGAAGTTTTGCTTATTAAAGCCAGTTATGAGAAGCCCAAAGAAAACACAATTGAAGCAATTATGTAGATCATTCCAGACTGAAATTTATTCTCCTCTCTCTTTGTCCTTTTAAAGTCACCTCAAATTTCATATCAGCTGTAAAGACCAAGACAAAAAGATAGGCATTTTAAAAAATTGTTTTGTTTTGTTTTTTTTTAAAGAAAATGCTAGGCAGAAAGGTAGTTTGTGCCCCTGCTTCCCATAGGAAATTCTTTACTATCATTATCACTGCCAGAAAGGTTTTCATTAAGATGCAATACTCGCTGGTGCATCAAATGAGTGATGAGTTACTCACAACTTAACATAAACTAGTTTAATCATCCATATTTCTTTATATCACCTTACCAAAGAAATCAGCATTTGAAATAGAGTGAAAGAGGAAGAGAATTTTTCAAGCAGATGCACCAATGAAGATAAGATGCTTGAGTGGACCTCCCGGGAAGTAGATGGATTTAGGAAACTGGGTAGATAGCACCTCGCACCCCTGCTCCACTCTGGGCTGTGGCTGTAGCAACAGGAAGAGAGAATAACCAAAATACATCACTCTCAAATGACATTTATTATACTTTGGCAACCTAGCAAGCAGACTTTTCCAATGGCCACAATTTGTTGGTGCAGTAACATGCCCTGAGAAAGATACATGGGGGGTGCATAGAAAGGCCTACTCCCCTGCTTTGATGAAAGCAGCACAATTTGCAAAAAACAAATCGGTTGGAAAGAATTCCTCAAATGACTAGGCTACCATATAATCCCTTTTTTGGACAGTGTGTATCAGCAGCAGTTTGGGTCAGCTTGCCTGAAGGCTACCACATGATTCTACCCAAAGGAGCAGCAACAGACTCCTGGTTTGGTTTCAGAGAGTGTGTGTGCATCTGTGTGTGTATCTGTGTGTTTGTGCATGTGCATATGCCTAAGACCCCTAGGGAGAAAGTACAGAGACCAGCTCTGGTGGCTACCTATGGGTTATAACTTTACTGTCGTTATCATTGACAATGAAGTGGGGATGATACACTGTTTATTCCCAAATCCTCATAACCTTCACCATCCCCACTTCAGGCTTGAAGTCTAAAAGGTAGAAGCCTGTCGTTCTGGGCTCAGTTTGATTTCTCCTTTTCTCCTGACAGGTTGTCAGACGTCGCTCGTGGCGCCAATTAGTGTTTGGCAAATCAAGTTCAGCAAGTTGGCCTTGGGGTATTATCAACCTAGAGTCCCACCGGATTGCCTTTTGTCCCCTACCTGTCCCAGGCGTGAGGCTGATTTGACTCCTGCACAGGAGTCCTTGGAGAAGTGTACGTAAGTGGCCAGGGCCTCCATATCAAGTCAGCCCCTGTGAGCCACTGACCATCATCTTCCCTCAGTTCAATGAATGGACGACTGTTTGCCTGGCTCTAAAACCCATGAGCATTGTTCCATTTTCAAAAAATCTTTTTTGAAGAAATAATGATTCCTTTTAGCTTCCGTCCCACACAGACATATTGTGAAAATGCAAAAGTATACTTGAACTTACAGATAAAACAAGAAAAGAAAGGGAGCCCCTTTGGTACATATTTCTGACATCCCATAGGGTCTGTGTTTATTCTGCCCTGCCACTGGAGAGATAAAGTTTGAGAAGGAAGAGCACATGCTGTGACATCAGCCTGGGATTCAAACTCATCTCAGCCTCTCATTGACAGTGTCACTTGGGGAAAGTTGCCTAAACTCTCTGAGATTTACTCATATTTAAAAGGAGGAAATCAATATTTACCTCAAATATTGCCCTAAATTAAAAAGAGTGTGGTGGCAAAAAGCTTCCTCTCCATGCCTGGCTAGATGGTACCCTCTCTTCATTGTTCCTATCACCTAAAATTCTGTCATAATCACTTAGATATAAGTTTAAAAAAGGAGGAGGAATAGGAGATATGCACTCAGGTTTGCTGCTCAAGAGCTAACTTTTCCTCTAGTTCTTTCACAATGATGCTGTCATAAAGGCTGGGAAGAAGTCTACACTGACAATGCAGAGTACATCTCATATGTGGCTCCTGTCTAACGTATCAGGCCCGGAAAGTGCCTAGATTGCTTCTGTTCTCTCAGTTGGGTGAAGCTGAGTAAAAAATGTTAGATAAAAGTGCTATCGCAAAGTGCTAGCTTGAATAACTCTACAAAGAGTAGGGCAGGAGGGTGCATGAGAGTCCCAGTCAGGGGCTCCCAGGCATTGTGGTGCAGTAAAGCAGTAAGGGACAAATAGGATGACTGCAGAAGAAGCTCTGGAAATACGTGGAGACAGTTGGGGCCAGGCACTTCGCTGCTATTCTGTCATCTGTGTCTATCTGGTATCTGAGGGTAACTGTAGTGTGGAAGTGAAATGGGACAAAATGGTGGCGACAGGGAAGTGATCTCAAAAGCAGTGATAATGGAAACTTCTTCCACTCAGGTGCTTCATAGATAAGGGTTTTTTGCAAGCTGGAGTTTGTAATGTGGGGACTACTTAAAGAGCAGTTTGTTCGATGATATTTACATTATTTGCAATTTATTTAAATTATTTGTACAAATATGAAATTCTTCTATTAATGATTTTGTCCTGAGTGCTAAGCAAACCAAGAACACCAAAACAAGGCAATACTCTAAAATTATCATTAATCTATTCTTCATTCTTTCAGCAATACTTAACATGTCCCAGGCACTGGGAATATAAAATGTAAAGCCCAGTGTCTGCCCCCGGGAATATGTATTCTGCCTAAAACAGTATAAGACATAGTCATTCACTTTTTAAAAGTATATATGAATATGCAATGTTTGTCTTTCTGTGCCTGGCTTATTTCACTTAACATAATGATGACACAGAGAGTAGAAAGATGGTGAGCAAAGGCTAGGAAGGGCAGTGGAGGGCTGGGGGAGAAGAGGGCATCAGTAATGGGTACAAAAAAGTAGAGAGCAGGAATGAATGAGACATACTATTTAATCTCACAACACGGTGACTATAGTCAATAATAACTGTATATTTTAAAATAAAAGAGTATAACTTGGACTGTTTGTAACACAAAGGCTAAATGTTTGAGGGGGTGGATACCCCATTCTTCATGATGTATTTCACCTCGAATGCCTGTATCAAAACATCTCATGTGCCCCAAAAATATATACACCTACTATGTACTCACAAAAAAATTTAAAAAAGAAATAGGTGTGGGCGGAGCAAGATGGCCGAATAGGAACAGCTCCAGTCTCCAACTCCCAGCGTGAGCGACACAGAACACCGGTGATTTCCGCATTTTCAACTGAGGTACTGGGGTCATCTCACTGGGGAGTGCCGGACAATTGGTGCTGGTCAGCTGCTGCAGCCCGACCAGCGAGAGCTGAATCAAGGTGAGGCATTGCCTCACCTGGGAAGTGCAAGGGGGAAGGGAATCCCTTTTCCTAGCCAGGGGAACTGAGACACACAACACCTGGAAAATCAGGTAATTCCCACCCCAATACTGCGCTTTAAGCAAACGGGCACACCAGGACATTATACCCACACCTGGCCGGGAGGGTCCCACGGCCACAGAGCCTCCCTCATTGCTAGCACAGCAGTCTGCGATCTAACCGAAATGGCAGCAGCAAGGCTGGGGGCGGGGCGCCAGCCATTGCTGAGGCTTAAGTAGGTAAACAAAGTCGCTGGGAAGCTCGAACTGGGTGGAGCTCACAGCAGCTCAAGGAAACCTGCCTGTCTCTGTAGACTCCACCTCTGGGGACAGGGCACAGCTAAACAACAAAAGGGGAAGCCGCAGAGGCCTGTGCAGACGCGAACGACTCTGTCTGACAGCTTTGAAGAGAGCAGTGGATCTCCCAACACGGAGGCTGAGATCTGAAAACGGACAGACGGCCTGCTCAAGTGGATCCCTGACTGCTGAGTAGCCTAACTGGGAGACATCCCCCACTAGGGGCAGTCTGACACCCCACACCTCACAGGGTGGAGTACACCCCTGAGAGGAAGCTTCCAAAGTAAGAATCAGACAGGTACACTCGATGTTCAGCAATATTCTATCTTCTGCAACCACTGCTGCTGATACCCAGACAAACAGGGTCTGGAGTGGACCTCAAGCAATCTCCAACAGATCTAAAGCAGACGGTCCTGACTATTAGAAGGAAAACTATCAAACAGGAAGAACACCTATACCAAAACCCATTCAGTACGTCACCATCATCAAAGACCAGAGGCAGATAAAACCACAAAGATGGGGAAGAAGCAGGGCAGAAAACCTGGAAATTCAAGAAATAAGAGCGCATCTCCCCCTGCAAAGGAGCGCAGCTCATCGCCAGCAACGGATCAAAGCTGGTCAGAGAATGACTTTGAGGAAATGAGAGAAGAAGGCTTTAGCCCATCAACCTTCTCAGAGCTAAAGGAGGAATTACGTACCCAGCGCAAAGAAACTAAAAACCTTGAAAAAAGAGTGGAAGAATTGATAGCTAGAATAATTAATGTAGAGAAGGTCATAAATGAAATGACAGAGATGAAAACCATGACACGAGAAATAAGTGACAAATCCACAAGCTTCAGTAACCGACTCAATCAACTGGAAGAAAGAGTATCAGTGATTGAGGATCAAATGAATGAAATGAAGCGAGAAGAGAAACCAAAAGAAAAAAGAAGAAAAAGAAATGAACAAAGCCTGCAAGAAGTATGGGATTATGTAAAAAGACCAAATCTACATCTGATTGGGGTGCCTGAAAGTGAGGGGGAAAATGGAACCAAGTTGGAAAACACTCTTCAGGATATCATCCAGGAGAACTTCCCCAACCTAGTAGGGCAGGCCAACATTCAAATTCAGGAAATAAAGAGAATGCCACAAAGATACTCCTCCAGAAGAGCAACTCCAAGACACATAATTGCCAAATTCACCAAAGTTGATATGAAGGAAAAAATCTTAAGGGCAGCCAGAGAGAAAGGTCGGGTTACCCAAAAAGGGAAGCCCATCAGACTAACAGCAGACCTCTCGGCAGAAACTCTACAAGCCAGAAGAGAGAGGGGGCCAATATTCAACGTTCTTAAAGAAAAGAATTTTAAATCCAGAATTTCATATCCAGCCAAACTAAGTTTCATAAGTGAAGGAGAAATAAAATCCTTTACAGATAAGCAAATGCTTAGAGATTTTGTCACCACCAGGCCTGCCTTACAAGAGACCCTGAAGGAAGCCCTGAACATGGAAAGGAACAACCGGTACCAGCCATTGCAAAAACATGCCAAAATGTAAAGACCATCGAGGCTAGGAAGAAACTGCATCAACTAACGAGCAAAATAACCAGTTGATATCATAATGGCAGGATCAAGTTCACACAAAACAATATTAACCTTAAATGTTAACGGACTAAATGCTCCAATTAAAAGACACAGACTGGCAAAATGGATAAAGAGTCAAGACCCATCAGTCTGCTGTATTCAGGAGACCCATCTCACATGCAGAGACATACATAGGCTCAAAATAAAGGGATGGAGGAAGATCTACCAAGCAAATGGAGAACAAAAAAAAGCAGGTGTTGCAATCCTAGTCTCTGATAAAATCGACTTTAAACCATCAAAGATCAAAAGAGACAAAGAAGGCCATTACATAATGGTAAAGGGATCAATTCAACAGGAAGAGCTAACTATCCTAAATATATATGCACCCAATACAGGAGCACCCAGATTCATAAAGCAAGTCCTTAGAGACTTACAAAGAGACTTAGACTCCCATACAATAATAATGGGAGATTTCAACACTCCACTGTTAACATTAGACAGATCAATGAGACAGAAAGTTAACAAGGATATCCAGGAATTGAACTCATCTCTGCACCAAGCGGACCTAATAGACATCTATAGAACTCTCCACCCCAAATCAACAGAATATACATTCTTCTCAGCACCACATCGCACTTATTCCAAAATTGACCACATAATTGGAAGTAAAGCACTCCTCAGCAAATGTAAAAGAACAGAAATTATAACAAACTGTCTCTCAGACCACAGTGCAATCAAACTAGAACTCAGGACTAAGAAACTCAATCAAAACCACTCAACTACATGGAAACTGAACAACCTGCTCCTGAATGACTACTGGGTACATAACAAAATGAAGGCAGAAATAAAGATGTTCTTTGAAACCAAAGAGAACAAAGATACAACATACCAGAATCTCTGGGACACATTTAAAGCAGTGTGTAGAGGGAAATTTATAGCACTAAATGCCCACAAGAGAAAGCTGGAAAGATCTAAAATTGACACTCTAACATCACAATTAAAAGAACTGGAGAAGCAAGAGCAAACACATTCAAAAGCTAGCAGAAGCCAAGAAATAACTAAGATCAGAGCAGAACTGAAGGAGATAGAGACACAAAAAACCCTCCAAAAAATCAATGAATCCAGGAGTTGGTTTCAAAGATCAACAAAATTGACAGACCACTAGCAAGACTAATAAAGAAGAAAAGAGAGAGGAATCAAATAGACGCAATAAAAAATGATAAAGGAGATATCACCACCGACCCCACAGAAATACAAACTACTATCAGAGAATACTATAAACACCTCTACGCAAATCAACTAGAAAATCTAGAAGAAATGGATAATTTCCTGGACACTTACGCTCTTCCAAGACTAAACCAGGAAGAAGTTGAATCCCTAAATAGACCAATAGCAGGCTCTGAAATTGAGGCAATAATTAATAGCCTACCCACCAAAAAAAGTCCAGGACCAGATGGATTCACAGCTGAATTCTACCAGAGGTACAAGGAGGAGCTGGTACCATTCCTTCTGAAACTATTCCAATCAATAGAAAAAGAGGGAATCCTCCCTAACTCATTTTATGAGGCCAACATCATCCTGATACCAAAGCCTGGCAGAGACACAACAAAAAAAGAGAATTGTAGACCAATATCCCTGATGAACATCGATTCAAAAATCCTCAATAAAATACTGGCAAACCAGATTCAGCAGCACATCAAAAAGCTTATCCACCATGATCAAGTGGGCTTCATCCCTGGGATGCAAGGCTGGTTCAACATTTGCAAATCAATAAACGTAATCCAGCATATAAACAGAACCAAAGACAAGTACCACATAATTATCTCAATAGATGCAGAAAAGGCTTTTGACAAAATTCAACAGCCCTTCATGCTAAAAACGCTCAATAAATTCGGTATTGATGAAACGTACCTCAAAATTATAAGAGCTATTTATGACAAACCCACAGCCAATATCATACTGAATGGGCAACAACTGGAAAAATTCCCTTTGAAAACTGGTACAAGACAGGGATGCCCTCTCTCACCACTCCTATTCAACACAGTGTTGGAAGTTCTGGCTAGGGCAATCAGGCAAGAGAAAGAAATCAAGGGTATCCAGTTAGGAAAAGAAGAAGTCAAATTGTCCCTGTTTGCAGATGACATGATTGTATATTTAGAAAACCGCCTTGTCTCAGCCCAAAATCTCCTTAAGCTGATAAGCAACTTCAGCAAAATCTCAGGATACAAAATTAATGTGCAAAAATCACAAGCATTCTTATGCACCAGTAACAGACAAACAGAGAGCCAAATCAGGAATGAACTTCCATTCACAATTGCTTCAAAGAGAATCAAATACCTAGGAATCCAACTTACAAGGGATGTAAAGGACCTCTTCAAGGAGAACTACAAACCACTGCTCAGTGAAATCAAAGAGGACACAAACAAATGGAAGAACATACCATGCTCATGGATAGGAAGACTCAATATCGTGAAAATGGCCATACTGCCCAAGGTTATTTATAGATTCAATGCCATCCCCATCAAGCTACCAATGAGTTTCTTCACAGAATTGGAAAAAACGGCTTTAAAGTTCATATGGAACCAAAAAAGAGCCCGCATTGCCAAGACAATCCTAAGTCAAAAGGACAAAGCTGGAGGCATCACGCTACCTGACTTCAAACTATACTACAAGGCTACAGTAACCAAAACAGCATGGTACTGGGACCAAAACAGAGATATAGACCAGTGGAACAGCACAGAGTCCTCAGAAATAATACCACACATCTACAGCCATCTGATCTTTGACAAACCTGAGAGAAACAAGAAATGGGGAAAGGATTCCCTATTTAATAAATGGTGCTGGGAAAATTGGCTAGCCATAAGTAGAAAGCTGAAACTGGATCCTTTCCTTACTCCTTATACGAAAATTAATTCAAGATGGATTAGAGACTTAAATGTTAGACCTAATACCATAAAAACCCTAGAAGAAAACCTAGGTAGTACCATTCAGGACATAGGCATGGGCAAGGACTTCATGTCTAAAACACCAAAAGTAACGGCAGCAAAAGCAAAAATTGACAAATGGGATCTCATTAAACTAAAGAGCTTCTGCACAGCAAAAGAAACTACCATCAGAGTGAACAGGCAACCTACAGAATGGGAGAAAAGTTTTGCAATCTACTCATCTGACAAAGGGCTAATATCCAGAATCTACAAAGAACTCAAAAAAATATACAAGAAAAAAACAAACAACCCCATCAAAAAGTGGGCAAAGGAGATGAACAGACATTTCTCAAAAGAAGACATTCATACAGCCAACAGACACATGAAAAAATGCTCATCATCACTGGCCATCAGAGAGATGCAAATCAAAACCACAATGAGATGCCATCTCATACCAGTTAGAATGGCAATCATTAAAAAGTCAGGAAACAACAGGTGCTGGAGAGGATGTGGAGAATTAGGAACACTTTTACACTGTTGGTGGCACTGTAAACTAGTTCAACCATTATGGAAAACAGTATGGCGATTCCTCAAGGATCTAGAACTAGATGTACCATATGACCCAGCCATCCCACTACTGGGTATATACCCAAAGGATTATAAATCATGCTGCTATAAAGACACATGCACACGTATGTTTATTGCGGCACTATTCACAATAGCAAAGACTTGGAATCAACCCAAATGTCCATCTGTGACAGACTGGGTTAAAAAAATGTGGCACATATACACCATGGAATACTATGCAGCCATAAAAAAGGATGAGTTTGCGTCCTTTGTAAGGACATGGATGCAGCTGGAAACCATCATTCTTAGCAAACTATCACAAGAACAGAAAACCAAACACCGCATGTTCTCACTCATAGGTGGGAACTGAGCAATGACATCACTTGGACTCGGGAAGGGGAACATCACAAATCGGGGCCTCTCATGGGGAGGGGGCGGGGGGAGGGATTGCATTGGGAGTTATACCTGATATAAATGACGAATTGATGGGTGCTGACGAGTTGATGGGTGCAGCACACCAACATGGCACAAGTATACATATGTAACAAACCTGCACGTTATGCACATATACCCTAGAATTTAAAGTATAATAAAAAAGAAAAAAGAAAAAAGAAATAAAGAACGTGTGAAATTAAAAAAAAAAAATCTTTTCTCTATTTTCATTTGCTGATTTGCTTCACTTGCAGGCTCATTTCTGTAGGACTGGGGGCAGAGGTTGGGGATGATGGGTCTTCTTCCTGCTCCCTAAATGCTACCTTTAGTCCTCTTTGGGACTATACCTTCATGCTTATGTCTTTGCCTCAATCTACTTATCACCCACCTTATGCCCACCTCTGGACTCTGGTTCTTCTCTGTTTATTTTCCATGGGCAGATGTCAGGGAATTGATGCCAAGCTTTCACCAGGGTATGCTATGGATGTCACCTCTTTATTGCCTCCGTACTTTCCAGTATGGAGGGCAGAATAAAGGAGAGAAAAAACTGTGGAGCATATGCCAACTGCCGGGCACTGTTCTGTTGTCTTCTTTTGCATTATTTAAGTTAAACCTCATCACACCTTAAGTTGCTAAATGGTTGTGTTCCCCAATTGTTGTGAGTGGCTGTGAGATTTTATTCTCTGCAATATCCCTAATGTCTACAATGCACCTGGACCACAGTAGGATCAATGACAATAGGAAATGTGATAACTTTCTAGAGCTCATAGTTCATAGAATGAATACTTGGATAACCTCCGAAAGTGTGAACTGATATGGCAGTTATATGTGCTCAAGCAAACCTGCTGACACTTATGGTCAGAGTCACCTGTATATTAAGCTGAGAACAGTGCTTCCCAAGGGTGTTTTATGATACCTGGTTTCACTGCAGTGTTGGGTGATAAAACAGTTCCGTGATACAATGAGATTGATATCATCAGGTTAGACAAAATCAAACATATTTATTTACTGCAGGTTGTCTCAGACACTTTATTTGGCTAAAGTGTATTGTATATTTAAAGAAAAAAACATTTCCTCTAAAATCGTGACCTTAGAGCATCATCAGGAACTAGTGTCCCTTAGAACACGCATCAGAAAAATCTACTCTGGTAAATAAATGGAGCTCTAGTTCAGCGAGAATTATGTTTAGACAAGAGTGTAAGTCATTATTGAAGCTTGATCCTACTTTAGAAAAAGAGGCACAGGCAAAGACTGCCTTAAACTTCCAATATTAGACTACCATTAATGAGCATAATGGGAAGATTTTCATTAAACCCCATACTTTACCAAAACTATCAGGGTGTTTGCAGAGCTAAATCTGCTTCCGGGATAGACCTATGTTTTTCTAATTCAAACAATGTGCGAACACCATGGGTGGTAGACAGGGAGTGATTAACAAAACAGTTTGAATAACAGAACTAAACATAGTGCCTCTATTTTTATTTGTTTAAATATTAATTACCTTCTATTTCTTTATTATGAATTACCTTATTTCCCCAAAGCGAGCCCTTAATTCTGATTTCTTTAAAAAGAAAATGCATGTCAACTCTCGGGTTGAAATTAATGGGAAGTTTTGGTTACTTCAAAATTTTAAACAAGTACTAATTTAGCCATGACAGGATGATGTCAAGGACAGATATTACTGTGGGTTTAAGTGTTTTTCCTCTAAAAGAAGAATATATTATCTGGCAAGTCAATTTTTGTTTCTCATCTGTAAGTAGAGGTGTGGTTTGAATGTTTTTCATACAATGCTCTCAATGAGACTAGCATATATTATTCCTCCTTGTCTGGGGAGAAATTGGACATATCTATATTGACACAGCTTGTTAGTGGTAAAGTAAGGAGTTATGTGCAGATCTTTCCTACAGAATTACATATTTAAATATTAATAAAATAATGTCTAGAACTGTAACAATAATGGGATATAATTATAGCTACCATGGAGGATGTATGTATCCTACCACCTAATTCCTTTTTAATTATAAGTTACCCAGTTATGATTTGTAGTCATTCTAAAATTTTGGTGTGCATTAGAATTATCATATATTCTTGTTAAAAATTAAGATTCCCAGGGCTCAAAATAAGAAATTCTGATTTTATAGATCTGGGATGCATTTTAACAATAATATCCTTTGCTTTGGATCCCGGAGGTCATAGTGGGGTTTTCATAGAGTCATTTTCAGTGGAAAATGTAGACAGGCCACTCTAAGTCTTGAGTTTTTCTTAATAATAAAATCAATGTCACAACACCCTTCAAATACAAAATGAAAGAAGGTCATGTGAAGTGCTTTCCATCGCGTAGTGATACAGAGGCCATAACAAATGCTAACTCCTTTTCTGTTCAAGTATTTATTGTTGCTGGCAACAAAGACCAGAACTTTTATTCTGAAACTGTTGGAGACACAAGTGAGATGGAGACATGTCATGGCACAAGTCATGGTATGGCTTTTGTAGAACTTACAATTTTCTTGGGGAGGCACAAGGCTCCCTAAGAGAGGCATGGTTGTTCCTTCTCCTATTTTCTGTATACCCCTTACAGCAATTCCGTTCTTACACTGGTTTAGGACAAAGACTTTGCATCATTCTTGACACTGTTTTTCACTTCACACTCCATGTCTGATTATGTATACAATTAATCCAAGACTCTGACCCCATTCAGTCCTTCCACTACTCCCATCCTGCCCCCATCCTCACTCATTGTTCTCACTCCCACGCAGTCTGTTTTTATTGAGCAGTTGGAAATACCTTATAAAAAAACATGTCAGCCACACCAGGGTAATATCGTTTTTTTTATGGAGGAACCTAACTTTCATAACCTTAGAGAAAGTCTAGTCAGATAGCATAGTCATGGGTAGGCAATATCTGAGTCTTCTAGTTTGGTAAATTTATTTGTCTTTAACACCTGCTACACGATGGACTACAGTGTGAGTATCTAATTAAGTCATATTCACAAGACTTTCTGTATTTTTAGACATTGCCAAAGAAATTTTAAAAACTGCAATTTTTGTACATTGCTAAGTTTTGTCTGAATGTGAAAATTCTATCATTAACAAATTTGCACCTCCATTTAGCATTAATTAGGAAAGTAAAACGTGTATATCATCTGCAGATTGTTGTAGACGCTTGTCATTGCTTCGCCAGGAAACACCTGAATTTGATTGACTAAAATTGGGGTATTAATCTGTATTTACCTCGTGTTTCTTGTCACATACCTTCAAAAGCCTATATATTATGGGTTTGTGAATCTTGTTTAGGTTTGACTGACTGGACTTACCCACCTATGTGGCAATATTCTAACGAACCTCTCTTCAAGCATGCTGGACTCATTCTCAGTGATATGTCCTTATGTAACTTGTCTTCCATTTGAAGTTTCTGCCTCCTTTTTTCTCTCTCTCCAAAATTCAGGGTTTTCCAAGGCCTAGCTAACACCTTCTCATTGTCTATAAACTTTCTTTAGTCTTTAAATAAAAAGAGATATATTTTTTGTTTATTGTTATTAACATAAAATGTTTTTACTCTCAATTTACTTTCTATTCGTGCACATATATTCATTAAGCTTATTGTGTTTCTGCTCTGTGCCATACTTAGAATTCTCTTGGATGCAAACATGAACATGGCATGATCCTTATCCATGTGAAATGTACAGCTGCTTGGCATGTATTTAATTTTCTTCACTTCCACATTACTAGGGCATCTAAGTGGCCTATATTCTTATACTCAGAATGTAAAAATAAATATAATACAGTCCTTACCTTGAAGAGTTTGCAGTCTAATGGAGGAGAAAGACACTTAAGCCTATGACCACAGTGTGAAGTGGTCAGTGCTGTAATTGCAATAAGTACAGAGTAACTTCAGAACAAGGAGAAAGAGGACATGGCCCATTTATGGAAGGTCAGGCAAAAAAGAAAAAAGAGGTGACAGGCACTTGAAATAAATCTTAAAGGAATGGTAAGATAGAGTTGGCTGGGGTGGGGGGTTTCCGAAACTGAAATATAGGTTGGTTGGTTGTTTCCTATCCAATCTTATTAGATATAAAACTTTCAATGAACAAGAGCCATAGTCTCTCTCAAATGGTAGGATGACGTGAAAGGTTTATGTAATTTACTGTTGTATCACTACACATACATTAATAAGTAATGAATTACTGTGTTCTGACAGAATGTAATAACTGGCTAATAGATATGCCTCAGGTAAGAGACGATTATGCACTATTCAAGCAACCTGCCTTAGCTCTATTGAAGATACAGTTAACTAAAATTCCAGTTCCTACATGGGTCCCTTAGGTACAAACTAAAAAAAAAAATGTTAAAAACAAACAAAAAACTAATTAAAAAAAACCTTTTCTTTATGTTTCTCTATTGTGCTAACATATGGTATTGAAGAATGACAGAAGAAACTCACAAGTCAAGAAAGAATATTTGTTGTCTTAGTTCCTGGTCTGTTAAAAATTTCTTCCGACCTTGATTTAAAGTTTTGTTTCCATATTGAGCAACTCCATAGGTGAGCTGACTTCTTTGCAGCGATGCATTTCTGGCACAAGTGGGTTTTTCCTAGTGAGGTCAATTAGAGCATAACCTTTGCAGGATACATGGGGTCAAGGAAGTGAATTTATTCCTAAACACATTTGGCAGCACAAAGTCTTGAAAAAGACTCCAATGTGAGATCATGTCCCTAAAATACCTCAACATTATGTTACAGCACTTTCGCTTTTCCTGTATGGCTCTGGTTCCTGCCACATGCTGTGGAGTTAGGAGGCAGAGAGTCTGGCTCTGGCTAAGGAACTAATTAGTTGTGTATCTCTTAGCAAGTCACCTGACTTCTCCAAATCACAGCAAACCTTTAAATATAAAATGAAGCATGAATTGCTGTCCAGCTCTAAAATTTTGATTATTAAATTATTTAGAAGTTTCCCTAAAAGACCTTCCTGGTATCTTCATTTCCTTGCTTTCTCAACCTGTTTCCCTTGCTCGGGTGTTAGATGTGTCAAGAATCTCAGGGTGTATAACACCATTTAATTCTTTAAGGTTCCTTTACGTGTCTTTTCTTTTAAAAGACCTGCTGGGATTCTGCTTGTCTGATATAATTTCACCCTTTAGTGTCTCCTCAAAGGTCCTTTGTGTTGTAATCATGCATCTCTTTTCTGTACCCTTAGCTATGCTGTAAATACCTTGGCATAGGATATCTGACTCTCTATTGCATTGCATCCTGTGGATCTAAAACTTTGTGGCTGTCAGTAAACGTTTCGTAGATGAACAAATGAATATAATATGGTGTTGCCTGCACACTGAACATATATGACATGCATTGTAACGTCTTCAGTACTTTACAAGAGGAAATATTTTATTCTATTTCCAGTTAGTTCTATCTTAGCATCATATTATAGTATTGTTAATTTTGTATTTTAGAACATTCTTTACATATGACATTGACTTCAAATTGGTATGTGTCTTTATTATCAAATAATATCATATTAAAATTATACTAGTTTGGAAGAATTTTGCTGATTTTTAAACAGTATACATATTCTATTGCTCTCCTTGTTAATTTATTATTATTATTATCATTATTATTATTGCAGGAGATCCTGGGTGCTAAGGGAGAAGCTGTGAACTTCTTTGCTACTCTCTAGCCTCCCATCAACCCAGGGAAGGGAGATTCCTTTCCTGCATCACTTGTCTCCTGCTCTCCCATCAGATCTCAGCTCAGGTGTCATCTCCACAGCGAATCTTTCCTTGAGCCATCAAAAAATGTCAAAAACTTATGATACATCTCATGACTCTTCTTTATAGCAATTTTCACAGATATAAGTTTACATATATTTGTCTATTTGATTTTTTTGTCTCCTGATTGTCCCATGGGTGTCTCTGTGCCCATTATATATTCAAAAATCATAAATATAACAACACTAAAGTTCAATGAGAACCAAATAATGCCAGTTTTTCACAAATGAAATAAACCATGTAACTATAGGCCAATCAAATGTCTTTTCAGATATCTAGCTTAAAAGAAAAAGTCAATTTAGATCAATTGGCTTAATGGCAAAGCAAGAATAGAATGGTCCCATTGACACTTCTCTGAATTACGCTGTGTGTTTAAATATACAGTGTACCAATAGAAAATTTGAAATATAGTAAGCTCAGTAAGTCAGGACATGGTTTCCATTGAAGAAATAGTTTGTTACAGTTCCCTACAAGGCGGGGGGGGGGGGGGGGCGGGTACAGCACATCACACAGGTCATGCGGGAAAGAACCAGGGTGGGTCAAAAGGCAGAGAATGAGGAAAAAGGAAGGGATGCAGCCTTTATTGGGTTTACTCAGGAAGAAGCAGGCAAGGTTAGGTCCGCAGACTTGGGATTGTCTCATTTGAATAACTGCCTTGGGCTCTGGAGCATAGGGGCTGTCTTTAGTTGTCTGGTATTTGGTCCTGGGATGATTAGGGCAGTGGAATGGTGGCTGTGAGGTGACAGCCTGATAAGAGAGGTGGTTGGGGGTGTGATTTGAGATTGGTTGATTTGTTTTTGTAAAGTGTGCCCCAGGGAGGACAGTTCCTCCCAAGGAGAGGGAAGAGGTGACAGGGCAGGCAGAAGGTCAGGATGAAATGACTCAAGTGTGTTATTAGATTGTCCCAGAGCAAGGTGTATCTGGCGTGGGCACGTAGTGCAGATGCTAAAGCACGATTTTACAGGCCAGATACACGGTGAATATGCTGTCATCCACTGGAAATGAAGTCATGTAGGCTGAAAAACAAATGAGATCCAACAACCAGACTCTTAGCCAACAGCAAGTTTGCCTTTCTTTCTATTTGAATCTGGGTATGGAGAGAGCTTAAAACTTTTCATTCTGTACTTTCTTTTTTTTTTTTTTTTTTTTTTGCATTCACTAGACTACATACTGTGAAAAAGAGGAAGAAACATAATTGTATTTTGATTTCTTACCTCATTTAATTCTCACAACATTCCTGTGACATATGAAATCAATTTGGCAGACGAAGACACTGAAGCTCAGAATAGTTAAATGATTTACCCCAAATTCATATAGTAAGTGGCTAGCTGTAAAGCCTGCTTTTTTTCCATAAAATTCTACCTCCTACATTCTGCTGCTTCAACAAAAGCAGCAACATATGCTCATTTAGCATGTGGAACATTCTCTGCCTTCTATGAGTTGCATGTTTAGAGTGCTATATTAAATGAAATAGGACATTCAAAAAAGTTTAAAATATGAATCTCATTCACAAGAACTGTAGCGTCCATCTGGGAGACAAGGTATATGTGTGACTCCTGTTGTTAAATCATCTGCTTATTCACATATGGCAGAAAAGTGAAACCATATATCATCTTGAAATGAGTATCTAGAATTTCTCTTTCAAGTATCATTAGATGACTCTTTGGGAAAAGGATACAGCTCCAGGTCCCTAAATTGTCTTCTGTTTATTAAAAAAAAAAAAAAAAGAAGAAGGAGGAGGAGGTCGGGTGCAGTGGCTCACACCTGTAATCTCAGAACTTTGGGAGGCCAAGGTGGGTAGATCACCTGAGGTCGGAGTTCAAGACCAGCCTGGCCAACATGGTGAAACCCCCTCTCTATTAAAAAAAAAAAAAATTACATAAATTAGCCAGCCGTGGCGGCATGCACCTGTTACCCCAGCTACTCAGGAGGCTGAGTCAGGAGAATTACTTGTACCTAGGAGACAGAGGCTGCAGTGAGCTGAGATCATGCCACTGGACTCCAGTGTGGGTGATGAAACGAGATTACGTCTCAAAACAACAACAACAACAACAACAAAGCAAAGAACAATTAATACATAAATGAATGATCTGTATTAGAAATAGACACTGGAACATGAAGGTTAAGTGAGAAGATCAAAACATGGAAGGAGGGAGGAAGACGTGAGAATCTAGAGTTTGAATTAAGAAAATGAGAGTGGGATGTGAAGGCGATCGATCTGGCTGCGACATCTGTCACCCCATTGATCGCCAGTGTTGATCTGGCTAATCCGGCTGGCTAGGCGGGTGTCCCTTTCCTCATCCACCACTCCATGTGTGTCCTTCCCAAAGCTGCGCACTTGGTCCAAGAAGATGACCATCCCCAATAGAGGAGAGCCAGTCTTTGGTCAAGGGTATACGAATAGCTTCACTCCCCTGCTAGAACCTCCAAACAAGCTCTCAAGAAAATGATAGTCAAGTGTTTGCTGTAGAAACATCTAATATTGACGTTAAAGTTGTTTGCATTGCTTTAATTTAATCTTTCTACATCCCCACATCTTCTATAGAATTTGGTGGCAGTTAAGAGGAAGAGCCTAAGAGCAGGACTGATTGCAAAGGGCCTATTGGGAACAGAACCATGAAAGGACACATCAACTGTGGTATCAGCAGAAACGAAAACTACTCTAATCCAGGGACGAATATGGAACCTTAACATTGCTGAGAATACATAGAAATTAGGAAAAGAATGTGACAATGCCACTTGGACTATGCTGTTGGGGACACTATCATCAGAGTTGCCCTATTCCTCTATAATATTGGCTATATGTTTCATAAATGCTATAGTGTATTTTAAACACTTATCAGAATAATTAAGTTTCTCATTTGCCTTCTGCCATGCCAAATTTCTCCAGGACCTAGGTATGAGACCCAAGCACAAGAAGAAAGGAAACATTAATACTACAAGAGAGAATGTTAAGTCATCTCAGCAGCCTACCCTGATTCCAGAGCTGTTCTACAAGTATTTCCATATTCCTTTGCTGAAGCAAGTATCAGCTGGAAGGAAAATCTTCAAACTTATCTCCACAAGAGGCTCCCCAGACCAGGCTGTCTGCTTCCTAAGGAAAAGGACGACATCTTATGCAGTGCTGAATCCTCACTAGTGAGCAGAATAGCAGGTGCTTGACAGAAGAGCTACTACTAAATGTAAAGTGAACTGAACAATGTTCATGGGGTAGACTTGATGAACTGACCAAATTTAAAGGGGGGGTGTGGTCACCGAATCATACAGACAAAGTCACTACAATTTTTCTTGGAAAATACTTCTGATCTTTCTAATAAATATCCAAAACTTGATGTTATTTCATGGCACTTTTATTCAAAGGACTAATTTGAAGCTTATACAAAGACAAGGCAGACTTTCTGTTCTTGGAAATGGATGTCTTTGCAATTTTATTTAATTGTACTTATTTTTTAATGAAATACTGCAATTGTTTTCAGGTATCATTTGTGGCTGTAATTTTAACATTTCACAACCTAGCCCTTCTAAGTACATGAGCTAAGTCAGAAATTTATCTACTATTCACTCTCTGAATGGATTTCAGTATTATAAAGAAAAAGATTATGTGCATGCTGCGATTTTCTCTAAGATCTCAGACATTTCAAAGAGGGTAGAGGCCCAGTCCAGAGGCTTCATTTAACTGTTCAGCAGGTGTAATTTTCTTTGAACTGGTCATCATTTTATAATCACCAGCCAGTCTGTTTGGTCTGAAAAAACTGGTTGTTCCGGAGATAATTACCAGTCCAGGGTTATTCTATGGCCTTTTCCCAGTCACAATTTCATTCAACAGGCTAATTTGCTTCTTAGGTATTCTGCTTGTATTTCAGAATGGAATGTGTCTCCATTATTATTTTTAAAGTCCCAATATTTGAGAACAATTTAGAGAAATAGGCTGTGGAGCCTGAAAATGAGTAGAGAATTTGTTTTTTAAAAAGCCTACTTATCCATAACATTTACGGAGACCATTTGCTTTAATTTTGGGGCAGGTGTAACTATGAGTTTGAACAGTTTTGTTTTCCCATCCAGTGTCTGCTGTGCATTAGCTGTGTGGTCTGTGCATGGGTTAGTTCACCACCTGAGCCTTGGTTTGCCCATCAGAAAAGCAGAAATAATTATTATTATAGAATAATAGGTTTCTAGGACCCTACCTAGATGATGTGAGATTCAGTAAGAGGATAGTCAGTAAATGGTGACTATTATAATTGTTAATGTCAAACATGGGCTGACTTTGAAGCACAAAGTATTTTAGCTAATCTAGATCAAATGATCTGCTTTTTCTTTTACCTGTCACATCTTTTATACAAATTGAATGAGAGAGTAAGAGGCTATGAGATAAGGGAGAGAAAAAACCAACATTCATTCAATTCCGACTTTATACCCACCTCTTATTTTAAAAATACAGTCATGTGCCACCAAAGGAAAAAAACACTGGTTAATGATTGACTGCATATATGACTGTGGTCCCATAATATTATAATGCTGTATTTCTTTTTTTTTTTTTTTTTTTGAGACGGAGTCTCGCTCTGTCGCTCAGGCAGGAATGCAGTGGCCGGATCTCAGCTCACTGCAAGCTCCACCTCCCGGGTTTACCCCATTCTCCTGCCCCAGCCTCCCGAGTAGCTGGGACTACAGGCGCCTGCCACCTCACCCGGCTAATTTTTTGTATTTTTTAGTAGAGAGGGGGTTTCACCGTGTTAGCCAGGATGGTCTCGATCTCCTGACCTCATGATCTGCCCATCTCGGCATCCCAAAGTGCTGGGATTACAGGCTTGAGCCACCGTGCCCAGCCTATAATGCTGTATTTTTACGGTACCTTTTCTATGTTAAGGTATGTTTACATATGTTTAAGGTAGATACACAAATACCATTGTGTTATAATTGCCCATGTTGCTCAATACAGTAACATTCTGTACCCTGTACCAGTTTGTAGCCTAGAAGAAACAAGCTATGAAACTGTCCTCACAGGGTTAACAAGAATTCTGGACAGAAACACAGTCATTGTTGTTAATGTCAAACGTGGGTCAATTTTGAAGCACAAAGTATTTTAGCTCAGTCTAGGTCAAATGGACTGCTTTTTCTCCTGCCTATCACATCTTTTGTGCATTTTGACCCACTTCTTTGTAAGCAAAAGTCACATAGCACTAGATACTGACCATTTCCATTTCCATTTCCATTGTTCCTATAGATAGGATTTCTGACTTTAGAATCATAAAGCTTGTGTTTAAGAATTGTTTAAGCAGATCCTGAATTCCGGTGGAAAAGCCAACCAGACTGAAGACCCCACAGAGGAACTGAATTAACAAGAGAATAATTTCTTCATCCTCCTGTCTCATAACTTCACCCTGAACTCTTCAACCAATCAAACATCACACTTCAGCCCACTTCAAAACCCTTCCAATTCCTAGCCCCACACTCCTTGGAGAGACAGATTTGACGTTTCCTTCCATGTCCTTGTTCAGAGGCCTTAGGATTAAGCCTCTTACTCTGCTGCAACCCAGTATCTTGGTGGCTTGACTTGCTGCATGCATAAGGCAAGGAACTTATTGTTACAGCTATACCATATAACTGTGTGATAGGCTATACCAACTAACTCTGTGTAAGTGCACCCTACAATGTTCACACAATAACGGAATATCCTAGTGATGTATTCTCAGAACATACTTCCATCGTTAAGCAATGCATAACTGTCTTAGCATAACGTTTATCAAAAACTATTCAAAATGCCCACCCACTGTGATAAGATTTTTATCTACTTTATCTCATGAACTATTTACAGTACCTTCCTATATCTGTTTTGCAGATCAGAAAACTGAGGCTATATGCAGCTAAATGAGTAGGTAGTAGATTTAAATTTCTACCAAGTCTTCCTGATTCCAAACTATATTTGGCTGTTATAGCTAAAATGTATCTACTGCCCATTTTGTGTCAAACACTGTTCTAAGTATCTTATGTGAATTAACTCATTGGTCTCTTATAATAAATGATTTGATGTAGTTACTATTATTATGACCCCAATGTAAGAATGAAGAAAATAAGGCACAAAGAAGACAAGTAGCATTCTTAAAGTCACACAACTAGATAAACTAATATCAACTCTGGGAGTTAATTCCAACAAATCTGACTCCAAAACTAATATTCAAACTACCATGACTTCTAGGGGGAAAAGGTCAGTTTTGACATATTGCCTTTTAAAGACATTTCTACCCCTAAGTCTCTAAATCTGTGTTGTTATCTCAAATACTAAGTGATTAGATTCTGTATTTTTTCTCGTCTTCTTTATTTTTTTTTCTTTTGAGACGAAGCCTCACCATGTTGTCCAACTGGAATGCAGTGGCGTGATCTTGGCTCACTGCAATCTCTGCTTCCCGGGCTCAAGCGATTCTCCTGCCTCAGCCTCCCAAGTAGCTGGGATTACAGGCGCCTGCCACCACGCCCAGCTAATTTTTTGTACTTTTAGTAGAGACGGGGTTTCACTGTGTTGGCCAAGCTGATCTCAAACTTCTGACCTCATGATCTACCCGCCTTGGCCTCCCAAAGCACTGGGATTATAGGCATGAGCCACCAGGCCCAGCTTTTTTTCCCTTTCTAAAATATGAATACTTTTTTAAGAACTATATATTGGTAAAAACTGTATTTGTAGAATTAGCAAATTAGACGTCAAGAGTATAGGAAGGATGGCAGATGATATTAAAAACCTATCTAAGAACTCAACGCAAAGCAAAGCAGTATCTAAAACTCAAATTATCTCTTGTTTGCCTCACGATTCTGACACACATGATGGAGTAAGTTTAGTGTTAAGGGAAGAGGAACTTTCCCCATAAATGAGCCATGCAACACACCCCAGAGAGGTGTGGATCTAATAAATAAATACTTTCAAAATGAATCAAAAATTCATTTTATATTGATCCTGGTGGCCAAAGTGGAGTGGGGAGGAGTGGTGGACAGACCGTTTTGCTAGAATTATAATAAGAGCAATGGCAGCAAGACATTTTGCGCACCTCTTGGAAATCACTTTAAACACCCATACTGGCAACTTTGCCATTTTTATCTGGAAAAAAAATGAAAAACGGATACAGCATTTTTAAAGTCTTTAGTACAAGGGCCTAATCAGCACATTTCAAGTGGCATTGTAGTTAAAAATCAATTGCAGATGGAGTTCTATAATTTTCTTTATTAATACACAAAGAAGTAGGCAGATCAAGTCTAAAACATCTGCTTAAGGGATGGTAGCACTGAATGAATAATGGTACAGCTCTGTTCATGACTGAATTTTACTACTGTGAGTTTAATTTTCCTGCCTTTACACAACAACCCTTTAAACCATAAACAGTGGAGACATTATTCTCCACTGTCACATATGTCACATATTATGAACCCCAAGGAGGTGTCCATGGGAGGCCAGAATAGAGCAAGACAGAGCAGGGTTTACGCTGAGTCTTTCTCACACTGAAGTATTTCAGAATGATTTGGGGAATTGTCAATTTCAAACCTAGCCTGTAACTTCTGAGAAGCAGAATGAGCTGTCAAGGTATTGAATCAGGCATGGATGCCAAGAAGTAATTGTGCAGAGGGAGTTCAATAGACATTTCACATGACCACTTTGCAAATGATGGCTCTGCACTACACCAGATGCAGAGAGCAGAAGGATGGGATAGTCCTGTAGGACACTCACTATAGGACAGCCTGGCCTGGCTGGAAAACCTTGCTCCCCAGCCTTGGGGAACTCCTGTCCCTCCCCGAATGTATTCAGCATTGTCATTGCTAGCTATATGTCTATAATTTTCCTTTGCAACTAATCACATACACACGTATTGTCTCTCTTTCTTTTTCCTTTTTTTTTTTTTTTTTTTTGTCTACATAGGGACTATACACTTAAGAGTTCTGAGTTCAATGTAGTGGAACAATTTAGCTTGTTTAGTTAATATGATGTGTATTTGTTTCCTTTTAAATGCTGTTAGGTGAGAAACCCATTTTCCATTTCTAATATCGTCTTTACTATTTTATTGCTTTCCATCACCAAGTCCATGATGAAGGTGAAAGTTCAGGAAATGCTACCCCAAAATATACCACTTTAAGCTGAGGGCACTTGGGGAACCCCAAGTCAGGCCAAGTTTTTCTCTGTGTTTCCGTATCTGCCTAAAGAGAGAACCACCAAAAGGAGCTCAATTGTCCTGATTCCTTCCTCCCTGGGAATCTTAACAACCAGAGAAGATTAACTCAAGGGACTAGAGGACACCACATCTAGATAGACTATCACTTGTTTTGAGGGCCCATTCATCTTTCCCCAAAATTGTTTATTCTCCCCTAAATTGCCTACATTCAGCCTCTGTTTTTCCCTATGAAGAGGATATATAAGCTTCTAGATCTCACTGGTTTTGTGTATATTCACCCTTCCTTCATGTTATATACCCATGCACATAATAATTTTGTATATCTTTTCTCCTGTTAATTTGCCGACTGTCAATTTATATTATAGACTCAATTATCGAACATTACGAAGGTACAGGGAAAATGTTTCCTCTCTTACAAATGTGTGTGAGTTTGCAACTTCTAATAGGTTATAATATTCTTTTGTAGGAGTCATCTTTTTGGGCCATTGCATTTTTTTTTTTTTTTTGTAAAATATACAGAACATAAAATGTACCATTTTATCTGGTTTTAAGGGCATACATTTTTTCTTGGCATTAAGTACATTCACCGTGTAATGCACTCATCACCAATATCCATTCTTGGAACATTTTCATCTTCCCAAAGTAAAACAACTGTACTTATTAAAAAATAATGATCCATTCCCCTATTTGCCCTGCCTCTGGCAATCTCCATTCTATTTTCTGTCTATATTATGTCTCCATAATTCCCTCATGTAAGAGAACCATATACTGCCCATTTGAGACTGGCTTATTTCACTTACTATATTTTCCTCAAGATTCATTCATGTTGTAGCATGTATCAGAATTTTAATACATTTTAAGGTTGAATAACATTTCACTGTGTTTTGTTTATACCCTCATTTGTCGGTGGACACTAGGCTTGCTTCCATCTTTTGGCTATTGAGAATAAGGCTGCTAGAAACATGAGTGAACAAATATCTCATGTTTGGGTCCCTGCTTCCAATTATTTTGGGTATATGCTCAGAAGCAGAATTGTTGGACCTGAGGGTAATTCTAGGAGGAACCACCATACAGTTGCCAGTTGCAGCTTCACTATTTTACATTTCTAGAGGCAATACACAGCATTCTAATTTGTCCAAGCCATGTAAAAACTTGTTATTTTCATTATTGTTATTTTTGTTGTCTGTTTTGTTTGATAGTTGCAATCCATCCTGCGGGGTGTGTAGTGGTATCTCATTTTTGTTTTTATTTACATTTCCCTAATGATTGGTGATGTTGAACATCTTTTCATGTGCTTATTGCCCATTTAGATACTTCTTTGGAGAAATGCCTATTCAAGTTCTTTGTTTATTTTTGAATTGGGCTATTTGGGCTTTTTTTGTTGTTGAGTTTTTGGAGTTCTCTATATAATCTGGACATCAATCTCTAATTAAATGTGGGATAGAAAATATTTTTTCAAGTTCTGTTGGTTGTCATTTTATCTGTTGGTGGTGCCTTTTGAAGCACGAACATTTTAAATTTTGATAAAGTCCAATTTCTCTATTTCCACTTTGGTTGCCTGTTACTTTGGTGTCAGATCTAAGGAATCACTGCCAAATCCAATGCCCTGAGACTTTTCTCCTATGGTTTTTCTAAGGAATTTTTAGTTTTAGATCTTACATTTAGGCGTTTAATCTCTCTTGAGTTAATTTTTTTGTGTGAAGTAAACTAAAAAATTAGAATCTACCCTAATCTTTTGCATGGACATATTGATTTTTCTCAGCACCAATTATTAAAACAATTCTCAATTCACTCCTGAATGGTCTTAGAACTCCTGAAGAGAAACATTTGTCCATATATGTATGTCTTTTTTTTAAATTATTTGTTCGAGTACATTGATCTGTATCTGTCTTTTTCCAGTACCAATCTACTTTGATTACTATAGCCTTGTAGTAAATTTGAAAATAGGAGAAATGAAGTCTCCAACTCTTTTCTTTTTATTCAACATTCTTTTAGCTATGCAGAATCCCTTGATATTTCATATTAATTTTAGAATGAATATGTTTTTTCTGTAAGAACCTTGTTGAGATTTTTATAGGTTTAGCATTGAATCTGTAGATCACTTTGGGTAGTGTTGATGTTTCAACAATATTTCAATCCATAGGCACAGGGTTTGATACCATTTACTGGTGGTTCTTTTCATTTCTTTCAGCAATTTCCTTTCTTTTTCTCTCAGTTTTTAATGTATAAGCCATTGGTCTTTTTGATTGTTTTTTTCTGAAATTTTTTTTATTTGTTTTTAGTGCTATAGTAAGTAGAATTATTCTTGTTATTTGCTTTCCTTTTCTTTTTCTTAAATTTTATTTTGAGTTCTGGGGTAAATGTGCAGAGAATGCCAGTTTGTTACATAGGTAAATGTATGCTATGGCAGTTTGCTGTAGCCATCAACCCATGACCTTAGTATTAAGCCCCATATGCATTAGCTATTTATTCTTATGCTCTCTCTCCTCCAACCCCACACAAAAGACCCAGTGTGTGTTGTTCCCCTCCCCATGTCCATGTGTTCTCACTGTTCAGTTCCCACTTATGTGTGAGAACATGCAGTGTTTGGTTTTCTATTCCCGTGTTAGTTTGCTGAGGATGATGGCTTCTACCTTCATCTACGTCCCTGCAAAGGACATGCTCTCATTACTTTTTATGGCTGCATAGTATTCTAGGATGTATATGTACCACATTTTCTTTATCCAGTCTGTCATTGGTGGGCAAGTGTGTTGATTCTATGTCTTTGCTATTGTGACTAGTGCTGGAATAAACATATGTGTGTGTGTATCTTTATAATAGAATGATTTATATTTCTTTGGGTATACACCTACTAATGGTATTACTGGGTCAAATGGTATTTCTGGTTCTAGATCTTTGAGGAATCACCACACTGTCTTTCACAATGGCTGAACTCGTTTACATTCCCACCAATGGTGTAAAAGCATTTCTATTTCTCTACAGTTTTGCCAGCATCTATTTTTTTCTTGACTTTTTAATAATTACCATTCTGACTGGCATGAGATGGTACCTCATTGTGGTTTTGATTTGTGTTTCTCTATTGATCAGTGATGCTGAGCTTTTTTTCATATGATTCTTGGCCACATAAATGTCTTCTTTTAAGAAGTGTCTATTCATGTTCTTTGCCTACTTTTTGATGGAGCTTTTTTTCTCTTTTTTCTTGTAAATTTGTTTAAGTTCCATGTAGATTCTGGATAGTAGACCTCTGTCAGAAAGGTAGTTTGCAAAAATTTTCTCCCATTCTGTAGGTTGCCTGTTCACTCTGATGATAGTTTCTTTTTCTATACAGAAACTCTTTGGTTTAATTAGATACCATTTTGTCAGTTTTGGCTTTTGTTGAAATTCCTTTTGGCATTTTTGTCATGAAGTCTTCCTATGCCTATATCCTGAATGCTATTGCTCAGATGTTCTTCCATGGTTTTTAAGGTTTTGGGTTTTTACATTTGAGTCTTAATCTATCTTGAGATAACTTTTGTATAAGGTGTAAGGAAAGGGTCCAGTTTCAGTTTTCTGTGTATGGCTAGCCAGTTTTCCCAGCACCATTTATTCCATACAGAATCTTTTCCTTATTTCTTGTTTTTGTCAGGTTTGTTGAAGATCAGATGGTTGCAGAAGTGTGATCTTATTTCTGAGCTCTCTATTCTGTTCCATTGGTCTATGTGTCTGTTTTGGTACTAGTACCATGCTGTTTTGGTTACTGCAGCCTTGTAGTATAGTTTGAAGTCAGGCAACGTGATGCCTCAAGCTTTCTTCTTTTTGCTTTGGATTGTCTTGGCTATATGGGATCTTCTTTGGTTCCATATGAATTTTAAAGTAGATTTATCTAATTATGTGAAGAATGTCAGTGGTAGTTTGATGGGAATAGCATTTAATCTATAAATTACTTTGCATAGTATGGCCATTTTCACAATATTGATTCTTCCTATCCACAAGGATGGAATGTTTTCCATTTGTTTGTGTCTTCTCTTATTTCCTTGAGGAGTGGTTTGTAGTTCTCATTGAAGAGGTCCTTCACATCCCTCGTTAACTTTATTCCTAGGTATTTGATTCCCTTTGTAACAATTGTGAATGGGAGTTCATTCATGATTTGGCTCTCTGCTTGTCTATTTTTGGTGTATAGGAATGTCTGTAATTTCTGCACTTCGATTTTGTATCCTGAGACTTTGCTGAAGTTACTTATCAGCTTAAGGAGCTTTTGGGCTGGGACAATGGGGTTTTCTAGATACAGCATCATGTCTTCTGCAAAGAGAGACAATTTGACTTCCTCTCTTCCTGTCTGAATACCCTTTATTTCTTTATCTTGCCTGATTGCCCTGGCCAGAACTTCTAATACTATGTTGAGTAAGAGTGGTGAAAGAGGGCATTCTTGTCTTGTGCTGGTTTTCAAAGGGAATACTTCCAGCTTTTGCCCATTCAGTATGATATTGGTTGTGGGTTTGTCATAAATGGCTCTTAGTTTTTGAATTATGTTCCATGAATACCTAGTTTATTGAGAGTTTTTAACATGAAGAGATGTTGAATTTTATTGAAGGTCTTTTCTGCATATATTGAGATAATCATGTGGATTTGTCATTAGTTCTGTTTATGTTATAAATTATGCTTACTGATTTGCATATGTTGAACCAGCCTTGCATTCCAGGGATAAAGCTGACTTGATCGTGGAAGATAAGCTTTTCGATGTGCTGCTGGATTCAGTTTGCCAGTATTTTATTGAGGATTCTTGCATTGATGTTTATTAGTGATATTAGCCTAATGTTTTCTTTTTTCATTGTGTCTCTGCCAGGTTTTAGTATCAGGATGATGCTGGCCTCATCAAATGAATTAGGGAGAAGTCCCTCCTTCTCAATTGTTTGGAATAGTTTCAGAAGGAATGGTACCAGCTCCTTTTTATAACTCGGGTAGAATTTGGCTGTGAATCCATTTGGTTCTGGACTTTTTTTGTGGTTGGTAGGCTATTTATTAACGTCTGAATTTCAGAACTTGTTATTGATCTATTCGAGGATTTGACATCTTTCTGGTTTAGTCTTGGGAGGGTGTATGTGTCCACAAATTTATCCATTTCTTCTAGATGTTCTAGTTTATTTAAAGTAGCTTTATCTAATTCTGTGAAGAATGTCATAGAATATTTATAATATTAATGTTTGTATTTCTGTGGGGTCAATGATATCCCCTTTTATCATTTTACATTGTGTCTTTTTCATTATTTTATCTTTTCTTCTTTATTAGTCTAGCCAACAGTCTATGTTATTAATTTTTTCAAAAAAACCAGCCCCTGGATTCATTGATTCTTTGAAGGATTTTTCAAGTCTCTATCTCCTTCAGTTCTGCTCTGATGTTAGTTATTTCTTATCTTCTGCTAGCTTTTGGATTTTTTTTGCTCTTGATTCTCTAGTTCTTTACGTTGTGATGCTAGGGTGTCAATTTGAGATCCTTCTAGCTTTCTGATGTGGGCATTTAGTGCTATAAATTTACTTCTCAATACTGCTTTAGCTATGTCCCAAAGTTTCTGGTATGTTTTATGTTTGTTCTCATTGGTTTCAAAGAACTTCTTGAAATCTGCCCTAATTTCATTATCTACCCAGGAGTCAATCAGGAACAGCTTGTTCAATTTCCATGAATTTGTGTGGTTTTGAGTGAGTTTCTTAATACCGAGTTGTATTTTGATTGCACTGTGGTCTGAGAGACAGTTGGTTATGATTTCTGTTCTTTTGCATTTGCTGAGGAGTATTTTACTTTCAATTATGTGACTGATTTTAGAGTAAGTGCCATTTGGCACTGGGAAGAATGTATATTCTATAGTTTGGGGCTGGAGACTTCTTTTATTATTATTATTATACTTTAAGTTCTAGGGTACATGTGCATAACGTGCAGGTTTGTTACATATGTATACTTGTGCCATGTTGGTGTGCTGCACCCATCAACTCGTCAGCACCCATCAATTCGTCATTTATATCAGGTATAACTCCCAATGCAATCCCTCCCCACTCCCCCCTCCCCATGATAGGCCCCGATGTGTGATGTTCCCCTTCCCGAGTCCAAGTGATGTCATTGTTCAGTTCCCACCTATGAGTGAGAACATGCGATGTTTGGTTTTCTGTTCTTGTGATAGGCTGCTAAGAATGATGGTTTCCAGCTGCATCCATGTCCCTACAAAGGACGCAAACTCATCCTTTTTTATGGCTGCATAGTATTCCATGGTGTATATGTGCCACATTTTCTTAATCCAGTCTGTCACAGATGGACATTTGGGTTGATTCCAAGTCTTTGCCATTGTGAATAGTGCTGCAATAAACATACGTGTGCATGTGTCTTTATAGCTGCATGATTTATAATCCTTTGGGTATATACCCAGAAGTGGGATGGCTGGGTCATATGGTACATCTAGTTCTAGATCCTTGAGGAATTGCCATACTGTTTTCCATAATGGTTGAACTACTTTACAATCTCACCAACAGTGTAAAAGTGTTCCTAATTCTCCACATCCTCTCCAGCACCTGTTGTTTCCTGACTTTTTAATGATTGCCATTCTAACTGGTGTGAGATCGTATCTCATTGTGGTTTTGATTTGCATTTCTCTGATGGTGAGTGATGATGAGCATTTTTTCATGTGTCTGTTGGCTGTATGAATGTCTTCTTTTGAGAAATGTCTGTTCATATCCTTTGCCCACTTTTGATGGGGTTGTTTGTTTTTTTCTTGTAAATTTGAGTACTTTGTAGATTCTGGATATTAGCCCTTTGTCAGATGAGTAGATTGCAAAAATTTTCTCCCATTCTGTAGGTTGCCTGTTCACTCTGATGGTAGTTTCTTTTGCTGTGCAGAAGCTCTTTAGTTTAATGAGATCCCATTTGTCAATTTTGGCTTTTGCTGCTGTTGCTTTTGGTGTTTTAGACAGGAAGTCCTTGCCCATGCCTATGTCCTGGATGGTACTACCTAGGTTTTCTTCTAGGGTTTTTATGGTATAAGGTCTAACATTTAAGTCTCTAATCCATCTTGAATTAATCTTCATATAAGAAGTAAGGAAAGGATCCAGTTTCAGCTTTCTACTTATGGGTAGCCAATTTTCCCAGCACCACTTATTAAATAGGGAATCCTTTCCCCATTTCTTGTTTCTCTCAGGTTTGTCAAAGATCAGATGGCTGTAGATGTGTGGTATTATTTCTGAGGACTCTGTTCTGTTCCATTGGTCTATATCTCTATTTTGGTACCAGTACCATGCTGTTTTGGTTACTGTAGCCTTGTAGTATAGTTTGAAGTCAGGTAGTGTGACGCCTCCAGCTTTGTCCTTTTGACTTAGGATTGTCTTGGCAATGCGGGCTCTTTTTTGGTTCCATCTATAAATAACCTTGGGCAGTATGGCCATTTTCATGATATTGATTCTTCCTATCCATGAGCATGGTATGTTCTTCCATTTGTTTGTGTCCTCTTTTATTTCCCTGAGCAGTGGTTTGCAGTTCTCCTTGAAGAGCTCCTTTACATCCCTTGTAAGTTGGATTCCTAGGTATTTGATTCTCTTTGAAGCAATTGTGAATGGAAGTTCATTCCTGATTTGGCTCGCTGTTTGTCTGTTACTGGTGTATAAGAATGCTTGTGATTTTTGCACATTAATTTTGTATCCTGAGAGTCTGCTGAAGTTGCTTATCAGCTTAAGGAGATTTTGGGCTGAGACAAGGCGGTTTTCTAAATATACAATCATGTCATCTGCAAACAGGGACAATTTGACTTCTTCTTTTCCTAACTGAATACCCTTGATTTCTTTCTCTTGCCTGATTGCCCTAGCCAGAACTTCCAACACTGTGTTGAATAGGAGTGGTGACAGAGGGCATCCCTGTCTTGTGCCAGTTTTCAAAGGGAATTTTTCCAGTTTTTGCCCATTCAGTATGATATTAGCTGTGGGTTTGTCATAAATAGCTCTTATTATTTTGAGGTACGTTCCATCAATAATGAATTTATTGAGCGTTTTTAGCATGAAGGGCTGTTGAATTTTGTCAAAAGCCTTTTCTGCATCTGTTGAGATAATCATGTGGTTCTTGTCTTTGGTTCTGTTTATATGCTGGATTACGTTTATTGATTTGTGAATGTTGAACCATCCTTGCATCCCAGGGATGAAGCCCACTTGATCATGGTGGATAAGCTTTTTGATGTGCTGCTGAATCCGGTTTGCCAGTATTTTATTGAGGATTTTTGCATCGATGTTCCTCAGCGATATTGGTCTAAAATTCTCTTTTTTTGTTGTGTCTCTGCCAGGCTTTGGTATCAGGATGATGTTGGCCTCATAAAATGAGTTAGGGAGGATTCCCTCTTTTTCTATTGATTGGAATAGTTTCAGAAGGAATGGTACCAGCTCTTCCTTGTACCTGTGGTAGAATTCAGCTGTGAATCCATCTGGTCCTGGACTTTTTTTGGTTGGTAGGCTATTAATTATTGCCTCAATTTCAGAGCCTGCTATTGGTCTATTTAGGGATTCAACTTCTTCCTGGTTTAGTCTTGGAAGAGTGTAAGTGTCCAGGAAATTATCCATTTCTTCTAGATTTTCTAGTTGATTTGCGTAGAGGTGTTTATAGTATTCTCTGATGGTAGTTTGTATTTCTGTGGGTTCGGTGGTGATATACCCTTTATCATT